>NW_020945437.1:10454309-10516051 GCF_900497805.2 Vombatus ursinus | reverse complement strand
CTCTCTCTCTCTCTCTCTCTCTCTCTCTCTCTCTCTCTCTCTCTCTCATCACCCAACATGCTTATTATCCCTTCAGCCTTGTCTGCAAATTTGATGGTCATATCATCTATTTCTTCAGTCAAGTCATGATAAAAAAAAATATTCCAATACAACAGAGCCAAGGACATATCTCTGGCACATTGCACCAGAGAACTTCTTTCAGATTAAATCATCCAGTCCATATTTATGCTTCTTGACCACAAAAATGCCATGAGAAGCTTTTTTAAATGCCTTCCTGAAATTCTGTTAGTGTTCGTGACAATCTCCTATCTACCACATGAGCAACCCCATTAAAAATATTAGATAAGAGGTTCTGAAGGCTAGAATGTGGCTTATATATCCTTAAGTTTCAATGAATATATGTTCAATAAATAACTGAAATCAGTTATTTTAGACTTCACTATCCCAGATTTCCTCTTGATAGTTCCTCTTCCTAATTGGATGCCCAGAATAATCACCTGAAAGGAAGATTTTCAACCTGCTATTAATTGACTTCATTCATTAAGCTCGGTGTCCCTACTTCATGCTGAATTAACATTACCATCACTGGCCTTCACAAAGAAATGCACCTTCAAAAAGACCAATTAGGAAAAGAAATAGTACAAAAGAAAAAAATAGCTGGAGGATATAAGACAGACCTTCACCTAAAAAACGCCCCAAGTCAGTTTCTCGACAGAGAGATTGATAAAATAAGAGAGCGGTAGCCACATGAAGGACAGAAGGAAAACTCAGAAGGTATAGAAAAGCAGCAGAAGGGAGTAGGAAACAAAACCCATGCCTCCATTTCCACTGGCTGTGCTATCTCTTCCTTCCTTCTGTTCCTCTCTTATCTCTTACCTGCAGAAATTCCCCCAATGAAATTTAGTTGCTGTTACTTCCTGGCAGAGTTCAACATCTAACCAGTATTACCAATGTATTTGGGGAAATATAGGCCTGTCTAGCCTACAGAGCAAAAAGATCAATAGGGAACTTAAAGAAACCTGACCAATCCTATTTCTTCTTTTCTTTTTATTTGTTTTAGTAGGGAGATGGAAATGGACTTCGCTATGGTATTTAATTTTGATTTCAGAAATTGATTTCATACTTGGTTTTCTGCTACTGCTCCAGAAGTTAAGATTCCTGAGTACTGTGGTCTATACTATTCATTGTGGCAGATTTCAGCTAGCTGAATAGTCTGAGCAGCCCTGAGAAGTCAGTCTGTCCCCTGTTTGACCAAGCTCATCAAAATTAGAACTGCTATTTCTACTTAGAATAACAAATGTCAGCAACATAGCCTTCTGCTAGAATTATCAGCATTGGTTTAATTTATCATTCAGAACTGAGGGGTAATTTGAGAACTATAGCATACAAACACAGCTTCCACAATGTACACAGAAGCAGAAACTCTCCATCAGGAGTAACCTCTGAGACCTTTGTAACCCAGCTATGTCTGAAGAAGCCTGTCCCACAAGTAAGAAGCCATCTTTGCTTGAGAAGTTCTAGTGAGAAGAACCCTACTGCTTCTTCTCTCTCTATGGCAGACTATTCCACTTCTGACTTAAGGACTTTTCCCTTCACATTAAGACCTAATTTTGCTTTTTGAAATGTCACCCAGTGATTCTCCTCTTCCAGGTGACAGCCCTCCAAATACTCAAAGAGAGTTGTCCTTCCCCCGTCCCCTCCACACTCATTTAAAATAATTTATTCTTCAGAATAAACTCCAACCAATCCTCATGTAGCATGTAGCAACTCCTTAGAACAGGATGATAAATATGGAGTCAGAAAAAAAAACTTCCTATTTTACTAGATATGGGACCCCAGGCATATATTTAACCTCTCTGAGCCTCAGTTTTCTTATCTTTAAAATGGAGATAATAATAGCATCCCTCTCATAATGTTAGTATTCCCCAAGATTCTCTCCTAGGTCCATTTCTATTCTCCCTTTTCAGTCTTTGTCTCTCTCGATAATACCATTAAATCATCTGGCTTTCAGGAGTCAGCCAGTCAATAAACATTTATTTAGCACCTTTACATGCCAGGCACTATGCTAAGGACTATAGGTACAAAGAAAGTTAAAGTCAATCTCTGCCTTCAAGGAGCTCACAATCGAATGAGGGAAGATAATACATTAAAAAAAAAACCTGAAAAGGGGACAGGAAGTATAATCTGTATAGGGGCACAATGAAGTCCAGAGCAATGTATACTGGTAGTAAATGAAGAGATTACAGTCCTGAGAGTTCTCCTTAAATGGAGTTTAACTATTATCTCTAAGAAAGTGACTCACAAATATATGTATGTATGTGCACACAATACATATATACACACATCTCTATATGCATACGTGTATAGATATACATCCATATATGTGTGTATCTGTAAACTATTTATATTATATACACATTTTATATATAACATATACATACATATACTCACATATGTACATACAAACCTTTTTTTTTTACCATATATGTATATATTAGATTCTATAAATGTATGAGACTGGAAAGCTGATGGTATGTATATATGTAACTGTATATGTAGATGTGTATTTAGGTATGTATGTTCATATGTACATATCTCCATCCTTGCCTGAGATCTGGTTCAGGATCACCAGTTGCCTATTGGATGTTACAAACTACATATCCTAGAACCATATTAAACTCAATACATATAAAATTTAACTTATTACCTTCCTCTCCCATACCCCAACCTTCCCCTCTATCAAACTCCTTTATTTCTGTCAAAAGTACCACCATCTTTCTGATCTTCCAGTTTTGTAACCTCAGTATTATTTCCAACTCCTCAATCCTTTCAACCTATATATCCAAATCAGTTGCCAAATCTTGCTATTTCTACCTTCAGAACAAATCTGTCACCCAGTGCTTTCTTTCCACTCACATAGCTACCACCTTCATTAAGATCCTCGCCTCCTCTTGCCTAAGTCATTGCAACAATCTCCTAATCAGCCTTTCCTACTTATGGTGGCTCACTACTCCAGTCTATCCTGCACACTGCTTCCAAAATAATTTGCCTTAAATGCAGAAGTGACTATGTGACTCCCCTACTCAACAAATTCCAGAGGTTCCCTATTGCTCTCAGGATAAAATATAATCTCCTCTGCTTTGCTCCTACCGAACCTCATCGGATATTATTCCTGCTGCCACACATTGGCCTTCTCTCTGTTCTACACACACAACACTCCTTCCATTTCCTTATCTTTGCACTGACAATTCCAAATATCTGAAATGTCTTTATCACTATCTCCCAGAGTCCGTCTCTTCCTTTAAGACACCATCTTCTGCATCATCTTTCTTGATCCCTCAATTACTAGTGCCCTCTCTCCCATACTACCTTGTATTTAACTACTTTGTATCTATGTGCATGTATTCATTTTATGTTTATTCTATATGCATTTATTTATGTACCTGTTAACTCCCTTTTCGAATGGAAACTCCCTGTGTACAGAGATTATTTCATTCTTTTTGCTTTTATTTGTAAAGCTGAGACGGTGTCTGTCACATAATAGGCACATAAAAATACTTGGTGAATGTTTGATTGATGTGAGGCTCAAATTAGATAATGTTTGTAAAGTGTTTTGAAAACCTTAAGATGCTATTATGCATGTCAACTCTGATGATGATAACTGAAGAACAAAAACAATTATGTGAAGCCCTTTACTTTTCAGGATGCCTTCTTCTGTATACCTTGCAACTTGTCAAAGTTAGGTTGCCCTCAGCTAAGTCTGATTCAAGAAAATGCTACCGTAAAGTTATGAAACTTCTTCATAACAACTTTCAGTCAATCATTCTCTTACAGCATTAACCTGAGGAATTAATGTGTCCAGGTTATATTATTTCATCTAGCATCACATTCTTGCGAGATCAATAACGTTGGAAGTGGGGTGTGACACGAGGTAGCTAGATAGTACAGAGGTTACAGTTCTGGACCTGGAAGAAGAACGACCTGAGTTTCAATCTTGTTTCAGATATTTATTAGCTGAATGGTCCTGGATAAGTCACTTGAATTCCCTAAGTCTCCTTCTTCATCTGTAAAAACTGTGATCATGTAGCACCTCTTGACAGGATTATTATGAGAATTAAATGAGTTAATATCTGTAAAACACTTTGCAAACCTTAAAGTGTTCTGTAATGCAAGCTATTATTATCATTTTTATTATGTCTGAATCTTAGGATTGCCCAGCAAAACAAATTGCTGATGCCACTCCTGCTAGACACAGGAACATTAAGGTATGTTGCTACTTCATGTAGGAAAGTCCCCACCTACACACTGGCCAGGAGGGACTCATTCTGACTCTGGAAGGAAGGCCAAACCGATCGGTTTGGTTTTTGTCAGCGCAGTTCAAATTCACATTCTTGACTCGGCAGGACGGTGTGCTTTCCAGCACATCCATTACAGGGACTTGGCTGAAGATGGTGATGTCTGTACAACTTGATGTGTAAGAGACCAAAAGCATGGTGAGCCAAAGAAGCAAAGAGTGGAGGGTTCTGAGAGAGGCTGAGCACATGCCACAGTGCACTTGAAGCCTGAAACGAAACACACACTCCGGAGGTTTGTGGGAATTCAGACGCCAGATATCTCTGAGCTTCTGGATTCAACAATGCAAATAAACTTTCCAACCCATTAACTGAGCAGCACTGGCCCCATTTTATACATGAAAAGGTTATGTGGAAGCCTTAGGAAGTAGCTGCGCGTGAAGAAAAATTTGCAACCATGGCAAATCACAGTGACAAAACAGTGGGGCAGAGACTGCGAAGACACATGGCCAATGTCTGCCACCATTCCTCAGATGCCTGTCTTCTATATCTGTGGCCTATCCAGAACTAGCCCCATGCTCCCCAACTTAAAAGAGTATACAGACTCTGTTTCCCATTGGAATGACTCGCTGTTAGCTTTTCATACTGCTCAGACCCTTCATTTGACCAACGCTATCACCCATTTCACTGATGCTTGCTCTATCCCTGTAATGTTAATTCCTGTTATTTCCTTGCTGCTGCATGCTCTGCTTATATCAAGTGGCCACATGCTTTCGGCTGGTCTCACACAATTATGTTTGGCAGGATGATATAAACTGAAGTTCAGAGAAACAGGGGATAAGAGGGTCGAAGAATTTGAGCTTAGGCGTCCTCTGGTCTAACTCTCTCATTGAAAGATGAAGGGTGTAAGGCCAAGAAAGTAAAGTTACTTGTTCCAGGTCACAAATATAAATTAGTAGCAGGGCTGGGATTCACACCCAGTTTCTCTGATTTCAGACTAGCACTTTTCCTATTATATACCTGAGTTCAATTTTTCACTCTGCTGTATAGTACCTGGATGAACTTGTAGCAACTGTTACTTTTTCAGGAGGGATGTTTTGTTTTCTGGACCTCACTTTCTCCCTGTATATTCAATATTCCTTTCTAGGGCTACCCTCTTCAACTCACACCTGTAGGTTGGTCACTCATGGTCACCAATGGGCAATGACTACTGCAGGTTCAAAGTGGGTCTGCACTCCTAAAACAATAGCTCAGAGCCTGTACCAGTGCATTTACCTCTAATAGTCAACACATGGATATAGCTAACTCAAAGCAAAAGCATTTATTTATATGGTAGAGTATGTACAATAATACTGAACCACCTTTCCCCATAAACCAAAGTCATTCCCTATGTAAATACACACTGTCAGTGAGAAGAGTAGGTACACCTATTGAATACACATACACACACACACACACACACACACACACACACACATGGGGGACCCACCTGATCAATGTATATCTAACCTCTGCTCATGCAGGGTTCTAAGGGCTTTCTCTTCTTGAGATGTTCTCATGCTGTACCCCCAGGGGTATTACGGGTATTTTCCTTGTTGGGTGGGTCATCATCCTGGGCCCCTCAAGCTTTCTCCTCACTGGGTGCAGCTTAATTTGATTCTAGCTAAGCTCTTTGGGCCTGCTCTTCTTTGTGGGCATGGCAAGATGCCATTACTAGTTTGGGGAAGGGACAGTATAGAGATAGATTATTCCCTCTCCTGCTGCCCTCTTAAAAAGGCCCAACATAAAAAGCAAATAATTGTTCTCTATCAAGATCTGTGATATTCTTCTACCACTACCTCTTCTTCTTCACTGCTAAAGATGACTCTTTAGCTGGAAGTCTTGGAAGTCAGGAAGACCTGAGTTCAAATTCTGTCTCAGACACCTAAGTAGTTATGTGACTCTGGGCCTGTCTCTTAAATTTTGTCTACCTCAGTTTCCTCAATTGTAAAATGGGGCTATAATAGCACCTACCTCACAGGATTGTTGTGTGTATAAAATAAGACACTATTTGTAAAAGCACTTAGCACAGGGCTTGGCACATAGTAGGCACTATACAAATGCTTATGCCTTTCCTTTCTTTACCCTTCCTTCTTCTTCCTTTCCTTTTTTCTATTCTTTAGAATCTGTGAATAGGCTAATCAGAATCTGAATCACTGTAGGACTCACACTCTTTAAATGGTACAAATGTGACTACTCTTGAGTCTGAAAAGGACAAAACATACCTCATCTCTATGTCTCTCTTACTTTCCACTAAATACAATAAGGGTCAAATCTATTCTCTTCCCATTAAATGCAATAAGGGTTACCTACCCCTTACGTCAAGTGGACTGGGGGATGCAGGAAGGGATGTGATCATAGTCTTTTTATGATTACTTCACTAAATATTAAATCAAATGACCTACAAGGCCTGCTCCCATTCTATATCCCATGATTTCCTCTACATTGTAATTATAATAATAGCTAATAACAATAATATAGTACTTAGATTTATATAACCTTTAAGGTTTGCTAAACGCTTTGCAAATTTACAAATATTATCTCATTTTAACCTTGCACCAATCCTAGGAGGTAGATGATGTTATAACCCTCATTTTATAGATGAAAGAACTGAGGTCAAGTGACTTGCCCAGGATCACAAAACTAGTAAGGGTCTAAGTCGAGATTTGAACTCAGCTTTTCTTGATTCCAGGTCCAATATTCTATCCCTAGCAACAACACCATAAAAAACTCATGGCTACCCTCACACTTTAGGGCCTGACCTGGCCTCAACCCTCTATTGAGGACTGCTTCCTATAGAGAAGACACCCATTTGTGGCATTCACCCTAGTGATTTTCTAGAAGCTGATTTCCCATTTCTGTCACTTAACTCACATCTAAATGGAAATTGAGAGAGCTCATGCTTCAAAAGCTATCAGGTGAAAATGCATTGTTTTGGCTTCAAATGCTTCCACTTGAAGTGGGGAGGGTGATGATGTGACTTGAAGCAACACTTACCACATATTAGAACTTAACTATGATCACCAGTCAAAGCAAATTCACTCAAAGAAGCATTAGTTCTGGTATGAAGACAGACAGAATTTCTACTCATCATACATTCCTTTTCCAGAGACTCTCTGTTCAATACAACAATTGAAGAAACATTTATTCACCATCTGTGATGTACCAGGTATGATGTGACGTACTGAATATTTCAAGACACAAATGAAAGAATCTCTTATGTGGGGTGGGAAGGAGCATTCTAGATATTCTATTAAAAATGAAGAATACAAGTGGTATGCAGATAAGTAAATACAAGGGAATATGTGAGACAGAGCTCAGAGAAGACTTTTTGGGGGACGGAGAATGGCAACTGAGCTTAGAAGCAAGATAAGGATCCCAAGAGGGTATGATGAGGAGAGAAGGCATACCAGGAGGAGGGGCAACCTGTGAGCATATAAGGAACCTGGAGATGGAATGTAGAATTTGGAGAATGACAACAGGCCAGTTTGGCTAGAAAGAAGACTATATGAAAAGGAATATAGAACATATGTAGAAAATAAAAAAAAAAAAGACTGGCCAAGTTGGGGCCAGATTGTATAGGGCCATAAATGCCAGGCTGAAGAATTTATATTTTATCCTAGAGAGAAATAGGTAGCTATTGGAAGTTTTTGGGGGGGGGGGAAGTTAAATGTCTTCCCTGGCAATAGCTGTGGGAAGAAATTGTCAAATTAGACACTGAAATCAAAGAGACTAATTAGGAGGTTATCAGAGTTGATCAGGTATGATAATGATGAGGGTCTGAACTGGATGATTGCTAAAAAGCCTTTCACATCAGCTTCATCTAGGTGTCACAGAGCCCAGGGCCTGGAGTCAGGAAGATCCAAGTTCAAATACCACCTCAGACACTTAGTAGCTTTGTGACCCTGGGCAACTCAACTTAAGCCCTATTTGCCTCAGTTCCACCGACTATAAAATGGGAATCTGCTTTACAGGACGGTTGTGAAAATCAAATGAAATATTTGTAAAGCTCTTAACATACTGCCTGGCACATAGTAGGTGCTTAATAAATTTTCTTCTTTCCCTTATCCTACCCACTAGCCAACGTCCAGCTAAGATGATACCCTCACCCAATCTTCTTTCTTTCCCCACTCTAAGGTGATCTGTCCTTCTTCTGAGCTAACACAGGACTTGGTATCTCCATTCCTTTTACCTCTTAAGGAGTTTATAGTGGTATCAAGTTCTAAACTTGAAAGTAACCTGGTCCAACCATTTCAATGACCCAGTTTGGTGACATAAGTTTGCCTGAGGGCACACAAATACTATCAAAACCAGGATCTCAACATTGATTTACTGTTATTGTGGTTGGTATTCTCCCACTACATACACCATTCTGTCTTCAAGGCCCTTACAGTCTCCTTAAGGATGCTCTGCCAGTGAAACAGAGGACAACATAAGGAGAACATATATTCCACAGTGAATAAAGACAACCAAAGACCAATATTGTGCTCCTGCGTGTGCATCATTCACCTGGTAGAAATTTGCTAGGGCCTCCTCAGGGAAGCTCTCATGCAGAAAAGAACATATGTTCTAAGTCTACAATTTCTGGTAAATCCCTGAGATAGGGCACTGAATAGTCAACAGAGCTACTCAGAGCAGTGTTCCTAGCTATTCTGAGGAATCATGTTATGACCTCTGCTGTGGACTCCCCAGCACTTTTTTTTAAATATATAGAAGCAAGCATCTGCTCTGACTCACCCAGAGGTTTAATTTCCAATTACATTCATGCAGAAGATGACTAAGAAGCAATCAAGCATGGCTAATTGTGCCAACCGGAACTCCTAAATAATATATTAAGTAGATTATGTAAAAAGTGGATCAAGAGGCATAAAAAACAACCATATTTAAGTGAAAGCATTCCTTCAATTATTTATCCAAATAACATTAATATTTATGGAACTTGGAACTGGGAGGGGCTTTGGGGATCATAGACCCAACTACCTGATTTAACAAATGAGGAAACAGAGAGACCGAGTGATTTGACCAAAGACACACAGCTAGTAAGTTGATAGACCCAGGATTAAGATATAGGTCCTTGGGCTCCAAACAGATTTCTTTACCCCATATCAACCCCCATGTATATAGTGTTTTAAAAGTTACAAAATAATTTCCTTATAGGAATTCTGCTTGATACCTATCCATGTTATAAATATGGAGATTGTGGCTCATTTTGGTTTAATGGCTTGCCCAGGGTCTCCCAGCTATTACGTGTTAGATTTGTGATTCAAACCTGAGTCTCTTAATTGACTCCAGGTTCAGAGCTCAGTCCCTTTCAAAGGACACAAATGAGTTACAACCTTGCGGCAGAGAACAAGAGAACGTGGAGAGGGGAAATAAATCCAGTTCAGCCTTAGCCTGAACAGGATATGTCCTCTACAATATTTCCAGGTGTTCTTGGTTGAGAGGAACTTTGGTATCATGGATAGAATGCTGGATTTGGATTCAAGAGAGACCTGGGTTTGATCCCTACCACAAACACATACTCAGTTGATCAGGAGCCATAATATTTGTACTACCTACATTCTTCCAAAAGAATGTATTTTGTAAGCCATGAAGACCATTTCTTAATAATGCCCTTACAAATGGTTCATACCCTGGATTCAGTAAGACATAGAGAGTAGGCTATTAGTTGAAGCAAAAGAAGGAAGATTTACACGAATGGAATTACAGATCCTTGATATACTGAAGCCCATAAAATTATTAGTTATCAGTTAAAAAAGTTGTGTGAACAAGTCACAAAAGACTAAGAATTGATGTTGTTGTTCAGTTGTTTCAATCATGTCCAACTCTTTGTGACTCCATTTGGGGTTTTCTTGTCAGAGGTACTGGAGTAGTTTGGTATTTCCTTCTCTAGCTCATTTTACAGACAAAGAAACTGAGGCAAATAGGGTTAAATGACTTAACTAGGGTCACACAGCAAGTAAGTTTCTGAGGCATATTTGAACTCAGGAAGATAAGTCTTCTTGACTTCAGGCCTGGCTCTCTATCCACTGCACCATTTTGTAATACAAAAAGTACTGGATAGAGGGTTGAATACTATTTCTGCCCCTCATTATCAGTAGGTCCTTAAAAGCTATTTAACCTCATTGGGTCTCACTTTTTCATACTGAAAATGATCAGGTTGAGCTTGATGACCTCAAAGGTCCCTTTCAGTTCTAAATCTACGACCCTATAAAATGTCAACTCTTAAAGCATGAATTCTTAATCTGTCATCTACAGACCCTCTCATGGGTCCTTGGATACACTTCAAAGAGCCTATGAAGTTGGTTGGGGGGGAAAAACACATCTTTAATTTTTATTAACCTCTAACTTAAATTTAGTATTTACATACATGTAAATGTACATGTATTCATATAAATATATATGCATTTGTATATGCATGTATATATGTGTGTGTAAGATAGATAGATAGATAGATAGATAGATAGATAGATAGATAGATAGATGGATGGATGGATAGATAGATATATTCTTTTTTCCCCTTAGAAGGAACCCATAGGCTTCACCAGACTGCCTAAAGTGTCCATGACACAAAACACTTAAGCTTAGAGGGAATGACCACATTACTGAGAGTTAAAACATATTTCTATATTTTCCTCACTATGTGACAGCATGTAAAACACAGTAAGAACTCTTCATCAATCTTGTCAAATGAAAGAATGAATAAACTAATGTCCAACTTTCCTCCATTTCCAATGAACATGAAAGAACTGGGCTAAAATTAAACTATACATCAAAAAATAATAAGGAAAAAGAGGGCTTAGACTCATCAACAACCTATTCTGTTCAGGAATTCCTGAATTTTTCTGCTCAAACACTTCCAGTGATAAAGAGCTCACTCTCTCACATTTCATTTCAGCATTCACTAACTCTATCTGTTAAGAAGTTTCTCCTTCTATTGAAGAAAATCTGATGTCTTAGAATTGTCATTTATAAGATTATAGCATTTAGAGCTGGATATACATCACATGGTCCAACCTTAAACCCTTCATTTTTCCAGTTTGAGAAAATTAAGGCTCAGAAAGTTTACATGACTTTCCCAAGGTCATATAGCCAATGATGGAGCTGGGAATCAAACTGAGATATTGGCATTCCAAGCCCAGTGCTTCTTGTACCATACCACTCTGTATTCCTAGTCTTAGGTCAGCCCCTGGTAATCACAAAGTGTAAATTGAGTCCTCTGCACAACTAGAAGTCTTTGATTACTCAAAGAAAGTTTTGTGTGGTTTTCATACAACTTGGCTTCCTGAATACCCTTCTTTGAGGAGGCCTTAATTTAACTTAGCTTAAATTAGCATAGTCATGCCTAGAAAGGTATACCTAGGGGTGGGATGGAGTTAGCTTGAAACAAGCAGAAGCTCAATATGAGCATTCACCCCTCAGAAATTGGCAAATGCTACAAACCAAGGTTTAATTTATTGTTCTGTCAATGGCCTGGACTTAGGAAAGTGATAGAGCAAATATTAATAATGCCAATTAAAGTTATTTTTTTCTTCAGTATTTTTTTGGGTCTCCTTTAGCAAGCTGTTGACTTGTTTTTCATGATTTTCTTGCATCACTCTTATTTCTCTTTCCAGTTTTTCCTCTACTTCTCTTACTTGTTTCTCAAAATCCTTATTAAGCTCTTCCATGGCCTGAGACTGATTCATATTTTTCTTGGAGGCTTTAGATGTAGGAGCTTTGATTTTCTTGTCTTCTTCTGGTTGTATGTTTTGATCTTCTTTGTTACCAAAGAAAGATTCTATGATCTGCCTTTTTTTTTGCAAGGTTTGGTCATAATCCCAGATAATTACTTGAGTTTTAAACTCTTTGTTAAGGTAGGGGTCTGTTTCCAGTGTGGAGAATGTATTGTCCCTAGCTTTTGGGGTTCTGTGCAGCTGTTTTCAGAGATATTTTTAGGGACCTTTAAATTTTCAGTTATTCTAAGGTGGTATGATAAGGGGGGAGGTGTTTATTCCTTTCCTTGCCTGTGATCTGGTCTATGAGTGACCACAAGCACTCTTTTCTGCCTTGAAACTGTGTGGAGGATTTCCTTTCCACCACCACTACAAACTCCACCATGCCAGTACTCCTCCTTGGCCCAGGACCGCCACCCAGAACTGTGACCCAGATCCAAGCATGGGCAAAGCAAGAGATTCCTGTCTCAGCACTGGCAAAGAGATCCTTGCAATCCCCCTCAGTTCAGTCACTCGATTCCCTCTCAGTCTGTAGGCCAGAATATCTAGAAGCAGCCGCAACCCTGGGGCCATGCTCAGGAACTGGGGCTGAGACTGAGCTTCTTTCTCTCACCACAGTCACAGACTTTTCCCACTGAACTTCTAAGTTGTCTTTGGCATTCATGGGTTGAGAAGTTTGCAAACTACCACAGCTGCCAGTGATTCAGTCCTCTGAGGCCTGCTCCAGGTTCACTGAGGCCTGTTTTGCCTGCGCACCTATACTGAACTGCGCTCCTCTCCCCACCAGGAGCCATATACCTTTCCAATCAACCATCTAGACTGTCTTGGGCTGGAAATTCGTTTCACTCTGTCTTTTTGTGAGTTCTGCTGCTTTAAAATTTGTTTAGAGCCATTTTTTACTGGTATTTGGAGGGGTTTCCCAATTAAAGTTAAAAGGGTGTCTTATGTACATTTTGGGGGGCACAGGAGTTGGTTATTAAATATTTCCTAGCACACTGCTGAGTTTACCAAGGCCCTGAAGTGCATTTGTGGCCCTTCTTACTCCCCTGATGGCATAAGACATGTAGGAGAGTTTGGCCAATGGTAATGTGCTCACATCTATGTCTATTCTTTCGTTATTGCAATGTAAAGGACATTTCATTCAAATCTTTAACCAAGTGAAGGAATATTTTTTATTTTATTTTATTATTATTATTATTTTTTTACTAAAAGTAGAGTTTCACATTCTTCAGCTATATTTCATACAATTCCACCTGAACACAGAGGATTAAATTAAATTAATTTCTAGAAGACTTGATAATATATGATCCTAAATCTTCTCATTAATAATGATAAAAAAAGAAAAAAACAATTGTGGGAAAAAGAGTGGATCTAGATCTGTGATTTCATCCATTTGAGAAATTCCTGGTGTGGAAACTCCTTTCACTAAAATTAATGTTGTATACAGTAACAGCAATATTGTTTTTTTTTCTTTTTTATTAATTAATTAATTTTTAGTTTTCAACATTCACTTCCATAAGATTCTGAATTTTAAATTTTCTCCCCCTCTTTATCCTCCTCCCTCCACAAGAAGGCTTTCAACTTACACATTCATATTAAGCACATTTTCACATTAGTCATGATGTAAAGAAGAATGAGAGGAACACCAAGAAAGAAGAAACAAAAAAAAGCAATAAAAGAAAAGGAGAGCAAACTGTGCTTCCATCTGCATTCAGACTCCATAGTTCTTTCTCTGGATGTGGATAGCATTTTCCATCATGAATCTTTTGGAGTTGTCTAAGAACCTTGCATTGCTGAGAAAAGCTAAGTCTATCAAAGTCAGTCATTGCATAATGTTGCTGTTACTGTGTACATTGTTCTCCTTGTTCTGCTCATTTCACTCAGCATCAGTTCATATAAGTCTTTCCAGTTTTTTCTGAAGTCCGTCTGCTCATCATTTCTTATAGCACAATAGTATTCCATTACATTCATATACCACAACTTGTTCAGCCATTCCCCAATTGATGGGCAACTCCTCAATTTCCAGTTCAACTTGGGTAAGGGAGTGTTAGCTCCACTGCAGATATGAGAAAAGGCAGAAAGACACATAGGAAGCCTAGGAGCCCTCAGGCTTTGAATTCAAGCTCATGGCTCCAAGCATAGTCCTGTCTTCACTTCAGTTGCAAAAGGACAAAAATGTTGGCTCTAAATAATTTGAAGCCAGACACTGCATTTTATACTTCCCTTCTAATTCCCATAGCACCCAGGCCCGGCTGTGTTCAGTGTAGGTACTCAATAAATATTTCAATAAAACTAAATAAGTACTCTTATTTTATTGTGTAGCTTAAATTTATGCTAACTAATCCTTTTTAATCAGAGGCCAGAAATGTGACCAATTCACTTAAGCTTTAAATCACTGAGATGCATTAGCCTGATACATTTTAAAGAATTTGAACCACCTCACTGGCTCAATATTTTCAGGACTGCACTCAGGGCTTGTTAAGAATGCACCACTAGTCACAAAAATTTTGCAGTTTAATAATGAAATATGTATCATAGGATGATAGGATCACAGATTTACAGCAGGGAAAGGAACTCAGAGTTCATCTAGTCCAAATGCCTCATAAGACAGGTGAGAAAACCAAGGCCTATGAAGGTAAAATAGCTTGTCTAAGGTCACACAGAGAGTGTCAGAGGAAGGATTTGGACTGAGGTCACAGGATCATAGATGCGATGACCCTACATGATGATCATAGATGAAAAAGAAAAAGCATCAGAGGCCATCTGCACAATACTATTCATTCACAAATGAGAAAACTGAGGCTCAGGGATGAGAAAGGACCTACCCAAGATCACACAGGTAAATATCAGAGGTAAGATTTGAACCAACTTCCTTTGGTTTGAGAGAGAGGGCACTGCTGCCAGTAGACTAACAAGACTTTTATGGACATTCTCTTTGAGACTGGAAGGTTACCTGAATATTTTCCTACCAATAAAAAAAGAATAGGAATAATTAACAATAAAATACTACTAACAATTACCAGTGTTTATATAGCACTTACAACATACCAGACATCATGCTAAGTGCTTTACAAATATTATCTCATTTGATCCTCACAACAATCCTTTGAGTTGGGTGCTATTATTATCCCCATTTTATAGATGAGGAAACTTAGGCAAACAGAGCTAAAGTGACTTGCCCAGAATTGCACAGCTAGCAAGTGTCTGAGGTTGGATTTGAACTCAGGTCTTCCTGACTCCAGGCACTATGGTGCCCCTTTGTTGCCTCCACACTAGAATAGTAGAATAGCTGCTGATATTTATATTACTTTAAAGTAATTTAAGCGCTTTACGTGGAGCTTCACATGGAGCATCAAGTATGATGTGTGGGGTATGGTAGATAAAGCACTTTGGAATCAAGAAACCTTGCTTTAAGTTTGACCTCTGCCCCTTGATTCACTCTGTGACATTGGAAAAGTGATTTGACCTTTCTGGCCATCAGTGAGGTTCCTAGGACTTAAAACTGAAAGAAACCTTAGAAACTATCTAGTCCAACCTACCCCTTTTACAAAAAAAAAGAAAAATAAAGGAAATCGAGGTCCAGATGGTATTTGAGAATTGCTGTCATCACAAAGAAATATAATCCATCGTTGAGCCAGTACTTGAAGACCTTCCAGCTTGGTCCAATCTGCCAAAGCTTATGAGAGTTATTGAAAGGTCAGTGTCTGTATCAAGGGAGAGATTACCCACACCAACCAAATTACAGATCCTTGAAGCACATGAAGGAATTATTCAAGTATAAAAGTGCTGGGGCACAGTGATAGACACAGCAGCCACTCTGTATCTAAAAAACATTCATAAATTTCGTGTCCCAGGAAGAACGATTATCCAGGAGCATTTTGTGCTTGTTCAGCACCTGTGTACTGACCGTCCATTAGCTCACCACCACCTTCAGTCTTCCCTCGAAGAACTCCAATATTATGGTTTAACCCATTTCTGCACTGAATGGCAAAATGTTTATTAGCATTTGACTGGAGGTATTTTTGCTCCCAAGAGATGGACGGAAAATTTGGAACTGATTGATTCTGTAGCACCTTCTTTCTCTCTCACTCTCTTTTTGTTGTTGTTGTTAATACTAAACTAGAAATGAGCACATCATCACCCACTGGGGGGTTAGAAATGCAAAAATTCAATAAAGTACATAACTTTAATTAGACCTCAGTTGAGTGGAATGGCTCATCAGCCTGCTTAACAGCTGGCCCACATCTCTCTAGGGAAGGGGAACAAAATCCAAGAATTATTTAAGAGACCCCCTGTAAACATAAGATACCCAATTTTATTACAAGGAAGAGAGACTTTGAGTAGCAAAGAAAATTCAGAGCCTTAGAGATTAACATTTCTAATTGTAGGTGGCATCATAAGTTACCAGTAATGTCTGAATCACCATTTCTAATGAATCATGATCAGTTCTCATCCAACATGATTTATCTACATCATCTGATAGTGTTGACTACCCACTCCTCCTGGATATCTTCTCTTCTATGGATTTTTATAATGCTTCTCTCTCTTCATTCTCCTCTGACCTGTGCAATTGCTCCTTCTCATTCTCCTTTACAGGGTTATCACTTATGTTAAGCCCACTAACTATAGGTGTTCCCTTATACTGTGTCCTAAGCATTCTTCTTTTTTCACTCTATATTACCTCACTTGGTGATCTCATAAGCTCCCAAGGGCTCAATGATCATTGTTATGCAAATTATTTCTAGATCAATATATGCAGCCCTAGTCTCTCTTATGAGTGACAGTCCTGAAACAATAACAATACTATGGATATTTCTTTTTTTAAAATAATATTTTATTTTCCCCAATAACATGTTAAAGCAATTTTTAACATTTTTTTAAAGTTTTGAGTTCCCAATTCTCTCCCTCTTCTCTCCCCTCCCTCAAGGAGGGTAAACAATCTGATGTAAGTTAGACATGTATAATCATGTAAAACATTTCCATATTGTTCATTTTGTACAAGAAGATGAACAAAAACAAAAGAAAGTGAAAGATAGTATGCTTCAGTCTGTATTCTGACAACATCAGTTATTTCTCTGGAGCTGGATAGCATGTTTCACCATGAGTCCTTTGGGATTGTCTTAGATCATTGTATTGCAGAGAATAGCCAGGTCATTCACAGTTTTTCATCGTACAATATTGCTGTTACTGTATAAATGTTCTCCTGGTTCTGCTCGCTTCACTTTGCATCAGTTCATGTAAGTCTTTTACAAATATTTCTAAATGGATTAGCTGTAAGCATGTCAGACTGAATGTAAAAAAAACAAAAAGAATTCATTTTCCAGCCCCCCACCCTCAACCCACTCTTAATCAGAACTTCCTGATTACTATCAAGGATACCACCATCCTTCCAGTCACCCAAGATCCCAACTTCCATGTCACCCTCAACTTCTCACTATCACTCATTACTCAGCTGACATATCAAATATGTTGCCCAATATTGTCATTTATACCCCCACAAAATCTCATATTTCTTCCCTTCTCTCTTGTTAAACAGCAACCACCGTATTTGAAGATCTTGCAACTTCCTACCTGCACTACTGAAAATTATCTCAAGTCTCTACCCACTCCAGTCTATCCTTCACATAGCCACCAAAGAGACTGACCTAAAACACAGGACTGAACATGTTACGCCCCCCATACATACTTAATAAACTCCAGTGACCTGATTTACCTCCAGGATCAAATATAAATTTCTCTGGAATGAAGAACTCTTTACAACTTGGTCCCTTCCTACCTTTACAATCTTCTTACACATTACTTCCCTTCATATACTCTGGGATTTAGCTATCATGATCTACTTGCTGTTCCACAGATATAATGCTTCTTTCTTTCCCTGCACATTTGCACTGGCTATGCTCATGCCTGGCATGATCTCCCTACTCACCTACACTTCTTAGAATCCCTAGTTCCCTTGAATTCAAGTACCACTTTCCACATGAAGTCCTTATTAATCCCTTCATAGTTAGCTGACATGCTTCCAAAACTGCCTTGTTTCTCTTTTTAAATTATCATGTGTATGTGGATATGTGCGTGTGTGCATATGTGTGTGTATGTATATAGATGCCATCTCCTGTCAGAATATAAAATCCTTGAGGGCAGGAACTGATTAATTCCTTTCTTTGTAGCCTTAGCACTTAGTATAGAGCCTGGCACATGATAAGAGCTTGATAAAGGCATAATAATAATTGCATACCTAGGGTGGTTATTGAAAGGACCTAATGTAATAACTCTCACAGATGAACAATCTGGCTAAAAAAACCCAATAGAGTGATAACTAGAAGAGGAGTTCTCCTTGGAACAAATTTTTTTTTGTTTTGTTTTGTTCTGTTGTCTTGTTTTTGTTTTTGTTTTCACAAAGCAAGTCTGGGAGCAGAAAGGGTGGAGGTATATTACACCTAAGGCTATATGATCTCAAAAGAAAGGAGTAGGAATATGACGTTCCATCCATGCCTGTGTGTAATAACTACAATAGCAGGAGTAGAAGGTCTTTCTGAAAGAGGAGAAAGCATCCATTGAAGATATAAGGGACAAGGACTCACACTCTGTCTCACTTGAATGGAGAGGGTTTAATCTGCAGTTGGCTTGCTATTAAAGAATTGGAAAGGATACTGGATTTCAAGTCTGAAGAAAAAAGGGAAAAAAAGCATTTGTTAACTACCTAATATGTGCCAGACACTATTATTAATGCTTTACAGATATCTCATTTTGTCCTCACAATAACCCTGGGAGGTAATTGCTATTTTCATCCCCATTTTACAATTGAGGAAACTGAAGCAAACAGATTAAATGACTTGTCCTAGGAGGCTCACCCAGCTAGTATCTGAGGTCATATTTGAACCTGACTACAGGCCCAGTGTGCCATCTACTGTGTTGTCATTTTTACATAGGAGATATTTTACTTTTGGCAAATCACAACCTCCCAGAACTTTGATTTCCTAATCTGGGATGTGAGGCTCACAAGGTTGGAAGGAATAAAGAAGACCATAAACGTATGTAGAAGTATTTATTGTATACAGTAGGTATTTATTAAGTGTTGTTACTAATTTTACCTCCAGTAGCAGTTTCTATCAAAAATGTCACCATATTGCATTCTCTTTGGAAACAGAAGGTAGTACTATAATAAGCATTTAATAGGCCAGCTCTATACTCAGCCAGTCTACTTTCTCCTGCTCTCTATTAGGAGTACACAAATTAGAGAAAATGAAACCTAAAATTCATTTTTTCTTTTACGTTTTCTTCCATAAAGTATTACTGTGGGCAAGAAGAGAAGTGGCTGAACATACAACCACACATATGAAATGTGTGACAAAGTCAGAGTGTAACTCCACTACCCAGTATCCAGGAATGACCATACTCATACTGAATCATTGTGGCATTAATTATGAACTCACTTTCTAGAAATGGGATGTTTTAAGTCTTATTTTGTAATAGTTCTTTCACCATGTCTTTTTTTCACTAGACTGAAAGTTTGGAGCAGGGGTGGGGAACCTGCGGCCTCCAGACCATATGTGGCCCTCTAGGTCCTCAAGTGCAGCCCTTTGAATCCAAACTTCAGGGCTGGACTTGAGGACCTAGGGGGCCACATGTGACCTGGAGGCCACAGGTTCCCCACTTTGGAGATCTGGGTTCAAGTCTTTTTTCAACCATAAACTACGGGTAAGACCTTGGGCAATTCACTTCACTATGATGAAGTCTCAGCTTCCATTTCTCTCAAAGAGGATTTTGGATTCAATAACCTCTAAGGGTCAACACTTCAATTCCTAGAACCTATTAGTATTAATGGTACCCGATACTAAAGTCTACAGAGAATGAGACACACTCACAGCAGATAAAATTCCTGTGGCACCAAGATAAAATTCCCTATAACCAATAAAAATGAATAAATATGAGAGAGAAAATGGATACAAATTCTTACCTTATGAGGAAATATTCACAACCAAGTAAAAACCATTTATTCATTGATGGTAAAATGATACATTCAGAAGGCAACATGTAATCATTTTAGTGAGTGTGACCACACAGAAAAAGATATTTCTCCATTAAGCAAACAAAATTCATATTCATCCTAAAAGCTTTCAGCAACAAAAATCTCCTTCTTCTCATCTGACTTAGAATATTCGCATCCCTTTATAGTTAAGTTCAAGGGCCACCTCTTACATCTTTCACACCAAAATCTGAATGCGTGGTTGTGGGAAAGGAATTTCTCTGTCCAGACCTGTAATTAACAGGAGATGATAGATTTTCCCCGACGTCTACTCCTCCAATTCTCTGAGGCCTGGTACTGTTTCATTCCTATCTTTATATTCCCATTATCTAGTACAGAGGCTGGTACGTAATAAATGATGTTGTTGTTGTTGTTGTTCTTGGTGATGTTGTTGATGATGATGGTGGTGGTGGTGGGGATGATGACAATGACAGCTAGAATTTAAACATCGCTTTCAAGTTAGCAAAGCACTTTACAAATATCATTATTTGATTCACAATGGCCATGGAGATTAGGTACAGTTATTATCCTCACTTCACAGATGAAGAAACTGAGAAAGGCAGAAGTTAAGTGACTTGCCCAGAGTCACATGGCCAGTAAGTATCCGAGGCAGGATGTGAACTTCTCTCTTTTTTATTTCAAGTCCAACATTCTATCCACTGAGGTGTTTCAGTAATGGTTTGTTGAACTGAATTGAAATTCCTTGTTACTTACATTGTGTTTATTTCATAGTTACCTACACGCATATGCAATGTTTCATCTGATAGAATGTAAGCTTCTTGAGGGCAGAGACCATTTTGCTTTTGTATCCACAGCACCTAGAATGTGTACTATACAGTAGGCACTAATACATGCCTCTCGACCTGAATGAAGATCACTGTCTTCTTTAACGCTAAAATAAGTAAAGTATTGAAGTTGTGTTAATTCATGTGTGAGGTTGACAAACCACATGTCCCTGTGATACAATAGCACTGCTCTACATTCAGATTTGCAGCCCCCTTCAGTAATTCAGTAATTCTCTCTACTCAGAGAATGAATGATTATTTCATAAAGGTCAATTGTCTCCAGTCCCTGGGAATTGTGATAGACTAACTTACCAGGATCACAAAAGCAATTCCAAGTATTTAACTGGGAAAAGTGTCAGGACTAGATAGATTCTACTAGTTGGATTAGTTGTAGTGATTGTTTTCTTCAGTTTTAAAGTGTTAGATGCTAAGAAATCAGTGTTTATTTGCCTCCACTTTATTTGCTGGTGGACTTCTTTCATTGAAATGACTCCAAACCTAAGAGAGTATTAAGATATGATTGGTGCAGGAGAAAATTTTATTCAATGAATGAATGAATGAATGGTTGAAATAAGTAGGAAGATTTAAGCTAGAAAAATAAAGGCTCAGGAGAAACATGTTCCTATTTTCCAATATCTGAAGGGTTGTAACCTGGAAATGGTAGAGGGATTAAATATATTTTCTGCTGCCAGGAGGCAGAACTAAGATTATTGGGTAGAAGTTATAGAGAGGTATATTTCAACTCAATCAAATTCAATTTGTTTCAGCAACAATAAAAAAATTAATAAAATAAAAACTACCAAAGCTAATAATAATAATAGCTAACATTTATGTCACACCTAATATGTGTCAGGCACTGTGTTAAGCGTAGGAGGCAGGTGCTATTATTATCCTCATTTTACAGATGAGGAAACTGAGGCAAACAGAAGTTTAGTGACTTGCCCAGGGTCACACAGCTAGTGTTTGAGGCTGGATTTGAACTCAGGTCTTCCAGCACTATATCCTTTACACCTAGTTACCCCTAACAACAAATAGAGCTGTTCCAGGGTACAATGGGCTACTGTGGTAGATAGTGAGTTTCCCATTGCCAGAATTAATAGGACCACATATTTTGAAACCATCCTGCTCATCATTCATATAGCACAATAGTATTTCATAACAATCATATACCACAACTTGTTTAGCCATTCCTCAATTGATGGGCATCCCCTCAATTTCTAATTCTATGTCACTACAAAAAGAGCTGCTATAAATAATTTTTCTAATATTATTAAGATATTAAAAAGATATTAATAATATCTTTTCTTTTTTCTTTGATGCCTTTTGGATGCAGAACCAATAGTGGTATTGCTGGTTAAAGAGTACACACAGTTTTATAGCCCTGTGGGCAGAGTTCCAAATTATTATCCATAATGGTTGGACCAGTTCACAACTCCACCAACAATACATTAGTGTACCTATTTTTTCACATCCCTTCCAGCATTTATCATTTTTTCTTTATGTTAGCCAACCTGATAGGCATGAGGTGGTACCTCAAAGTTATTTTAATTTGCATTTCTGCAATCATTACTGATTTAGAACATTTTTTTCATGTGACTATAGTTAGGTTTGATTTCTTTTTTCTCAAAACTGACTGTTCAAATCTTTTGGTCATTTGTTAATTGGAGAATAGATTATACATATCTATATCTATATCTATATACATTTGAGAAATGAGGCCTTTTAGGAGAAAAATTTGTACTGTAAAAAATTTACTTCAGTTAACTACGTTCTTTCTAATTTTGGCTGCCCTGGTTTTGTTTCAGGACTATGGATTTTGAATTGCAAAACATCTTAGATGTTATCTGTTCCAACTCCCTAGTTTCACAGATGACGAAAATTGGGAGCTATGAAATGACTTCAAGTAGAGACTGGATGATTTCTTGTCAAGAATGCTGTGGCTAGAATCCATGAAAGGGAAAAGAAATTGAACTCTATGACCTCTAAAGGATTCTATGCACTTATATCACTTCAGTCATTCTAGTTTGACTTTATTGTGGGGTACCTCAGTTGCTTGCAACACATATTTGGAGTATGTGTGTCTCTGTGTATGTGTATGTGTATGTGCATGTGTGAGTGTGTGTGTGTGTGTGTGTGTGTGTGTGTGAAACCCTATGTGTGACAAGAATTTGTTTGGTTTGGTTTTGTTTCCCTTTAAAGTAGAGATCTCCTAAGCTCTTCAGAGCTGGAGAGCTATGGCCATAGCAATGCTAAAGAACTTCCGCAATACATATAAGAATTACGTGCTTAGCATTCACAAATGCTTCGTGGCTATTAGGCAAGAAAAGCATCATGGGAGAGTGAAGGGAGCTTTTAGCTTTAGAGTTAGGTGCTCTGGGTTCAAATATTAGCCATTTACCAAGTGTTTGATTCTCATGGATGGTACACTAAATCTACCTCAACCGCTATCAAGTGGGCACAGTGAAATTTCTCTTACCTAAACCACAGGATTGTTCCGAGGAAGGAATTTTGTAATAATCAATACTCTGTAAATGAAATAAATGTGTGCTATTGTTTAAATTCCATCGTCTAGTCTACATTTCATAACATGGATGCTATCCAAGGAGGGAAGGGAATTGGGGATACCTAGTTGAGTTGCGTAGATAGCTTTAGGTTTAGTGAACATAGGACAAAGTTGGTAGAGTTACACTAAACTGATCCCTTTCCCATCATATACATTAATTGGATCTTGTTGGATAGTTTTTGCATTTCCCAAAAGAAGAGGGAAATGCTTATCCTCTTATAGTCTCTCCATTTGAGCCCAATCAAGCGAAGAATTGCAATAATATTCCAAGCCTGTCTTTCCTCTTTGCCATGCTTCCCACTCCCACCTCCCACTGCCCATATCACTGGTATAATTATTTAATGAGCCACTCTAATCACATAATTGAACTCAAATATGAAAATTTCACATCTTTTCCTTAAATTCTGGGTAATTCTCCTCTTGGCCAACTATACAACACTGGATTCACGTGAATGTTGGACCACCGGCAGCTTTTCATAGCTTTCAATTAGATGCAACAAAGGGCTACTTTCTTGCTGTTAAATTGGAGCATATCTAATGATACAACCAGCCACAGGCTTTTAGAGCTGGAAAGGACCTTAAAGAAAATCTCATCCAATCCCTCCCCTTCATTCTCATTTTGCACATAAGGAATTTGAGGCCCCTAGAGAGAAAATGACTTGCCCAAAGTCATACGAATAGTAAGCGGCAAAAGCAGGACTGAAATCAAGATATCTGGGTCCAAGTCTAAGGCTCTTTCTCCTCAACCATTCTTCTGCCTACTAGATGTTTTTCCTTAAAGCACTGATGTGTAAAAATCAAATCAATAGGGCTCACTCAGTAATATTCAATTGGTGTCCTTTAAAAGCATTTTCATATGCTAGAAACATTCTCCTTTTATCCAACTCAATTTCTCTTGCTTAGCAATTAAAATCACTTTCCACTGATGCCTAGACAACATCTTCTAGTGTTCTTGCATTAATGGAGTTTCAATGAGTTAAAGCAACAGCAATTATAATACCTTCTAGAAAGAAGAATATTTTACTCATTTATTCTTTCAAGTAATGTAAATTGAAGGCTTAATGCATGGAAATATTTTGCTAGGTACCATGATGGGACAATGAAATAGATTGTACGAACTGGGTTCGAGTCCAAGGGAATTAGCCATGTACCCTAGGCAAACTGCTTTACCTCTAAAAGACTGTTTCCCCTTTTGGTCTTTTCTTTTTGGATGTAACTGAGTTAAGTCACTTGCCCTGGATCACACAGCTAGTAAGTGTCTGAGGCTGGATTTGAACTCAGGTCTTCCTGACTCCAGGGCCACTGCTGTATCCACTGCACCACCTGGCTCCACTGTTTCCCTTTTTGTTAAGCAGGGATGATAATAATTCTGCAACAATAGCAGTTGTACTATTTAACAAGGCAGTATGGCTGTGGTTCATCAGGAAGCCTTGGATTTCTGCCTTGGGGTCAGACAAGATAGAGAGGATTTTAATAACAGAACTGACCCCTACCAGCCATGTGTCCCCCCCACCCCTGAGCAAGTCTCATTACTTCTCACCCCCTCAATTCCCTTCACCTCTGAAAGGTGGAAAATATTACACAGCATTTACCTCGCTGGGATTTTGTGAGGTAATTATAGCCTTTGTAAATATCCACTACAGGCTGGTAGTGAGCATAATGTTTTATAAACCCAGATGTATACCATTGTTGTTATTTTTCTTTCTATTAAATTGAACTATTTTTATTAGTAATGAAAAAGATGGTTTTACCTTTAAAACTATCTTTAAAATGGTCTGACAAAGGAGGGATGGTTCAGAGGAGTCACTCATGCAAAAACACTCCCACTGTTGTTAGCAATTCTACTCCCTATATGATGCTCACGCTGAAACAGTCTCAGTCATTTTCATGTGGATTTGCATGCCTTTCTACCAAGTTCTTGACAGCTCTTCTAATGTGATCATTGCATTGACAACAACTCTGGGAGCTAGGAATTTCAAGTATTATTATGCTTATTTTACTTCCTTGGAAACTGGAGATCTGAGAGGAGGGGTGAGATAATAAATGGTGAAATTGACGATTACATTTAGGTGTTTTGATTGAATCTATCAGTATTTTTGACACTTTTTAAAGTATGTATGTACCCATACATACACATACATGTGTGATGATAATCACACACACACACACACAATGTTCATCTATTTAGGCAGTGTTCATTGTATATGGAATGCTGAACCATCTCTAACACCTATTAGTTGCGTGACCCTGGGCAAGTCAGCTTATGTCTCTGTGCCTTATTTTCCTCATCTGTGAAATGGGTATAATAATAGCTACCAATTTACAGGGTTGTGTGGATTAAATGAAATATTATTTTCACATGGAACACATGGTAATCTTAAAATATATGAATTTCAGCTGCCATGCTGTCTCCTTGAAAAATGATCCTTACTTTTTTTAAACTGCCACACATGTAATCACAATCTCTCCCCCTTCCCCGCAATACTTAGATATTTCTATCTCCAAGCAAGAGCTAACACTGATCAGATTCTTGTGCAGTAAATGTACTCACTGAAAATCATGCATGCTACAAGTCACACGTTTATAATCCTCGTTCATTTAAAAGACAAAATGGCTTTTGCCACAACCACCAAGCCTGCAGCATCTATTCTAAGAAAGGGAGGTCCAAGTGGGCAGAGCATATTTAGGTTTTAGTCAGATGTCAAGCAGCATTGATGTGTGATCTTTTCCTCAGCAAGCACAGCTGGGCTTCTCTTGAAGACCAGGATTGTAAAGTCCTCTGTACTCTAGAACCACATTGGAACGGTAGGTCCTGTTAAAATAATAGAGAGTGCCAAATGGCCCCTTTCAGAAACATGATGTGATGCTATAAACTGTGTCTGTTTCTTTGTGGCTGAGCTGAGTTCAACCACAAGGAATCAGGCTGAGTTCAGCAGAAATAATTATTGTTTTCAAGTCAACCCAGTGAACAAATCCAAGATAAAAAGGCATGGCCTTCTTCCTGAAAAATTACATAGGGCTATTTAAAACCTGACTCAACCCCCACCTCCATACTTACTATTCTTACTGTTTTTTTTTTAACCAGAACTGTGACTTCATCATTGAGGAACCTTTTTACTAACGCATACACTGTCTTCATAATTTATAGTCTTAGAGAGACTTTCCTAGGTACCATGGAGAATGAAGGATTTGCCCAGGGTCATACCGAAATGTGACCAAAGGCAAAACTTGAACCCAAATCCTCTTGATGCCAAGGTCAGTGCTCAATGTGATTCTCAAATTTCTTGGTCTCCAGACATTTTTATACTCTTAAAAATTATTGAAGACTACTTCCCTCCATTGTTTTTGTAGCTTATGTCTGCCAATGTTTACCATGCCAAAAATTAAAATTCATAAATTTAAAAATAATAATTCATTTCAAATAACAATAATAAACCCATATATGTTAACCTTCATAACATGTTTTTGAAAGCTGACTATTTTCCAAAACAGGAAAAAAGTGAGAAGAAGGACATTGTTTTACATATTTTTGCAAATCTCTTTAATGTCTGGCTTAATAGAAGACAGCTGGATTCTTATAGCTGCTTCTGCATTCAATCTGGTGTGAAATACTGTTTTGTTGGAAGTATATAAAGGAAACTGGCCTCACAGAGATATTTAGTTGGAAAAGGGAAGATTATTTTAATAGGCAAATGATGTCCCAGTATTATTATGGAAATTGTTTTCATATCACGGACCCTCTCAAAGAGTCTAAGGAACTTCTAGAGGTCCATGGACCACACTTTGAGAACTGCTGCATTACATCTTGCTATAATAACAATAACAATAACAATAGCAAAGAGTACTTACATTAACATACCACTTTAAATTTACAAAGTGCTTTTGACATTCATTATCTCACATGATCCCAACAGTAATTCTGTGAGGTGAGTATATTCATATGCACTTTAATGATCTATAATCTCATCCAACTGATAGGATGTCTTCATTTGACTTACATTAGAAACCTTCCATATGGGTTGTCTCCCTTATTTGAATGTGAGCTCCTTGATAGTATGGTTTGTCTTAGTTTTCTATTTGTATCTCCAGCACTTAGCACCTTACTTTGCCCTTAATAAGTGCTTAATAAACACTTCATTCATTCATTCATCTATGAGGGTGTCTTTTGGGAGAAATCATAAGCCATCCCCATCATATTGTATGTATTCATATTGTATGTATATATGTATTCTTGTCAAATGTCATCCAACAGGATGTCCACCGGACATTCTAAGGACCTTTCTCTAAACCTCCTTTCAAAATAAGAATACAGTAGAGCTCATAAACTTCTCATTATCTTTGATTCTTAAAACATGAGGTTAGTGCTCTAAATGTCATCCCTATTTTAGTGGTAAAGCAAATGATGCTAAGGAAAATTATATCTTGTTCAGTGATACATGGCTCCTACATGATGGAGTTTGCACAAATGACTTCAATATAATATTCTATCATTCCAGTGTATGAGGATTTATAGCAACATGATTTAGTTTTGCAAATCACTTTCTTCAGCAATACTGTGAGTTAATTAATACAAATTCCTATGTTAGAAATGAAGATACAAAGATTTAGAAATAAGAAGACTTGGTCTATGTCGCACAAAGTAGATATTATGTGAAAGCCCAGATTGGAAACCAGGCCTTCTTTTTCTAAATCCAGTGATTCAAAGCACTATTTCTCAGTTTTCAGTATCATTTCATTACAATGAGTGTCTAGAAAGGGCATTCAATTAAAAAAAAAATTTATTAAGTTCCTACTATGTGCCTGACATCATGTAAGCAACGGGGATAAAAAAAAACACACGCATCAAAAAGCTTTACAATCCAATGGGGGAACACAACCCACAATGAAGACTGAAAAGGGGAGAAGAAGGAATAGGGACTACCAGGTAGTACCCAACACAGGGGCACGATGTTTGGAGATGTAAGTAAGCAGAGCTACTGATGGAAAATGAAGCTGAAAAGTTCTGAAAGTTCTGAGCCTTCTATTAAGGAAGGGTTTGGGAGGAGTTCAGTGCTCTACCCTCCAGCCCTCCAATCAGAGGGGAAAGGCAACTGAGGGAGTAGAGAAGTTGTTGAGTATCAAAAACAGTCCATCAGCATGGTGAGGAGGTTTCAGGTGGTTAGTTTTTCCTGGGGTAGGCATGATGTTTCCCTGAAGTGGGAATCAAGTAAAGCCTCTGATGGAGAATGGAGAGTTAACTGGGCATAATCCTTCATTGGAACTCTATTCTTGCTGAAAAAGCCTTAGCATTCTGACTAAAGAATTATTACACTGGTGGGGCTGAGAAATTCCAGCAATTCAGCCTCTGGAACCTTCTTCAATCCTTTGGCTTCCATCGTCATCAGTCTCAATTATAGTAAAACATGCCATACAAAGATAGAGCGATGGATCTGTAATTTTACTGGTGTGAGTGCTTTGAGTTCCACCAGTAGGTAAATATCTCAATCTCCCTCCCTCCCTCTCTCTCTCTCTCTCTCTCTCTCTCTCTCTCTCTCTCTCTCTTTCTTTCTCTCCCCAAGGCTCTTTTTCAATTTAACAATCTTTTATTAGGCATTGAATACATTCAAAGGGAGGAGGAAAGATAGTAAGTATTAATATAGTACCCACTATGTGCCACATACTGTCATAAGTGGTTTACAAATGTTAGCTCATTGAATCCTCACAACAACCCTGCAAGATTGGCATTGTTATTATTATTCTCATTTTACCCTTGTGGAAACTGAGACAAAGAGTTTAAATGACTTGCCCAATGTCACATAGCTAGTAAGTGTCTGTGGCTAAATTTGTATTCAGATCTTCCTGAACCTAGGCTGAGCACTATAACCACTACATTACCTAGCTGCCTTACCATACCAGGTACTGAGAAAACAAAGAAAAGAACCCCTGGCCTCAGGGAACTTATATTCTTGCCCATATATTATTATAAATCCTCCATAAAAGATCAACTCAATACAACAAATGTTAGTTTGACATTCAACCTATTTGCCCTCACTCTCACTTCATGACTACTCTATCACCTTTTCTCAATTACAGACATCTTGGAGATCCTTTATGCTATTTCTTATCTATAAGCTATCACAGAAAAGAGCTACAACCTGCTTACACACACCAAGCATTTTCTATTGCTCTTTGGGTAATCTACAGTTGTGAATCACCCACGACTGTGATTCTTAGCCTTATAACATCATCAGGAGGATGTCACATCACATTGTGTGTTAAATCCACGTGTGGAAATGTGTCTTCTCTCCCACAATACAGCTTTGAAAGCAGAGAGCCAAGCAATGCCTAGAACAAATAAGCAGCAAACAAAGGTCATCTTCTCTCAACGCAGAGTAAACAAACCAGTGGGATAAATCACAAAACATTCTGAAGATAGGAGCAAAGTTTAACTACAGCAGCTGTTAGCTAGAGAAAAGGTTGGTGTCTCCTGCAATTTACATCTCCTGGTTTTTTTTTTGTGCATGATCTTTCTTGAGGTCTTGCATTTTCTGATGTAGACATGAATATATTAGGGAGGTATTTGATGAATGATTGACAATTTTGCATTCGTAGTTAGATGTATTGCCTCTAAATTGCATGAATATGTTTCAAAATACCTTTTCATTACAATGTATTACAAAGAGGTGGGAAGAGGCAAAGTAATAATATATTGACTCACAGTCTTGAACTCAACACTGTCACCAATGTATTAATGTATTAACCAATATTCCTTTATCTTCGGTTGTTTACCTACAAATCTGTTTAACTCTACTGTTATTGAGTTTAAACTTCTTTATCTATTCCACAAGCATATCATGAGAATGTTTATCAAATTCTTTGCTGAAATCAACATACATTATCACTATAACATTCTCTTTGGCAGTTTCTGGATCTTTCTGTTTGATGATGCTATCAAAAGAAGAAGAATTACAAAAAATTGCATGTATCCTAAGGAAGTTAAACATACAGAGATAGGCTACACATGCACATAAATATTTATAGCTGTCATTTTTATGATAGCAAAGTTCTGGAAACAAAGTTTATGCCCTTAAGTTGGGAAATAGCTGAGAAAATTGTGATATAAGGATGTAATGGATTATTGAATGAATGAAATGAGAAGCATGATGAATACAGAGAAATATAGAAAGGCATAAGAACTGAAACAAAGTGAATTAAGCAGAGCCAGGAAAATAATATTCATAATTATTACAATAACCTAAATGGAAAGAAAAATAATTCAAAATCGAATGTTGCAAAATTGCAAAGAACAAGTTTGGTCATAAAGAAGGCATGCGAGAAGACATTACCAAGCACTTCTTTGTAGAGGTGGCAGGGGAAATGGGAGAAAGAGAGAAAGAGATTCATGGGTCTGAAGTATTATATATAATATTATGGTTTTCAATGTGTTGGTTTGTTTTGATGATTTTCTCTTCTTTCCCTTTGTATTTCTTTTTAAAAAGTTATCTATTATAAGAAGGGTTCTCAAGGAGGAGGAGGAGTGATATGGGACAATTTAGGAAATGGGAAAAATCAATAAAACTATCTTTTAAAAAATATATATATGTATATAATATACATATATATGTAAATATATTCCTTTCCTTCTACTTAAAAGTACCTCTAGTTTTTCTCCTTATTCTTCTTTTGACATTATCAAATTCAAGTTTCTGCCTCATTTCTCTTCTTTTATTTAGTCTTGTAAAACTCCTAGAAGGAGGAATATATTCTAACCTCCATTCTGTCATCACTCATTTACTCTTTTTTTTTTAGGCAATTGGGGTTAAATGATTTGCCCAGAGTCACACAGCTAGGAAGTATTATGTGTCTGAGGCCACATTTGAACTCAGGTCCTCCTGACTCCAGGGAAATTTACTCTTGAAACCATTGAAATCTGGCTTCTCTTTTCATCTGCCTACCTTCTCTCCCCATAAAAACCAGACTACAAAGCCACCAATGGTATCCTTATAGTCAAACTCAATGACTTTGTTCCTCATTATTCATCCCCCAGCACTCTGTATCATTTAATGCTATTGGCCACAACCTCTTCCTTTTTCTTAAAGAACTTACTTTATTGATATCTTTTGTTTCTTCCATCACCTTCATCTCTTTAATATATATATATATATATACATATATACATATATATATATAATTTTTACCCAATTACATGTCAAAACAATTTTTAACATTTTTGAAAATGTTGAGGTCCAAATTCTATCCTTCTCCCCTACCTGAAACAGGAAGCAATAAGATATAGGTTATACGTAGGTTAAAACATTTCCATATTAGTCATTTTGTACAAGACTCAAATAAAATAAAAAGAATAAAAGAAAGTAACATGCTTCAGTCTGTATTAAAGCAATATCAGTTATTTCTCTGGAGGTGGATAGTAACCTTCATCATTAGTACTTTTAAATCATTTTGGATCATTGTTTTGCTGGGAATAACTAAGTCATTCACAATTCTTCTTCATACAATGTTGCTGTTACTATATACAACATTCTCCTGGTTTTCTTCACTTTACTTTGCATCAGTTCATGTAAGTCTTTCCAAGATCTTGTCATTTCTTATAGTATAATTATATTCTATAATCATAATCATATACCACAGAATGTTTAGCCATTCCCCTATCACCTTCATTTCTGAACACTTCCCTTTCCCTTTCCTTTCCTTATACATCAATCATCCCTTATAATAAATACAAAGAAAAGGAATTAAAAAAACAGTTCAGTAAAATTAACATATGAACTGAATCTGACAATAAATACAATACCCCATGAACATTGTACCCCATCTTAATAAAGAAGAGAAGAATTTCCTCCTCCTTTTCCATGATTTCTCCTCTTTTCATTTCTGCAACTGTATGCTTTCTTGGTTCTCCTACCTCTTTGAGTACTCCTTCTGTGTTTTCATTGACTGGTTCCCTTTCTTTATCCTGTACACTAATTCTAGGTTATCTCCAGGTCCCAGTCCTAGGGACTCTTTTCATCTTTCTATATAATCTCTCCTTCTACAATCCCATGCACTCCCATGGCTACAACTATAACCTTTATAGTAATGATGTCTAAAGCCCAAATTCAGCCCTGACTTCTTTTCTAAGTTCTAGATCCACATTTCTGATGTCTTACTAAACATTTCTACCTGGATGTTCTTTTAGTACCTTAAACCAACTAAACCAAGCTCATCCACTTCTTCCTCAAATCTATCCCTCTTTCTTCCTCCCTTTGCTAAGACTACCATTCTCCCAGCTGCCCATGCTGCCATTCTCAAGTTAAAGACCCTAGAATCATCTTTGATACCTCTTTCTTCCTTGAACTCAAACCCAATTTGACACCAAATCGTGTCCATCTTCCACTGAAATACCTCTTTCTTCTTTACTTCCGCTTTCCATTACTACCAATTCTAGTTGGGGCATCATTATCTCTGCTGAATTATTTAATGATCTTTCTATCTAGACTTCCTCATCTATCACCCACCCCTAACAATTCATTTCACTCATTTATCCCAGAATAATCTTCTTAACATAGAATTCTGATCACAATTTTCCAGAGTCCAAAATTTTCAATGACACTGCAATACCTATCAAAATCATTCAGGCTCCTCAGCCTGACTTTCAATGTCCTATATGGTTTATCCCCCCATTTCACATAACTTATGCTCCAACCACATTGGATTATTTACAATTATTCCCATATATACTCTTTGCTTCCCTGTCTCTGTGCCACAGCTTGTGTCTCTCCTAGGGAATTAAAAGCCTTCCCTGCCCCCATAACCATCTATTGAATTCCTAGCCAGTTCTTCAAGGCATCACCCAACTCCTATCTCTCCCATAAAGCTTTGGGCCTAACAATTCCAGTCCATATTGATTTCTCCCTTGTCTCTACAATATATTTTTGTCATTTAGTCTTATTTTACATTTCATTATTCTTTAATTGTTCCAGATTCACATGAGTAACTCTAAGCAAGTCATTTAAACTCCCTAAGCCTCTTTTTCCTCACTTGTAAAAATGAGCAGGCTAATTCTTGTTTTAATCTCCCTATTAGGGTCATTGTGAAGAAATAACTCGATAAGTCTTAAGGTGATACATTATTAGTTTTGATATTGTTGTTTTTATTATTGCTATTGTTTCACTTGTCTAACCTCTTAGCAATAGAAATTATAAGCTTAGTGCTAGACATCAAATAGATAGAAAATCAATACCTACTAGAAATGGAAGGGTCCTTGGAGTTCTCATATGACTTTCTGCCTAGAGGTTGAATCTGCTTTTCAACATCTCTGACAAGCTGGCCATCCAACTTTTTTTTTTGGCTGCACAATGGGGTTAAGTGACTTGCCCAGGGTCACACGGCTAGTAAGTATCAAGTGTCTGAGGCCAGATTTGAATTCAGGCCCTCCTGACTCCAAGGCCAGAGCTCTATCCATTGTGCCACCTAGCTGTCCCTTTTTTTTCTTTTTCTTTCTTTTTTCATCCAACTTCCAATAGCAGTTCAAGCAGTCATTCTCTCATGAAGCAGTTCATTTCTTTGCTGGGAAAATTTAATTGTTAGGAAGGTCTTCCTTACACCATCAACAGTAAACAAATACTATATCACCAAAGGTTAAGATGACTATTTGCATACTTAAGGCAACAGAGGGACTATATTTTTACTCTTTCTCATAGCCAAATCTTACTTATTTCTGCCTCTACAATATCTCTCATATCCATCCCTTTCTCTCAACTCACATGGTCACCAAATGATTTCTCTCTCATCACTCTCTCATCACGTTTTCTTTCATCATTTGAACTAATAAAATAGCATTCTAATTTTTTTCTTGATTCAACTCACTCCTTCTCCAGTCCATCCTACACATAGCCACAAAAGTGATTTTTTGAAAGGATGGGGTGTATGTTACTTACTTATTCAAAAACTCCAATGTCTCCCAGTTGCCTTTAGGATCAAATATAAACTCATCTGTCACTTTTAAAGCCCCTCACAATCTGTCCCTAGCATGCCTTTTCAACTTTGTTGTTCCTTACTCCCCTTCCCATAGTATGTGGTCCAGCCTGACTGATCTTTTTGTTCACCTCTCAAATGTATTTCTGATTCTCTAGACTTCAACACCATTTCTCACTTTCCTTCTCATCCTGGAACTTTTCTTTCCCCAGGATATCACTTAGTCATTTTTTACCCCCTTCTCCTATACCTATAACCATAACCCTGGCTTGATCCCAGGGCCTACATTTGGGGGAGAAATTGGGGGGTGGCTACCATCTATGCCTCTCTTTGTGTTGCTTTTGACTCTTCAAAATTTGCCAATATGCTGAGCCTTGGTAGACCCCTCCCCTAGGCTTTTAGCCTTTTCTTTTATGTCATCTTTTCCCATTAGAATTCAAGCTCCTTGAAGGCAGGAGATATTTTTCTATGTGGTGTCTGTCACATAGTAAGCAATTAATAAATGCTTGCTAACTATTGTTCACATACAACACTCTGTCTCCTATGCCCATACTTTTGCACTGGCTACCCACCCCTCCATGACTGGAATGTACTCACTCCTAACCTCTAACTCTTTGAGTCCCATTTTCTTCAAAATTAGTTAAAACATCACCTTCTACATGAATACTTGGCAAATTATGTTTTACTTGGTGTGTGTGTGTGTGCGTGTGTGTTGTTTCTCAACCTCCCCCACAAAGAATAGAATGAATATAAACTCTTTAGGGATGGGGACTTTCATTTTTGTTCTGTGTGTCAGAAGTACATTTCCCCCAAACCTATGTGGGTAAACTGCTCCAGGAGTGTCATGAATTTCAATGACCAATACCTCCTTTGTCTTTTCCGTGTAAATGATGGGGCCTTCACCTTGTCAGCAAAAGAAGTGAAGGCCAAAATCCTAGGATGTGGAAACATTTCAAATAATTCATAGGAAAAGTGCTATATATTCTTAGAGGATTATAGCTCAAATATATGGGGTTGTATGGTTTTGTTTGTGATATTATTTTACCTCATGAGGACCTCTTCAACTAATTTCTCCTGACCTATCATTGTGAATGAACAAAACTGGAAAGCTCTCAAGTAGCAGTAGAAGTGGGGAGTGGGGAGATCTATCTATCTATCTATCTATCTATCTATCTATCTATCTATCTATCTATCTATCTATCTATCTATCTATATTCCTTAAGTCCACAAGGTCATGCACATGGTACTATGGTAAGAACAGGGGTCATAAAATCAGGAGATCTAGGTTCAAAATGTGACTCTGACATTTACAAGCTATACGACCACTAGTAAGTCATTTCATCTGCAAAATAAGGAAAATAATACTTGAACAAGCTAACTGCATCATTTTAATAAATGTATTTTGTAAACTTAAAATTTTATATAAACATGAGAGTATTTTTAAAATTACAGATATAAGGTACCTTTTCACTTGTAGGCGTTTTGGTCACTGAAAGAGGGAGAAAAAAATTTTAATAAGGAAAGCTGATACAATTCAACTTGACAAGGAACATAACCTCTCAAAATGTTGAGGACAGAAACAGACTGTTCTAATGACCAAAGAGAGGACTGCCTCTCAAATGCATGCATTCTGTGTGAAGGTAGAACAATGCTTGAGATATTGATGGCTACAGGAAATTGTGGTCCATAGCTTGATTGCATGTGACTATTTTTAGATTTCTGTAAATTAAAAAAAAACTGTGTGAGGTATATAGGAAGCTTATATAAGTATGACTGGGTTTTTATCTGACAGAAAAGTACATTTCTTGTATTGACACACAGCAGGCTCTGAATTGAAGCATTGGAAGATATAGGGAACCAAAAAGAAGATGATATAGGAAAAGAAAAAAAAAACTAGAGGAAGAGATAAGACAAAAGACCAACAAGCTGAGCACAGGTGGAATGAAAAGAAGCCAGGAACAGAAGACAAAGGAACCTAGTAGATAAGTTATTCCTGGAAGCAATGGTTGACTTCAGAAACTTTGCTGGGAGCCTGATAGGTGGAAGAGAGGCATTGTTTTGTTGATCTGGTGGAGAAAGATTTGGTCTGCTGAAAGAAATCTTCTGCTGCTATGCTGATTATAGGAGAGCTAAATCTTGCTGCTCTAAACAGAGGCATGCAGTTGCTCTCTAATACCTAAGAGATGGGAAATGTCTGCAGGATGCCTGGTTGCCATCTACTGCCTTCTTTGGTTTGAGCAGAAGCAGAGAGGGAAATATAGGTTTGCAACAATTTTGTTATGAGCTGCACTTATTGGAGAAGAGGATTGTTTTGCTAGAAGCTAACTGGAGATAGCAGAATCCTGTATAATGTGACGAACTAGGTGAGCTTCTTCATATTTCTAGGAGAGCCTACCTGAGGTGCTTCGCAATTCTCTAGCTCAAGTAAACTTTTTGTCACTGTATAAGCCAAAAAATAAAAGATTTTTGTTGTTGTTAAAAGAGATTAATACTTTCTCAGTACACTATTTAGTGTGAGTGTGAAGTAAAAGATCGTGTAATTGCTTGATTGGCTTGAGAGAAGAAGAGGAGCAGCTTTGTCCAGTAAGACAGTGATGCAAACACATTGGTGGGGGTTCTAGAGTTACTGTGTCAGATAGTAAAATGATGTTTCCCTCCATCACACACACCCTACAAACATAGGGGTTATCCCTAGGACCCTTAGATTTTAAATGGCAGCATTGTACTGGCATACCCATTTCTTAGACCTACCAGTTTGAGTGTGGGTTGATTGAATAAGCAGGGGAGGGGGAGGGGGGAAATCCACAAATTCACACTATACCTGAGCTACATACTGAAACCTGAGAAGTTTATCCTTTGACTTCCAGGAAGTACTGCAAGTAAAATACCAAAGACTAAAATTTTAAAATAGTGTCCTGGAATAGCAGCATCTCAGAGTTGAAAAGGACTTTAGATATTATCCTTACCTAGAACATGTAACTCCTACACCACAACCCGGACAAATAAGTCCTCAACCTGTTTTTGTGAGTCTGTGGATTGTATCTCAGCAACTCAAGAAGATACTAGAATTGGAAGGAACCAGAGAGGTCATCTGTTTCAAGTGCATATGAGTAACCTTCCCCTCCACCACCCCCACCCACATTATATATACCCTTCAAGGATTTCCAAATGCTGGACATTCTTTGAAAACTCCTCATCACTTAGATCAGCATTATTCACTTCATTCTAACAATGAGGGGGAACAGATGGAAGGGTTAAATAACTTGGTCGAGATTATACAGAGTGATAATGCCAGAATTAAGAATAGCTTTCGAAAACCCATTTGGATTTAGGGGACCATAACATACCATAATTATTTTTCTGCAATATACAGAATGTTTCTCTTGACACAAGAATAAAGTCTTAGTAAGTGGGTCGAGTGCTTTGACACACAATATGGGGCTTTAATAGAGGGTACCATTTTGTGCATACTGTTGCTATATTGCTCTTTCCATTACTGCTGAGAAATCAAAATTACATCTGTATGCTTGCTAAACAACCTTCTGTAATTATACTGTATACCCCTAAGAAAGGAAGTTCAATGTGTCTTTCTTTAATAATATTTTGCATGGCACTGAGCTCTAAGCAGTCCTTAATCAGCAGCCTCCCACCACCATGTGACTGTGAGTTCCTGTCAACTCTTTAGAGATGCAGTTTGAACTAAGGCTATGGTTGTTGTTTAGAAAATTGTTCTTTTCTTTTTCTAACCAACCCCCCAAGGTGTGAATCTTTCTATTTTGATGGTAATTATTAACTACTCCAAGGAAAGAAGGGAAAAGGATTATACTAGAAGCCTAAAGATCAGATCTCTGTTTTGACTTTGCCACTTGCTAGCTGTGTGAAATCACTGTAGTAGAAGACTTAAAGTAAAAAAAAAAAATCTGCTTTTAAACCCATTCCTTTGACATCTCATTTAGCCTCACTGAGTCTCAGTTTTCCCACCTTTAGAATGGGCACAATAACAAAGGTGAGCTATTATTATTTCTTCGTTTCTCTGGGTCTCTATCCTCACCTGTCCGTTACAGAAGCTCAACTATATAATCTGTAATATTTCTTAAAGTACTTGACACTCCTTATTAGTACTAATTACTAAATTTGACACAGACCCTTCTGGAGGTTATCTTCCTGGACATGCCCCTATCTCTACTCCTATTCAATAATTCAATTCCATAAACATTTATTAAATTTAACAAAAATTGTTTGGAAAATTGGAAAATAGTATGGCATAAGCTAGGCAAAGACCAACATCTTACACCATATATCAAGATAAGGTCAAAATGGGTATATGATTTAGACATAAAGAGGGAGACTATAAGCAAATTAGGAAAGCAAGGAATAGTTTATCTGTCAGATTTATGGAAAATGGAAGAATTTATGACCAACATTATAAAATGCAAAATGTATAATTTTGATTATATTAAATTAAAAAGTTTTTGTACAAAGCCAATGCAACCAAGATTAGAAGAGAAGCAGAAAGCTAGGAAACAATTTTTATAGCCAGTGTCTCTGACAAAGGCCTCATTTCTCAAGTATATAGAGAACTGAGTCAAATTTATAAGAATACAAGTCATTCCCCAACTGATAAATGGTCAAAGAATATGAATAGGCAGTTTTCAGATAAAGAAATCAAAGCTATCTATAGGCATATGAAAAAATGATCTAAATCACTATTGATTAGAGAAATGCAAATTAAAAGGTACCATATCACACCTATCAGATTGGCTAACATGACAAAACAGGAAAATGATAAATATTGGAGAAGATGTAGGAAAAATGGAACACTAATGCATTGTTGGTGGAGTTGTGAACTTATCTAGCCATTCTGGAGAGCATAAAACTGTGCATAACTTTTAACTTTAACCCAGAAATATCACTTCTAGGTCCATCCCAAAGAGATCAAAAAAATGTACAAATATATTTATGGCAGCCCTTTTTGTGGTAGCCAAGAACTAGAAACTGAGGGGAAGCCCATCAATTGGGGAATGGCTGAACAAGTTCTGATATATGAATGTAATGGAATACTATTGTTCTATAAGAAATGATGAGCAGGTGGACTTCAGAAAAACCTGGAAAGACTTACATGAACTAATGATGAACGAAGTGAGCAGAACAAGCAGAACATCGTACACAGTAACAGCAACATTGTGCAATGACCAACTTTGATAGACTTAACTTTTCTCAGCAATACAAGGATCCAATACAATTCCAAAAGACTCATGATGGAAAATGTTATACACATCCAGAGAAAGAAGTAGGTATGGAGTCTGAATGCAGATCAAAGCATGCTATATTGCTATATTCTCATTCTCTCTCTTTCTCTCTCTCTCTCTCTCTCTCTCTCATGGTTTTTCCCTGCAGTTCCAATTCTTCTTTACAAAATGATTAATGTGGAAATACGTTTAATAACATTGTACATGTAAAACCTATGTCAGATTGCATGCTGTCTTGAGGAGGCAAGAGTGGAGGGAGGGGGAGAAAATTTAGAACTCAAAATCTTATAGAAGTAAATGTTCAAAACTAAAAACAAATAAATACAATTTAAAAATAATTAAAAACTAAACATTTATTAAGCATCAAGAAATGGGCAAAATGTTCATGGCAGATCACTTTAGTTTCAAGAAACCTATGTAACTATGGAAAAGTCACTTAACCTCTTAATTATATAAGGTAGCTTAGTTTCAGGCAATTTATCAATCTATTTTTTTTTCTGTATTGTGAGTTGCCTACATCAATGAAATAACAGAACCAGAAAGATAGCACTTGTTGTAGAAGGTAGGGGAAAAGATTTCTGGCATCATGTAGATGCAAAGACAGAAAATAAATCCTGCTTGCCCTCGAGGAAACTACAGTCTCCTGGGGAAAATGGAGATATTCAGTTTCCTTCTATTTATTTTATTTTATTCTTTCATGGTGAAGAGTAAAAACTGTTATATTTTTAAATAATCAATTAAACCCAATCCAGATTAAATAGTGTGCCATATTTAAATTGCAAGGATGAGTCAAAAATGTTTAAGTGGTCTGTTTTAAGCTAAAAGAGGCTTACAAATTCGTTTAAGATTGTTTTTAAATTTCTTTGGCCAAATCTGAAATGTACAAATGACCATAGTGTTTCAGAATCCCATGTTAGAAGAAGTTAGGATTCAATTGTCCTCCAAACCACACTAATTTTAGAAAGTGCACTTGGATAAATTTCCATTGAAGCTAATTCTAAAATACTTCAGTTGTATGATACTTTTATGGCATTACTGCCAAGAGAGTAATATCTTTTTATCTGAAGGGAGAAGCCATGTTATATGCATAATGGAGGACCATTGGTACATAAGAGAGAAAAGGAACACCATTAGCTTGTCATTATAATGCATCCTTAATCTGCCCATTTCTCATCTTAGGACCAAGAACTCCATTTCCCTTTCCTGTTGAGAATTTACGTTTCATAAAGAGTTCAACCTCTCAGGGAAAGTTTTGCTTAAAGCCAAGTCTCATTGTATTATGTTCCATGGGCTCACTTCAGTGAAGGGAAATAATTTCAAATGGGCTTTTTGGTGATCTCACGGCAATATTAAAATCTGCAATTTTAGTTCCTGAAGAATCATTTAAATAGCATTTTTCTAATTTATTCATTTTACCCACAACACATCAGAGGTTATAAAGAAGCCTTATTATTTGAAAAGTGAAAAAAGCTCATTTTCATCAGAGATTAGTTTTGGTCTTGTCTCACTATGCACTGTACAACCTTTCCTTCCTATATATGTAAAATAAAAAGTACAGGAAATTGCATATTGTCAGAACTGGTGCAGACCTTAGACATCATCTGGTAGAAATATTCCTTTGTAGAGAAAAGGCAAATGAGGTTCAGAGAAGGAGACTGACAAGCCAAAGTCACTAGTAAGAAAAGAACAAGGGTTCAATCACAAGACTTAATGATTCTGGTGTTCTTTTCATTGTGACTTGCCTAGTCATTCTTCAGTTCAGTTCCATAAATATTTATTAAGGGCCTACTATGTGCCAGACTCTGTGCTACATGCTAGGGACACAAAAAGAGACAAAAGACATTCCCTGCATTCAAGGAGATTGCAATCTATTTCATTAACTACCTTCTTAGTCATTCTGTGACTACTCCCTCCCAAACAAACCTAAGAAATGGGGAAAAACGTTTCCTTCTGTGAATAACAGCAGGGATGTTTTAACATAAGATACCTAGACACAGAGTTATAAAGAGTGGGGTTCAAATCCCATTTCTGGAACTGAGAAGCCAAGGTCAGGTTATCTAAGCTCTCTGATCCTCTATTTCTTCATCTCTAAAATAGGGATAATAACAGATGCCTATGGTACCTACCTCAAAAGATGGTAGTTAGACTCACATGAAAAATTATATATAAAGTGTTTTGAAAATCTTAAGGAGTTATATAAATGTTAGTTATTATTGGCACTATTATCAGCATTATTCTTTTTGGCAGAATCTTCACACACATGAACACAAAAACTACTGAAAACAGAATAAGTAAAACACCACATGTATAAACCAAATCACAGAATTACAAAGAACTATGTGTTCCATTACATTGCATTAATGAAATAAATGTTGGTTCTCAACACTTCAGTCACTTGCTTTGACACAGCCATATGTCTGGTGAGATAGAGTATCTATGTAATGTTATGTCTAGTAGCAGAAGACAGACGCCTCCATCCCCACATTCATCCAGTCACCAAGTCTGTGAATGCTACCTCCACAAAATCTCTGTAGCCAAGCCCTTCCTAATGCTATATCTGAGGTCAGGCTTTCTGACCCACCTGCAAGTGCAAGCATTGGGAAAGGTAAGGAGCCAAATTTAGCTATTATCAAAGGAAGAATGCCTGATCAACTTGCATTGCCCCAGAGTAGAATGGCCTGCCCTGGGAGGTGGTAGGCTCTCCATCATTGGAGGTCTTTGTGTTTAGTCAGAATAGCTACTTATTATGAACATTGTTGAGAGGATTTTCTTTTTCTGATACATGTTGGACTTTTGTTGTTGTTGTGATTATTGTTGGCATTAAGTTGTTTCAGTCATGTCTGACTCTTCATGATCCCATCTGGAATTTTCTTGGCGAAGATATTGGTGTGGTTTGCCATTTCCTTCTCCAGCTCATTTTATAGATGAGGAAACTGAGGCAAACAAGGTTAAGTGCTTTGCCTAGGGTCACATAGCTAGTGAGTGTCTGAGGCTAGATTTGAACTCACAAAGATGAGTTTTCCTGACTTCAGGTTCAGCATTCTATCTACTGCATCACCTAGCTGCCCTGGACTAGAGGAATAATAACGTCTCTTCTAGTGCTGAGATTCTACCAGAGGTTCCCAAGCTTATTTGGCCTACTGCCTCTTAAAAAACAAACAAACAAACAAACAAACAAACAAACAAACAAACAAAACAAAAACTTACTCAGCACCCCCCCTAGGGTTAGGTTAGGTTAACCCTTATTTTTATTCAATACCCCCCTGAGGCTAGTACTTGCCTCTGGATCATTCTAGTGTCCCTCACGGGGCTGTATTGCCCATTTTGGGAACTTATGTTTCTAGATTAACTAAAATTATAATTGTTTTCCATTGTCTCGTTGCCTCCAGTATCCCCCCTCTCAAACCATACTTCACACCACTCATTTCCAAGTTAATCATCCTAATGATCAATTCTGATAATGTCACTTCTATGATGAAGGTGCAATCTCCTTTGACTGCCCCATCTCTGTTGGACTCTTGTATCTACTGTAGTTTTAGCTTACATTATTCAACTTCATGCATTCTATCTCCTAGCCAATCTCTATTATTCGCTGGTTTCTTGAGCTGATCCTACAAAAATTATGGGATTCCCCCAAGCACCCAGTCAGTCTACTAGCACTTATTAACCAGTTATGATGTTCCAGGCCCTGTGCTAAATTCTTGGCAAACAAAGAACAGAAACAAATAGGATCACTGCAATGCTTCCTTCCCAATGTCTGTATATTGAAATCCTTAAATTCCTTCAAGATAAAGTTCAACTGCCATGTTCTCCATGAAGTAATCCCTGATTTCTGGAAATTACCACCCAACACTTTTTACAGTGACTAAAATGCGTAGATGCTTAATAAATGATTATTGATTTGATCTCCTAGATTTTCTCATACCAGTTTGGTCAGACCCCTACTCTATACTTAATTATTTCTATTTTTCCCTACTAAGTTGTAAATTCACTGAGGAAGAACTTGGTACCCAGTGTCCAGGGCATCAAATGTGCTTAATCAATGTTTATTGAATGAATGTCAAAGTAGGAAAATTAAATATTTGGGTAGAGGCATTTGACTTCCTGACCTATTGGAAGAAGTTTGTGAGAAACACATTTCTAGAAGTAGGTAAATGACAAGCTGATTGTTGTCATAAGATTCAAGTTAGTTTTTCATCCTTTGTTTAAAGTAATTTTATTCTATAATTTTCTCTCCAATTACACCATGAATTTATGTGGGAAAAACAACAATGTTAAAAATGGCTATATTTTTCATGTTCATATTGTTCAGACTCATGTATGCTTTTTCCTACAAATCAAGAAATCATATGTTTGGAAGAGGTCATTTTTGGAAGCAGAAATTGAATGCCACAGTGTGCAATTTGGCAGTGTTGAAAGGCAATGGGGCATTATGGAATTTGGCATCAGGAGAGAACTAGTTTTAAATTCTGCCCTTGAAATTTACTAGCTGTGTGACCACAGGCAATTCCCTGAATCTCCCTCAGCCTCATTTTCCTCATTTGTACAAAAGGGATGATAGTATGTATAGTATCTACTTGACTGGGCTATTACAATGAACAAAAATATATTTTCTATAAAGTGGTCTATGAGCTTTTAAGCCCTAAATAAAGATCAGCTATTACTGGTTCAGTTTTGATATAGCATGTCATTGAAATAATTGCTGTTTTTTCTTGGTCAAACATTGACACTGAGCCATTAACAACTACACATTGAGTTCAGCCATCAGATAGCTTCTGAATCCATCTGACTGTATTATTGTTTAATGTACTTTTCTCTATCTTCTCCACAAGAAGGGCATGAAATATTTTATCAAAATATTTAACAAAATCTAGGTAAACTATATCCAGAACATCCTCTCATCCACAAACTAATAATCCTGTCATCAAAGAAAATGAGCTTATTCTGACATGACTTGTTTTTTATGAGAGCATGCTGCCTTTTCAGAATTACTATTTCCTTTCTAAATGTTCACCAATTATCTCTTTAAGGATCCATTCTAGAATTTTCTCAGAAATTCTGATTGTTCCTTTTCCCCCATTTAGTTTTAAAAAATGTGTTCTTCTTAACTGTCCTTAGTAGCTCCCATTAATTCTATGCCTTCTTTACACTCTTTTAACAGGATCATGCCATACTCTTATATTCATCTTGTTACCTTGCCTTTCTTCCATCTTCTGTATATTTCTTTTAAAGATCTAAGTGGTTGGTGAATTCTTTGAGCATCCACACTAAAAGGATGAATGAATGAAAATAAAAACATTTGAGCATTTACCATATGCCAGGAGTTACACCAAGTTCTAAGGACACAAATTAAAAAAAACAAAAACAAAAACAAAAAAAACTTTCCTCTCAACTAGCTTATATCCTAATTAGGGAACTGACACATATAGAGTATTTTGGTGTGAAAATGTATAGGGATAGTGAGTGGAATTATAGTCAACTGACATACAGTAAAGTGATTAAACTGATTTTATATATAGTTCAAAAACTGAACAGGTTTGGAAGAAGATAACTCTCCATACAAATACCAATAAGTACTGTTTCTACAATTTTTGCTCTTAAAAAGAGTTGTGCAGAGTACTGAGAAGTTAAGCTACTTGCCCAGATCATATAGTTAGTATGTGTAGAGGAAAGACTAGAATCCAGATTTTCCTAGGTTGGAAGCCAGCTCTGCTATGCTAGGGTGCCTTTTGGTACATGGGCATGCCTTTTTAATACACAATCTTATTCCATCTCTCATTTTGAATAAGTTCTACCTACCTAGAATCAGTTTTCTGTGATAGATTTTATTCTATCAAGTGTCAGTGATACCCAAACAACCAAACTTCCATCCTTCCTTAGGTCTTCTAGTTCCTGTCTTTGGAAATTTGTACATAGACAAATGAAACCATGGGTTTTACTGTCTCTTTTTAAAAATCTTATATCCTGTGAACCTCTGAATATCACAACCTCATTTCTTGTTTGTAGCTATGGTATGATATCTAATTTGGAGAAGATGTATAAGTAGTCTTTTCTCTCCCTATTATTTTCAGTTTAATGACCTTTTGGTTAGATTCGCAAGATATCTGGCAAAGCATTCTTCCCAGCTTTTGATATCTATACTATTTATGTGAACTGGAATATATTATCCCTATATTTTAATCTATGATCCAGAAGTCCAAATCCCTTTAACAGATATTATTTTCTTTACCAGATGGTACCTCACAAATTAGTTTTTCTTTTCTGTATTCATGGTCTTCAATAGGTAATGGTCAGAAAAACATAACCAGTTTCTTGACCAAGACTCCGTAATCATTGACAATATATATTTTTAACTTTCTTCTGATAGTGTCATATGTGACTCACCAAAAGTGTATCACTGTCATTTCTTGTGATGTTCTGGATGGCTTCCTGTTATGTCTTTATCATGTGCCACAGATGGACACTGGACCTTTTTTTATTGCCACCAGAGGAAAAAAATAGCTGCCTCGGTATCCCTGAGTGGCTATTACTACATACAACTTCTCTTTTCTTTTTCCTCTAATTCTTACTGGAGTAAGGAGCTATAACATAATAGTTCTGGTTCCACTGTATCATTCTTTTTTATTATTCTTTTAAAATTTCTCAAATTCTGTCCCTTACTCTCCTCTTACCCCCTGGAAGCAAGAAATAGGATATCAATTATACATATGAATCCATGAAAAATATATTCTATGTTAGGATATTGTAAAAATGAAAGAAAAACTAAAAAGTGAAAAATTGTACATGAGTTCGTACTCAATCAGTTCATCAGTTCTCCCTCTGGAGGTGAATGGAGTATTTTCTTCATGAGTCCTTTGGAATTGTCTTGCAACATTGTATTGATCATAACAGCTAAGCCTTTCACAATTGTTCACCATTACAATATTGTTGTTACTATGTACAATGATCTCCTGTTTCTGCTCACTTCATTTTGCATCAGATTATATAAGTCTTCCCATTTTTTTTTCTGAAACCATCTCCCATCATTTCTTATAGCACAATATTACTCCATCACAATCATATGCCACAATTTCTTCATCCATTCCACAATTGTTATACATCCCCTCAATTTCCAATCATTTACCACCACAAAAAGAGCTGCTAGAAATATTTTTCTATTTTAGTAAATGATTTATTAATTTTTAGTTTTCAACATTCACTTCCACAAGATTTTGAGTTCCAGATCCTCTACCCATCTCATCCTCCTCCCACCCTAAGATGGCATGAATTCTGAATACCCCTTCCCCTAATCTGCCCTCCCTTCTATCTCTCCCCACCTTCTCTTATCCCCTTCCCCTTCTGTTTTCCTATAGGGCAGGATAGATTTCTATATCTCATTTCCTGCATTTCTTATTTCCCAGTTGCATGTGAAAACAATTTTTAACATTTGTTTTTAAAACCGTGGGTTCCAAATGCTCTCCCTTCCTCCCTCCCCATCCACCCTCATTGAGAAGGCAAGCAACTCAATACAGATTACACATATGTAGTCATGCAAATCACTTCCATAGCAGTTATGTTGTGGAAAACTAACTATATTTCCCTTCATCCTATCCCGCTCCCTATTTATTCCATTCTCTCTTTTTTTGTTTGTTTTTGGGTTTTTTGTTTGTTTGTTTGTTTGTTTTTGGTGAGGCAATTGGGGTTAAGTGACTTGTCCAGGGTCACACAGCTAGTAAGTGTCAAGTGTCTGAGGCCAGATTTGAACTCAGGTCCTCCTGACTCCAAGGCCAGAACTCTATCCACTGCACCACCTAGCTACCCCCATTCTCTCTTTTGACTTTGTCACTTCTCAGAAGTGTTTGCTTCTGATTATTCCCTCTCCCAATCTGCCCTCCCCTCTATCATTCCCCTTGTTCTCTTATCCCCTTCCCCCCTATTTTCCTATAGGATAGGATAGCTTTACATACCCAATTGAGTGTGTATGTTATTCCCTCCTTAAGCCAAATCCAATAACAATAAGATTCACTCATTCCCTCTCAAGTTCCCCCACTTCCCCTCCACTCTAAAAGCCTTTTCTTATCTGTTTTATGTGAGATAATTTACCCCATTCTACCTCTGCCTTATTCCTTCTCCCAGTATAATCCTCTCTTACCTCTTAATTTTATTCTCCAGACATCACCCCTTCATCTTCAACTCACCCTGTGCCATCTGTCTGTCTGTCTGTCTGTCTGTCTGTCTGTCTGTCTGTCTGTCTATCTATCTATCTATCTATCTATCTATCTGTCTATCTAATTTTTCACCTCCAATTACCCTAATACTGACAAAGGTCTCATGAATTACAAATATCATCTTTCCTTGCAGGAATGCAAACAGTCCCTTATGATTTCTTTTTCCTGTTTACCTCTTCATGCTTCTCTTGAGTCTTCTATTTGAAAGTCAAATTTTCTATTCAGTTCTGGTCTTTTCATCAAGAATGCTTGAAAGTTCTCTATTTCACTGAATGTCCATTTTTTCCCCTGAAGTATTATACTCATTTTTGCTGGGTAGGTGATTCTTGCTGTAATCCTATCTCCTTTGACCTCTGGGATATCATATTCCAAGCCCTCTGGTCCCTTAATGTAGAAGCTGCTAAATATTGTGTTATCCTGATTGTGTTTCTACAATACTTGAATTGTTTCTTTCTGGCTGCTTGCAATATTTTCTTGTTGACCTGGGAACTCTGGAATTCGGCTATAATATTCCTAGGAGTTTTCCTTTGGGGATCTCTTTCAGGAATTGATAAGTGGATTCTTTAAATTTCTATTTTGCCCTCTGGTCGTAGAATATCAGGACAGTTTTCCTTGATAATTTTTTGAAAAATGATGTCTAGGGTCTTTTTTTGATCATGGCTTTCATAGTCCAATAATTTTAAAATTATCTGTCCTGGATCTATTTTCCAGCTCAGTTATTTTTCCAATGAGATATTTCACATTGTCTTCTATTTTTTTCATTCTTTTGGTTTTGTTTTACAATGTCTTGACTTCTCATATAGTCATTAGCTTCCATTTTCTCCATTTTAATTTTTAAGGACTTATTTTTTTCAGTGAGCTTTTGGACTTGCTTTTCCATTTGGCCAATTCTGCTTTGTAAGGCATTCTCCCCACTGGCTTTTTGGACCTCTTTTGCCATTTGGGTTAGGCTATTTTTTAAGGTGTTATTTTCTTCATTATTTTTTGGGGGGTGTCTCCTTTAGCAAGCTATTGACTAGTTTTTCATGATTTTCTTGCATCACTCTCATTTCTCTTCTCAGTTTTTCCTCTACTTCTCTTGCTTCTTAAAATCCTTTTTGAGCTCTTCCATGGCCTGGGACTGATTCATATTTTTCTTGGAGGCTTTGGAAGTAGGAACTTAGACTTTGTTATTTTCTTCTGATTGAATGTTTTGATCTTCTTTGTCACCAAAAAAAGATTCTATGGTCTCACCTTTTTTTTTGCACAGTTGCTCATCTTTCCAGCCAATTACTTAACTTTTAAAATCTTTGTTAAGCTAGGGGTATGCTTCCAGTGTGGAGAATGTACTGGCCCAAGCTTTGGGGGTTTTGTGCAGCTGTTTTCAAAGATACTTCTGTAAATTTTCAGTTCTTCCAAGGTGGTATGATCAAGGGCAAGATGTTTACTCCTTTCCTGGTCTGTGCTCTGGTCTATGAGTGACCATAAGCACCTTTTTCTGCCTTGAAACTGTGAGGAAGAATACCTCTACACCACTGCCATAGCTCCACCACTCCTCCTCGCCCCAGGACCACCACCCTAAACTGTGACCCAGATCTAAGTACAGGCAAAGCAAGAGATTCCTGCCTCAGCACCAGCAAAGAGATCCCTGCAATCCCCCTCTGATCATCTACTCGATTCCCCCTCAGTCTGTGGGCCAAGCTCCAGAAGCAGTCGCCATCCCAGGACTGCACTAGGACTGGGGCTGGACAGAGCTTCTCTCTCACCATGGTCTGACAGACCTTTCCTACTGACCTTCGATGTTGTCTTTGGTGTTTGTGGGTTGAGAAGTCTGGAAACCTCCACCACTGCCTGTGATTCAGTACCCTGAGGCCTGCTCCAGGTTCACTGAGGTCTGGTCTTTACCTCCGTGCCCACACTGAACTGTGCTTCTTTTCTAGCCTGGCACAATAGACCTTTCCAATCAACCAACCAGGTTGTCTTTGGCTAGAAATTTGTTTCACTCTGTCTTTTTGTGGGTTCTGCTGCTCTAGAATTTGTTTAGAGCCATTTTTACAGGTATTTGGAAGGGTTTGGGTTAGACCTCAAGGAAGTCACTGCTTTTACTCCACCATCTTGCTAGAAATATTTTTGTAAATACAGGTTCTTTTCCTTTTTCTTTGGTATCTGTGGGATACAGACCTAGTAGTAGGTCAAAGGTCATGTACAGTTATATAGCCCTCTGGGCATATTTCCAAATTGTTTTCCAGAGTGATTGAACCAGTTCACAACTCCAACAGTTTATTAGTGTGCCTGTTTTCTCTTATTCCCTCCAACATTTATCATTTCTGATAGGTGTGAGTATGGTACCTCAGAGCTGTTTTAATTTGCATTTCTCTAATCATTATCTATTACATCATTCTTTAAAGGATAATAAGTTTCCCCCTCTTCAAAGCATCCAACTCCCTCCCCTTTAGGAATATCTTCAAAATTTGTTTTTAAGTTCTAATTATATGCCTCTCTTTTTCCTTCCTTTTCTCCTCTTAGTAATATACTCTTTCAACTCTCCACCAACCTGATAAAAATCAAGTCTCCACTCCTCCACCTCAGATCCCATTATCTTTTTGTCACTGAAACATGACTATTATTCATTAGAGGATATATCATTTTCCCTGAAAACCTACAGTGTGGGGAGGTATCCTTAGGGTCACTTTAAATTCTCCTCCAGGAGGGAAATTTGATTAGACTTGATGCCCAGTAAGGTCACTTAACTGTAACAGAAATGCAACCATCACATACTCAAAATCAGTGCACCAAATCATTTGGACTATGTCCCCAAGTCCCATTTGAATTAAGTGGTTGCTACTACTCTCTTAGTTTTCTAGGCATAACCTTGAGAGTCTGGGTTCATAGTACTGTTGCTCATTTTTCCCAATCAATGTGTTTTCCATTGATAATCAGCCAGATTCAATGCAGGGCAGTTTCAACAAAATGGTTTAGCAAGAACAATCATTATTGAGACAAAACAAGTATGGAACACACCCTCCCAAAAAATACACACAAGGTCTGTGGAGAGAGTGGGCATAATTTAAAGCATAATGCAGTGAACATAGTGCAAAGGACTAACTTATAATTCTTGTTTACTGGAAGTCCCTTTTGCCCATTAGAATCATTATTAATTGACCTTTACTAGTTCTTTTCTGGTCTTCAAGGATTGATTCTACTATTCCAACTGGAGTCTCCTGAACTAAGAACTCTTCCATCACTATAGTGGCCTTCCTTATAACTGGTAGACTCCAAACCAAAAGTTATAACTTGATTTTCTCACTCACAAAATACTTTCTATGTGCCATTATTTTCCTTATTGACTGGATAGTCAGGCAAATCCTATAATGATCACAAATTGATAAGGGACATATTTACACCTGGTTTTATACTTTTCCTTGATTTAATTCAGGTACCTAGACTTTCTGTGATCACATTAGTTAGGGTAGAAATGGAACTCCACTTTTACACAAGTCACTGCAAAATTTCCTCTATTTGCCAGAGTGGTAGAGATTTTCAGCCTGCCTTTATGAAATTACAGGTGTTTACATGTCAACCCTAAGCATCTGGTTGAAACTTTTACAGCTAATGATTCTTCCTAATAACTTGACAACTTCAGTCAAATTCCTTTCTTAGGCTCAACAGAGACTCCACAATCCCCACCACTTCCCTTCCAATCTTGCACCAACCTCTGATCTGCTTTACCAATTGACAACCCACAAATCTACTCGATTAATTCGCTTTGCCCTCTAGCAATGTTACTTTTCCTTTCTTTCTTACTGTACTTTGCCTTATCTTGCCTTGCCATCTACTTTCCCCTTTTACTTCTTTAATTTATCTCTTTGGGTCTGATTCCCTATTCTTCCTATATCCTCCTTAGTAATCCATAATCTTGGTCTTCTTTCCACCTGAAATTAGAATCTCAACCATTATCTAGATCTCCACACTGTTCTTCATATTTCCCCTAATTTCTCCTAAATGTTATCAAATTTTTCCTCCCCAAATTCAAGTTTTGAAGTATTTCACTAACTTAAACCTTTCCAAGTTTCCTAAACATTTTCCTTCTCTTTTTTTTATTAGGTTCAAGTGCTTCCCTATTTTTCTGCTCCTTCATTTATAATTTTCTCCCACATTAGAGAAACTATCTCTATGATCCCTTTGAGTTCTATATCCTATGAAACAGGCTCCTTTTACTCTTCTCCAGGGAAAACATAAAGAAGTTCTACTGTTCATAGAAGGTAGAGATTCTATAACCTCTCACCTTCAGCTATCCCAAAGCAATGTAATAAGGAAAACAGGCTAATTGAGAACAGGGATAATTGTATTATTTGTATCAGAGCCTAGAATATCTTGAGTGTGGTAAATACTTGTTGAGTGATTGATTGCACAACTATCCTACCAAGAATCACTGTGAGATTCCAGCTATTTAAGAATCAAACAATGGCCTGAGAATACTTCTATCCTATGATGTTTTACCATTTTTATTTTAGACCTTAAGGACTTTCCTACATTTGTAGTATTGCAACACAAACCACACTACAGCATTTTTGCTCTTTTGCTGGCTATTATCTCTCTTCAATATATGCCAGTCTTTATTTAGTAGTGCTCCCCAAACCCGTACTAATTCTTTAGTCTCACTGCATTCTAGGTAGAATCTTCTTTATTTCTATTTCTTTTTATCTCCTTTGAGTGTTATCATTTGTTTTTCCTTAAAACATCCGTCACTTATTCTGTGTTAAAATGTGTTTCTCAAATATGTCCCATAAGACACTTTGCTGGTTCTTTCATTTGAAAGGAAGCACATGTAGCATTACAATGAAGGGGAAATGCAAGCTTAGTTAAACCAATGGGGTATAAAATAATATCCTTACGTACCTGTAGTTATTGGTTTTTAATAAAGGAGAATTTTCCTTTCAGCACTATGACACAAGATACTCCTGAAAATTATGTCATTTAATCATCCAAGTCCTCCATTAAAGTCCCACTCTGATACCTCATCGTGGCATGGAAGTGACCCTCGAGCCTCAAAACCTCTGCCAGGCAAGTACACATTTTGGCCCATATTGCAAGTTGGAAGGGGTTAGTAACAGACTGTCAATCTGTTAAAAAGAGGACCAACCCAACTGAGTTCAAAAAGGCTCAGCACCAGAAGGTTGCCAACCAGATGGTGGACTGTTGAAGCGACAATGATTCCTGAAGACCATCTACAAGATGTGCAGGGTTCACAATTTGCATTGATGACTTCTATATATCTAAGTAGATGAATACATACACACACACACACACACACACACACATATATATGTTTATGTATACATATACATATATTATACTTTGTAAATTTTTTGAGAAGAACTGTTAAATTCACAATCTCTAACTCTAGTACCTATCAGAGTATTTGCCACATAGCAGGCATGTGATAAATACTTGAGGATTGATTGGAGGTAGGCATATCCACTCAAAAAAAATTACTCTTAATACAATGTAGTAATAATCTTCTTAGGTGTCTCACTAACTATAATATATTTAACTTTTTTTCTATCTTCTTACAAAGAAAGGCAAACAAAATTTGTGCTCTGTCATTTCAAATCATATTTTTTTTCTCTTGGTGTAGAGATTTGACAATGCAGTTTGCAACATGCCTTCATGCCTTCTTAATTTGTCCACATTTTCCCCAAAATATTCTATAGAGAATGAAATCTTAACAATTTTTGTGTCATGACCCAATTTTAGTAGTCTGATGAAACAGATGAACCCCTTCTCAGAATAATATTTTTAATATATAAAATAAGACATACAGGATTACAAAAGAAATCAATCACATTGAAACATTATATCCATGGACCACAGGTTAAGGGCTTCTGCTACAGAGAATCTACCCAATATACTACAGGCCCTCCTGTTTTTTCAGTATATTGCCATCAATATGCCCATCAAGCTATCTCCCTTTCTAATCATTTGCATCCTTTGACAATGTCTTTTTATACAAGTTGTTTCAGGTAACATCTTGCAGCCTACTCAAATGTCATACGCCAACTTTCACTGCCCTTTATGTTGTTCGTCATTTAATTATTTTGAGATAATAAAATTCATCTGGAAGAGCAAAAGATCAAGACTGATTCCAAAGAATCAATGAAAAATGTGAAGAAAGGTGACCTGGCAGCAACAGATCTCAATCTTTATTACAAAGTGGTAATCATCAAAAAATCTGGTACTGGCTAACAAATAGAGTGGAGGATCAGTGGAATAAATTAGGTACACAATGCACAGTAGTAAATGACCACAGTAATCTAATGTTTGATAAATCCAAATATCCAAACTTTTGGCATAAGAACACTATTTGACAAAAATTGCTGGAAAAAAAAATTAGAAAACTATTTGGCAGACACTAGGTATAGACCAACATTTTACACTATAATCCAAGATAAGGTCAAAAGGGTATGAGATTTAGATGTAAAAATGGATATCATAAGCAAATTAGGAGCACAGAAAATTTTACCTGTCAAATCTATGAATAAGGGAAGGATTTGTGAACAAACAAGAGATACAGAGCGTAACAGGATGTAAAATTGACAATTTTGGTTACATAGAATGAAAAAAATTATTTGCACAAATAAAACCAATGCAGCCAAGATTAGTAGGAAAGCAGGAATTTGGGGAAGAAATTTGACAGCAAGTTTCTCTGATAAAGGCCTCATTTCTCAAATATATAAAGAACTTAGTCATTTATCAAAATATGAATAATTCCCCCAACTGGTAAATGGTCAAAGGATATAAACAGGCAATTTTCAGAAGAAAAGATCAAAACTATCTGCAGTCATATGAAAAAATGCTTTAAATTAGGACTTCTTAAACTTTTTTCTATTTGTGACCCACAGTGTCCAAATCATTATTGACTAGAGAAATGCAAATTAAAATGCAAAGTTCTTAGTACCACCTCACACCTATCAATTTCACTAATATGATAAAAAGAAAAATGATAAATGCTGGAGGGAATGTGGAAAAATTGAGACACTAAAGCACTATTGGCAGAGTTGTGAACTGGTTCAACCATTCTGAAGAAAAATTTGGAACTATGCCCAAAGGGCTATGAAACTGTGCATACCCTCTGACCAGCAATGCCACTACCATATCTGTATCCCAAAGAGATCAAAGATAAAGGAAAATGAACTATTTATACAAAAATATTTATAACAGCCCTTTTTGTGGTAGCAAATAATTGGAAACTGAGGGTATAGCTGAACAAGTTGGGGTATATTATTTTGATGAAATAATTTTGTACTATAAAAATGATGAACCAGATGCATACAGAAAAACCTAGGAATTCTTAAATGAACTGATGAAAAGTGAAGTGAACAAAAACAGGAGAACATTGTACAGAGTAAGAGCAATATTATGTGCTGATCAACTCTAGATGACAGGCATTTTGAGAAATACAATGATCCCAGACAATTCTGAAGGACTTGATGATGAAAAATGCTATCCACCTCCAGAGAAAAAATGGATGGAGTTTTAATGCAGATAAAAACTTTTTTTTTACTTTCTTTACTTTTCTTTTTGTTGTCATTGTCAGAATTGTTGTTATTATTGTTGTATGTGTTTTCTTTTCCAATGTGTCTATTATGGAAATATGTTTTATATGTCTTCACATATATAATCTATAACAAATTGCTTGCCTAATTTAGAACTCAAAATTAAAAAAAAACTAATGTTAAAATTGTATAAGTGATAAAAAATAAAATGAGAAATATAAAAATATAAATGAATAAATATTTTGAGATAATAGTATTCACTGTCCTTCGGTGAATTATACATTACTAGGAGAATCTTGCTTTTAGAGCTATGGGCTTTTGCAGTAGTGACTGGTTCAGATAAATGAAAGTACTACACCATTTACCAAAGATTATCCAGCCTGATGTACTGCCACTATTCAGTTTTAGTCCTAACTCAGTATTTATTTTCAGTATTTATTGTGCATTGTGTACCTAATTTATTCCACTGATCCACTACTTTATTTCTTAGCCAGTACTAGATTGTTTTGATGATTATCACTTTGTAATACAGATTGAGATCTGTTATTGCTAGGCCACCTTTCACTTCACTTTATATCTGTTCATTTAAGTATTCCTAGGTTTTTCTGAAAGCATCCTGTTCATCATTTCTTATAGTACAATAGTGTTTCATCAAAATCATATACTGCAACTTGTTCAGCCATTCCCTCAGTTTCCAATTATTTGCCTAACACAACTTCATAGACTAATTTGACCAGCAGGCTACCTGTCCTGCTTCCTTTCTTCTTGTTTTTCTTCTGCTTTGTTTTCCCATTTTGGATCATTAAGCTGATTTCTTTTGATTTCTGTAGACATCATGGAGAATCCTCGACAGATTACTCTGAAATGACTGCTACATCTGAAAATAGTCAATTCTGTCAAGAGACAGTCAATTTCATTTTTTAAAAAAGTATGTTGCTTGGTACTCACCCTCCCCTTACCTTTCAAAATCTCTTCTAAAATAAAGTGGTCATGATGTACAGGAATCATAAGATTTTGACAATAATTTAACAACCTTGGCCTCTGATTTCTTCATTCTAGAGATATTTTAAATTTATTTTTCATAGTACTCATATTCACATTGAAACTACTGAATATCAATACATGTGATTTCAATTGAAGAGTTTTTGTCAATTTTTTTTCTCTGATTTCCTCCATTCTTCATCATACAAGAGGTAATGGTATATAATGCAATTATTTTCATTATGGCCTGTTTACTTATTCTTACTATGAGAACTACAAGGTAATCTGGTCAAGCATCCAATGTAACAGTAATTCTTGTTTAATTTGGGCACACAAAGAAAAACACTTGGTCAATTTATTTGTGTGCCTCTTCTCTAAGGAGAACCTATGAATTGTCTTTACAAACAACTCTGCCTTTTTTGTATCTTCTTACTTCATTTATAACATAAAATGTTAACATAAATGTAGTGCAGTTCCCTTAGTAAATTTCCAAAACATCAGTTATTTTGAAGAGTTACAGAAGTGTAAAAAACCTGAGACAACTGAAGGTAATCTGTCATCAGGCTCATAATCAAAGCTTTTCTAGCTTGGGAGAACCTGCCAAAGCTTTAGCTCCATTGACAAAGCCTTCATGGACATAGGGTCATCTCACTGCCACAAGGAAGAATCACAGTAGAATTTTAGTTGAGTCTAATAACAAACAAATAAAAAACCTCTCAACATATTATTTAATTTTGAATAGGAGTTCTGTATTACATAATTAATCAACAAAACATATAATTTTATTTACAGATTATCTACAATCTGTAAAATAAGCTAAATTTCTAGACAGGCTGTAATAATATTACTGTCCTTTATATAATCAATGGCTCAAACTATCTTCCTTGCCGTTTCTCACACATGACATTTCATCACTCATCCCTTTGCCTTGCACAAATATTGCATGTGACTAGAACATGCTTTTTCATCATTTATATCTCTTAAAACCTCTGGCTTCCTGCAAAACTTAGCTCAAACTCCTGTCTCCTATGCGGGTCTTTTCCTCATCCCAAAACTTCCAGTACCTCCTATATATGTTTTCTCCCATAGAATATAATCTCCATAAGGGTAAGGGACATTTTCCTAATTTTTTTTCTTTTTTTGGGGGGGTAATTTCTATTCCTCATGCCTAGCACAACACTTGGCACATGAAATGCACTTATTAAATGCCCACTGACTGAAAAAACTGAGTAATTGGCATGATGGATACAATAGTATAGGGTGATACATATATGCATATATGAATATGTATATGTTCATTACAAACACATATACCACTTGCACAAATGTTCAGCATATCAGTAATCTTATGACATATAAAAAGCATGAGTCCTTATTGTTATTAACATTCCAATAAAAATGTGTATCTCAAATTAAAGCAGCTCCAAATACATATTTTAATTCAATCCAGGGAAATAAAATAATAGAAAAAACTTGGAGAGGGGAAGGCAACAGAGTTAAATACTCCCAATAGCATTTATTCCCCCAGGGTACCTTCAGCAATATCTGAATTAGAACTGCTAAGGGAGAGAGCATATCAAACAAGGAAACTTGCCAAAGCAGAAAGGTTACAGATATAATATATTTTCACATTTTCACATCCAAAATATGAAATCTTTATTCTGAGAGTCACAGGAAGGGATGGAATCCTTAAAAGTCAAAAGTTCTGAAATGAATATCAACTTCTGAATTGCATCCATCCCCAGACTGATAGTGGCCCTGGTAGCTAGCATAACTGAATTACTAATAACCTTAGAAGGTGAAGCCTAAGAGACCTGAACACTGATTTAATAAGCTAGTGGCATCTGTTTAATCATTGCTCCTTGATGACCCTCAGTGGAGATTAATGTCTGATCTGTGGAAACAAATGGCTGATTTGTTGTCTCTGCATAGAGCTGAATGCCTGCTTTCTGTTGGTGGGAGGAGGAAAAAAGGAAGAGTAATACAATCATAGATCTACTCAAAAGGTGCTTTGGAATTAGCAGTTCAATATTTCTTGAAAATTACATATGAGAATAACATGCTGTTTACCTCCCCAATAAAATAATGAAGTGGAAAGAACAGAGAATTTGGTTTCCTGGATTCTCAAGTCATACTTTCAAAGGCACAAGTGCTATATGATGGGTAGGGTCACAACCTTACTCAATCTCAGGTCACTTGTGTAAAAGATGAGCATAATAATACCTTCACTGCCTCTCTCTTTCAGGGTTGTTGTAAAGAAATCATTTTGTAAACCCTAACGTGCAATAGAAATTAAAATTGCAGTTCCTCAGTATCACAGAATGTCAATTGGAATGAACTTGACAGGTCAATGGATGTGGCCCACCGCTGAACAGGGCCCCTCTAGAATATACATGACTATCATTTGGGCTTCAGAGGGTGTGGGCAAAACCTGGATGAAGCAAAGGGAAGAATCTATTTCATTCCCTACCTGTTTATTTTAAGGTGCCTGGGATATCCCTAGGAACAAGATAAAGTCTGGTTCCCTACTATAAACTCAACCCTAGCTGTACATGGCCCAAAGGAAGGCTATTGCTGTACCCTGAAAATCAGGATTTGGAGCTGAGTATAGCTGAGATAAAAGTCACTAGTTATCCATTGATTTATCCATTTTCATTTCTCAGGCAAATAGTTGCTAAAGCCTATGCAGCACAGGAAATAACCAAAAGGGATGAATCCATAGAAGCTCTTCTGTATATATCTACTGGATAGGGGAGGGAATGTCTTCTGACTTATCCACATTAGTCCAGAAGAAATCTTAGAGGTTTACTATAAAGGTTTGCTATATACCACTGGTTACCCTTAAAGTAGAGAATTATATTTTTATGAATCTGAATATTAAATGCACACTGGCTTATCCAAAGTCAATTAAAAGTCACAATAAACATGACATTTCCCATCATTTACTTTGCTATCAGTTCCCAAATCTGCCAAAGACTCTATTTCTTACTCCTTAGACATGGGCATTTCCTTACATCAGGGATCCTTAATGTGTGTATGTGTGTGTGTGTGTGTGTGTGTGTGTGTGTGTGTGTGTGTGTGTCCTGGAATTCTTTGTCAGTCTGGTAAAGCCTAGGACCCCTTCTCAGAACAATGTTTTTAAATGCATAAAATAAAAAAAAAACACAGGATTATAAAGGAAACCAATTATGGGGAAATATGGTAATCAAAATGTGTGTTTTTTTTAATCATGGTCCCTTGTTAAGAGGCTAGGGTTAGGAATTCACTGGTTTCAGTTCACAGAATATCATTTGAACCTCATGACAGCTCTGTGAGGTGAGACTATAGTTTTTTTTCTTCCCAGTTTATAGCTAATTAGTATCAATGTTTGGATTTTTGATATAGATTTCTGCTAATTCTAAGACCAGCTCTATTTCCAATATACTTCTCTGTGTCTCTTGTGCTTTCTATTCTCATTTCAAACCTCATGGATGATTAATCAGCTATTTAAAAATCAGTAACATTTATTAAGTGTTTACTATGTGCCAGGCACTGTGCTAACTGCTGGGGACAGAAATGCAAACAAGAAAGATATTACCTACCCTTGATGGGAACTAAAAAGGGGTATGGGGATAGAGGCATTATGGCTAAGTCTGAAAAATAAGTGATGGCTGGTCTGAGTTCCTTTCCCAAGATGGAGGTGCCTGAAACAATTAACAAATGGGAAACTCATATGAACCATTTCTGAGATTTCTGAAACAATGAGACACTCCAAATTCTTCCAGTTGAATGGCTACCCATCCTTCAGCACCTCCTTTCATGTGGTAGATCCTCCACAAAGTCTTACTTGATCCCACTGGCTGAAAGTTCAAGTCTTTTGGACCAGACAATCATAGGATCAGAGAGCTGGATCTAGAAATGACCCCAGAGACCACTTAATCTAACCACCTCATTTTTCAGGTGATGAAATGGAGATACAAAGAGGTTAAGTTATTTTTCCACAGTAACTCATTTAGAGGTACAATTTTAAGGCACAACTTCTGATTCAAAGGTTAGTGTTCATTCTGTAGTAACTATGCTGTTATTTCTCCTCTGCACACTATAGCACACTAATTCTTATGGTTCCTATCTACATAGCTGTTTCTGTTTTGTAAGTATGTTTTATATTCACTAATATAAGCTCATTGTAGGCAGGAAACACTTCCAATTTATTCTGGCATTCTGACCTCTTTGCCTCCAACTTCTCCACTTCAGGCATCAAGCACAGGATCTTGCTAGCAGATGCTCATCAATGTTTGTTGAGTAAAGGTACTTATCCTTCATCAGGATGTTATGAGGTAAACTACACAATTTAATTTAAAGACACATTTTGAAACACATGAATTTTAGCCTGTTGATGGGTTATCTTTTAAAAGAAATCTTTCTAATATATCTCAAACAGAAGATGCTCTATAAAATTTAAACTTGCCTTAGCAACTCTGCTACTGTGAACATTCATTGCTTTGCTCTATGCCATAGAGTCTATGGTGATGCAATTCTAGGGCTGATTTTATGTTGTTCTGCCTTCTGCTGTGGCAGGGCTGCCATCTGTCACTTGCACTGCTATCACTATACCTGCATTGAAAAGCAAGCCCTTTCCCCCTCTGGCATTTGTGGCTAATCTACTGAAAGCTAGAAAATCAAATAACTGAGTTTGTTAAGAATTATATGTTAAAGAGGAGTCAATAAAAGCTCTGAGTTTGGGCCTGAGGAGTAAAATTCTGGACATGTATGTGGGGGAGGGAGTTGGGTTTGGAAGTGTCTGATAGCTACCTCTAGGAGCTCAAAAGTTTTTTTTTTTCCATGTACATCTAGGGTTGTGTTTCTGAGGCTTGACTTTATCTGAAGACTGATTTCTAGGCAAGGAAGCTGTTTACTTTACTTAGAAGGGTGATCAAAAGAAAGCCAGCAATTATCTTTGGAGAAGAAAGGAGTAGATACATAAATGATTTTTACTTTGGCAGGCTTAGAAAACACCATTTTTTAAACATACTAACAGTCCTAATGAGGACAGAAGTCATTAGTTAGATAAATCCACCATTGGTTTAGAATCAGAATGGCCAACTCCAGAGCTGATTCTTTCTAATATGCTGACCAGTAGTTAGCTAACTGATAGTTTAGTTGTATAAATACATATGCACACATCATTTAGTGTACATACACTCATGTATGTGTGTGTGCATATATATGTATATATACATACATACATACAAAGAAGTATGTGTATACATGCCTGCATGTGTGTGTGTGTGTGTGTGTGTACCTATTCCATCAACTGGCTAATTGATAGCAATATTAACAAAAGATTGCTAATCAAGATAAGTCAGCCTTATATTGGGATTTTGTAGAGAGACAGTCAAACAATGAATTCTCTATCCT
>NW_020945437.1:10389470-10454299 GCF_900497805.2 Vombatus ursinus | reverse complement strand
TTCCCCACCCCTGGACTAGAGGCATGGAAAGTAATTAGAAGGTTATTGTAATGGTTTGGGTCATAGAGGAAGGAATGGATGTAAGACATGTTGTTGAGGTAAAATTGACAAGACTTTTGGCATATGATTGGATGTTGGGGGTTTAGGGGCAGAAGTGAAAAATAATAAAGAGTTGAGAATGACTCTGAGATTGTGAACCTGAGTAACCAAAATGATGGTGATGTCCTCAAGAGAACCATGGAAGTTAGGAAAAGGGATCAATTATTTTTTGGGTAGATGATGATATCTCTTTTGAACATGTTACATTTGGGATGCCTAGGGATATTGCATATTTGTATGTATATAGTCATGCAGGTAGTGGGAGAGCCAAGAGAAAGCAGTGTTTCAAAAATCTGTAGAGGTGAAAGTATCCAAGAGGAGGGGGTGATCAACAGGACAGATACTGTAAAGATGTCAAGAAGGATGAGGGCTAAGTAAAGCATTCAAATTAGCAAATAAAAGACTCATATTCTGAGCAAACAAGGCAAATGAGCACTGGAGTTGGAGGCAAAAGATATTTGTCCAAATCCCTGCTCTGATACTTACTACCTGTGTGACCTTGGTAAGTCACTTTATCTCTCTGAGGCTTGGCTCCCTCACCTGTAAAATGAGAGAGTTAGATTAAATGATTTCTGAGATTTCTTCCAGCTATCCTTCTTTGATCCTACACTTGTCCTGCTGTATTCTTTGCTGATGAGACAGTATCTTGAGGACTGTGTATAACACTAGTACATTGGATAGGGCACTGGGCTTGGAATTAGGAATCTTCATGAGTTCAAATCTGGTGTCAGATACAAGCTGTGTGACCTTGGGCAAATCATATACTCATGTTTGCCTCAGTTTCCTCATCTGTAAAATGAGCTGGAGAAGGAAATGGCAAACTACCCCAGTATCTTTGCCAAGAAAACCCCAAATGGGGTCATGAAGAGTCAGATGTGACTGAAACAACCGAATAACAACAGCAACAAAGTGTCTGAGGCTGGATTCCTGGGTTCAAATCTAGCATCAGACGCTTATTAACCATGTGACCCTGGGCAAGCCACTTAACCCTGTTTGCCTCAGTTTCCTCATCTGTAAAATGAGCAGGAGAAAGAGATGGCAAACCACTCCAGTATCTCTGCCAAGAAAACCTGAAATGGGGTCATAAAGAGTCAGACATGACTGAAGGAACTGAAGAGTAACAACCTATCACCTGCCTACATTATGAATCCTGGAAGATGAGTCTTCCTGACTCCAAGCCCAGTATCTCTCCTCTGTGCCATCTATCTGCCCAAGGTGATAGATTAGCTGACCTTGAATTCAAAGATTCTAAAAACTGATACTTTCCAGGTAGTTCAGGAGCCACCAGAACAATAGTAGTATCTATATAGCACTTTAAAGTTTATAAAACTGACAATTATCTCATTTTTTCCTGGCAATCTTGGGAGGTAGGTGTTATTATTATTATTTCCATTTTGCTGATAAGATCAAGGCAGAAGGTGAAAGCCCACAGTCACACAACTAATAAATGTCTGAGGCAGGAACTAAATTCATGTATTCCTAACTCCACATTCTACACTCTATCTACTCTACTACTTAATTACCTCCAACAACAATAACTGAAAAAAAATCACATTTTCAAAATACTTTGAAATTATAAAGTCTTTTCCCATTTAATCTTCACAGAACGTCTGTGCAGTGGGTGGGTGTGATATTATTATCCCCATTTTGCAGATGAGGAAACAAGCTGTGCTGCACATGCCAACCATACCGTCACTCACTCATGTGCTGGGCTTTGCTGAGCTGGCCCAGGCTGCATTCTTCTCTGCTACGGAGGTGGTGTGAATGCTCTGCTCCTTAGTCAGAGATGTCAGGCACATCGAAAATGCCTGATCCCCCCCGGGGTACAAAAGTTGCAAGGAGCTAATGATCTGAGCAGCAGAAGCTCTGGCCATTGGCATCTTGAGATCTCAGTTTGAGCCTCAGTTTTGTTCCTAACTTGCTTTGAAATCTTGAGCAAATCATTTCTTCTTTCTGAGTCTCAATGTCTTCTTCTGTCAAATGAAATATTCATCTCAAAGGTCCCTTCCAGCTCTGGATTTCTGTGTGACATAAACATTTTTTCCTGTTAGCTAAATTCAACCCCTTAACCTCCTGCCATAATGTCACAATTGCTTTGAAAGACATGATTGCTACATGCTATATGTAGACAGATAATTGATAAACTCCAGTGTATCTTTTCTACTTAGTAAGGTTCTAATTTCTTTTCATTCCACTATCACATAATCCTCCATGTGACATTCTCTTTGGCAGTCCCCTATGCCTAGAATTCTCCTCCTCCTATGCTCCAACTACAGATCTCCCTGGTTTCCTAAGTCCCAACTAAAATCCCACCTACAGGAAGACTTCCCTCAATTCAGCACCTTCCCTCTGCTATTGTTTTCTATTTCTCCTTTATAAAATACATTAGTATTTTCTTTCCCATTAGATTGTAAGCTCCTTGGGATCAGGGATTTTTTTGTCTCTTTTTGTATTCCTAGAATTCAGCACAGGCTGTGACACATAGCAAGTTAAATGTTTACTGGCTAGATCGATTTTCTCTTTGCCTTAGAAGGAAGAAGAACTTTCCATATCCTGTAGGAGATTAGCTGAAGTTCTCTTCCAGCTCTGAGATTCTCTAACTCTGTGGAAGGCTTAAAGATTGCTAGATAGGCATGGAATCCAGAGAAAGCATTGGCTGATTGTATCCTTGATCTTGGAAGTGGTATGGCCTAGTAACAGGAACACTGGCTTAAAGGAAATGTATGAGTTTTTATTCTCAGATTTCTTTCAGTACTGCTGTACCAGAAAGTTTGTGCCTCAATTCATCAGTTAATCAACCAACACTTATCAAGTACCAATTTTTTCTATGACATTATGATAAAGAGAGGAAAGTGAAACAGTCCTTGTATTTATGGCTTTACATCCTTTAAAGAAAAGGCCAACAAGAAGTTGGCCAAAATTAATTGATCAAGTGTCAAGAATGGTCTTGATTTATCCTTGTGGCAGGAGCTGTATACATTAGTTTACTCATCTGTAAAATAAGAATGATAATTAATACCTAATCTATCACATTTCTGGGACTGTTAGAACAAATGAGATCATAAGTGTTAAAGAATTATTATTATAGGTTAAGTAAATTATGATATATGTGTATATATGCATGTATATACATTTAAATATACAGACAGACAGACAGACAGATAGATAGATAGATAGATGTACATATTATCCTCCTCTCAAATCATAAGCCCCAGAAGCATCTTCTTAATTAGTTTTGGATTTTTTTGCTATTAGCAATGTACTATATGTAGAGTAGACAGTTTCATATAACAGTAAGAGCATTAGTCTTGGAGTCAGACAGTTATAAGATCATAGATTCAGAGTTGGAAAGGACCTTAAAGACCATCTACCCCCAAATCCCTCATTCTACAGGTAAGGATACTGAGTCCCAAAGTGGGGAAGTGACTTGTCCAACTCTGGTTTCAAGTCTTGGTTCTGGTACTATGTAGCCCTGAATAAATCTCTTCTATTTGAGCCTTGGTGTCCTCACCTATAAATGAGGTGGTTGGAAAAAAATGATCTTTCAAACTCCCCCTACATAAAATTCTAGGAATATCTCTCCCACTATTTGACCAGCAAGACAATGCAAGCATGGAAGGATATTTGTTAAAATTTAGAAGTCTAGCAAAATATTAAAAATAACAAAGAAACACTCCTAGCCTTAAGAATAATATCAAGGAAGCACCTGAAGTTTTAGTTCAAACAAGTTTCAAAGATCATCTACACTATGAATATATATTGCATGTTAAACTAATTATAATTTGTGAATACAGGTTCTAAAGCTACAGAATTGATATCAAACATGCTTATTATTTTGCATAATGAAATCCTTCAACCTCCATGGAAAATGAAAATAACTAATCATCTCTTATCAGAGACACTCAAATGCCATCCCACCCCTACCAGTTGTCAGCTCCATTCACGGCAGCAATGAATTTGGGTTACCTTCGATTTGACAGGCAGCAGCCAAGAAGGTTACATCATTTGAGGTACAGAGAAAGAGACATTAAAAGATGTTTACTGATTGAGTTATAATTATAGGACATAACTGGCTGGCAATCAGAATACACAAAACATCATAACATAGAACTGAAGAAAACAAGAATAAGAAAATAAATGTTTCCCAGGAATACATGAAAATAAATGTTTCCCAGGCACACATGAAACGACTTTTTATTTGACTGCTTACCAGTGACTATTTCCCAAAGGAGTCCTGCTCAGATTCACTAACAAAAAGTCAACAAGCATTTATTAAGCACCTACAATGTGCTGGGCACTGTACTATGAATTGAGGATACAAAAAAAAGTAAAAAAAAAAAGTCCTTGTCCTCAAGGAGATCACAGTTTAATGAGGCAGACAGTATGTAAGCACATAGGATAAATTGGATATGAGTAGAGAGGGAAGGTGCTTTCCTTAAGGGGAATAGGGAAACCTTGCAAAAGGAAGGATTTTAACTGAAACTGGAAAGAATGAACACCAGCAAGGAGAGAATTGCAGGCATTGGAAAAAGCTAGTTCAAAGGCATTGAGTCAGGAAATGAGGATGCACAAGCAGGCTGTTGTTACTGGATCACAGAATATTCATGGGGCCAAGTAAGGTAATAAAGAGTCACTGGAGTTCATCAAATGAGGTGGGGGTGGGGTGATATGATCAGACCCACATTTTAGGAAGCTCACTTTAATAGCAGAGTTGAGAATGGATTGGAGCAAGGTGACTTGAGGTAGGGAAACATATCGGAGGCCATTACAATAGTGTAGCCGTGAAGTGATAAGGCTCTGCATCATAGTGGTGGTATGAAAAAATACTCCAAGTTGCTAATAATATCAGAAATGAAAATTAAAGTAATTCTAAGGTTTTACCTCATACGCATCAGACTGAACAAGAGTAACAAAAAAGAAAAGGACAGGTAAAGGGGCTATGGAAAATAGGCATACTAGCTCACTATTGATAGACCTATGGAAGGGGAGAAACATTCTGGAAAGCAATTGGGAAATTATTATTATTATTATTATCATTATCATCATCATTATTTTAACAGTACATGTATGTTCTTTGACCCAGCTCTGCCACTACTAGATCTTTACCCAAAAAGATCATAAAATAAAAAAGAAAATACCTTCCTTGCACAAAAATATTAGTAGTTATCTTTAGGCTGTAAAAAACTGGAAACTAAGAACATGTCCATAAATGTGGGAGTGGCTAAACAAACTGTGGTATATAAATGTAACACAAAACTATTATGCTATATAAATAGATTATTTTAAGAGACATGGAAAGACTTATATGAACTGATGCTGAGTAAAGTGAGCAGAACCAAAAAAAATTATACCTTAGCATCAGTATTATAAAAAAATTGAAAACTTTAATTTACCAAAGAAGAATACAATGAGAAGGACCAGAAAATTATTTGTCAATAATGATAACAGTGTAAAATTAATCAACATTGAAAGCTGAAAGAACCCTGAGCAATACTAGGACTACCTAGGATTCCAGAGGACCAGTGAAGAAGCATGTTATCAGAGAGGTGGTGGATTCAGTGGGGAGAAATGAGATATTCTGAATACTGCCAATGAGGGAATTTGTTTGCTTGACTATAGTGTATTTTTAACTAGGAATTTATTTTCCTTTCTATTTTTCTAATGTAATAGAGGGTGAGAGGGATAGAAAATAGATTTCTGTTAATGAAAAATTAAGAATGTTAAAATAATACCTCTCAAAAAAGTAGGAATATAAACATATACACTTACATCTATTATTATTATTATTATTGTTAGTATTATTACAAATATAGAATTAACAGGACTTGGCAATGGATTGGATATTTGGAGAGCAGGGCAATTCCAATACTTCCAATAATCATTAACTATCAATTTAGGCCATCTTAGATTATTACTCCCAAAACAATGAATTAGTTATATAAACAATAATTTTTTAATTATTACAAAGTACCTAATCATTTGCCTTTGGTTGTATGTGTATGTATGTATAAGCATGTTGTATAAATATATGTGCATATATATGTTGAGAAGAAACTTAGACCCAGAGAGATTAAGTCACTTGCCTTTATCAGAAGGATAATTTAGCAGAGTCTCAAAAGAACGTATATCTTCAGATTTTTGGTCCAGTACTCTTTTCACTATATTAATCTCTATTTTATTTTAAATCCTTTTATCTGCTGGCCCAAATCTATTATGTTTCCACAAATTTAACAGTTTATTCTAAATATTTTAAAGTTTTAATATTTATTGAATCTGTAATGGGACTTGTAATGTTTCAGTAACTTTATACTATACAGGGACCTCCAAATTACATCCTTCCCAGCCCCTACACTCCTCTCAGGACCTTGGAGAGCTACTGAAAACCCAGTTACTGATCCTACAAGGGCTATTATGAATATCAAGAGGAGGCTTGGTGAAATTAAAGTAATGCCTCACCTATTTTCAATGTTAGAGCAACCCTACCACTAATTACAATACTAAATTAAAAGAAATTTGTCATCTAAATTGATTATCTTGGATGAAAAGTGTTTTCCTGGTTCAATCTGAAGATATAGAGTATAAGAGTTACTATTTTACATAAAAACCTCAGCTAACTGATAAATATGAACATCTGCCAAAAGAGATGCCAGTCAGTCACTAAGCTTCACTGCACTATAAAAACATATACATATATGTGTGTATATCTGTGTGTGCATGTGCATGTGTGTGTGTGTGTGTGTGTGTGTGTGTGTGTGTACATCTGAGAGAGAGAGAAAGAGAGAGAGAGAGAGAGATTTTCCATATTTGATTCTCATTGATAGGAGAGATATCGCCTAGTGCTCTCTCAGAGATGAGAAGTTAACTCCTTTGGAAGATACACCATCCCTTTCTATAAAGGATAACTCCAAGGTTCTTTCCTGAGTTGTTTTTTCATAGCTTGTAATTAAAAAGAAAAATTCAGAACTCTGAGTCCATCAGTACAGGGAGCTCCTAGTAACTCCCTCTACTGAAGTGGCTTGTTGGGGCAGCTATGTGGCACAGTGGATAAAGCACCGGCCCTGGAGTCAGGAGGACCAAAGTTCAAATCTGGCCTCAGTCACATGACACTTACTAGCTGTGTGACCCTGGGCAAGTCACTTAACCCTAATTGCCTGACCAAAAAAAGCAAAAAATAAAATAATATTAAAAAAAAAATAAAGTGGATTGTTATCTTTTTCACAACTTATATTCTGAGAGGCCTGAGGCACTGAAAAATGGAGATGCCCAGGATCACTCTATCAGTATGTGTCAGAAACAGAAACCATGACTTTCTTCGTCTAATGCACACTACCCATCCACTTTACCACACTGCCTCCTTTGTCACATCTCTCTTAAAATATTTGATTTTCATGCAACCAGTCCAATGTTCTTACCTCACAAAGAAGCAAATTACAGTAAACAGAATAGAGTTCTGCAATTCTGAAAACACATTCCTTGCAGGGAATTATGAGCAAACTTTTGCTTACCATGCTTCTCTTTTTCTTTTGTTTGTCATATATTTGCATACTATGTGAATAGCATTTGTAGCACACATGTATATATGCTTTTGCAGTTTATTAAAAAAAAACTTTCCTTACACTAACCCAGAAATTAGTTATTATGAATTATCATTTCACAAACGATGGAACTAATACCAGAGAAGTTATGTTACTTGTCCATAGGCACATAGTGAGGAGATGGCAGAACTGGTATTAGACTTTACTTTTATTGGTTACAAGGGCCCCAGCAATTCTGATTTTACAATAAATTCACCTTATAGAAATCATCACAAAAATGCATTTAGAAAACACATTCCCTTCCCCAAACAGAACAGATGCAGCCCTTAGCTCCTGAGATTTTACAATCCAACACATATAAAACTGATAGGAATCATTGTATAAAATGATATAGAAAAGATAAACCAAACAGTAAACTAACAGAGAAGGAAGAAGACAAATCATTTCTTTATCAGGTATGACTGCTTGGGAATTGTGCAACTCAAGGAGAAAAGCATAATTGGATAGCGAAAGAATCAGATGGCATTAAAAGAAGGAGCACTGGACTTAGATTTATGATACCAGTTTGAATCTTGTCTCTGTTAATCATAGCCTCTGTGAACTGAAGCAAATCACTTCCCCTCTCTAGATCTCCATTTCTTCACATACAAAAATAGTACATTTGGACTACATGGTCTTAAAGATCCCTGGCAACTCTAAATCATGTGGCTATGACTAAGTAACCAGGGGAATGCCAAGTCCTAGGAAAACAGAGTCAAGGAAAACTATCTAATTCATCTTTAGTCAATCTACTGAAATGTCATACAAGACATGGAATCCTAGGAAGTATTTGAATGATGGGAAAGAAGCTGGACTGGTAGAGGAAGCCCTGATTGAAAGTTCAGGGCATTCTAGACTTATTTAACTGGAGAAAATTCTCAAAGACAGGAGAAGAAATGGCATTCATTAAATAGAAGATCTGGGGCAGTTTGGGTCTGACTTTAGCACTTCTGCCTTCCATCTAAATATGTAAATCTACTGGAATGGGTATTTGATTCAGGTCTGACTACCTACATTTTAAATGACACATTGACAAGTTTAAGTTTGCATAGAGAAATATTATCTAGAGGGTGTAGGGGCTTGAAAATACACTATTCATTTAAGAAATAGAATATGTTCAGCCTGGAAGGCAAAGAAGATGAGGGACACACAAGAGTTGTCTTCAAATAATTCCAAAGGCTGAGTGGAAGAGGAGTTTGATAGTAGCACACAGTAGGTACTTTTAAAGTGCTATTGAATTATCATTCCACTTGGCCCCATAGGGCAAAACAAGTAGCAGTGGATGGAAGTTGCAAAGGAGTATATGTTAGCTCCACTTAAGGAAATATTTCCTAATAATTTGAACTGTTCAGAGCAAATTCCCCTCAAGATAAGAGTCTGACCCAGATGAATCAATAATACAAATATTTGTCTAAGGAGATGAAGAAAAATCAGATGGACCACATGTTGGATATAAATAATAAGCATAATTTCATCATTCCCACAATTCTGATGTTGTGTTTTGTCATTAATCAATACTACTTGGAAGATATTCCTTGGGTTACCTTTTCCAACAATGTACCAAGATGTGTATGGGTGATCATTTTGCTAATTTCTTCATGCCTTTGTAATAGGCAGGTGAACTTATTTGGAAAAAGTGTATTCTTATAAAGGGGCATAAAGCTTCACCTACTTTAACTCCCATTATTACCAATTAATGTTTGGTTTATTAACATCCATTCATCATCAAAGTCCTCATATCTCAGCCAATTCTCAATTAGTGAGAACTTTCATTAAGTATACCCTTTTCACACAGCCTCATAAAATTGTAGAGTTGGAAGGGACCCCAGAGATCATCTTATTCAACCCTGACCTAAACATGCATATCATCTATTGCAAAGTACTTGTTATCTAGCTTCTTCTCCAATATCTTCAAAAATGGCAAACTTCCTAGTCCAGAAAGCCCATTCTATTGCTAACTAGATCTAATTTTTTAGGAATTTTTTTAATGTTGAATTGGATCTGCAGGTTTATAGTCTCCTCTCCATCCTCTTGTGGGGATTGGTTGTTGCTGTTTTTTTTGGGGGGGGGAGGGACTAAGCAGAACAAATCTTGATTCAGTTTCAGATGCTAGTTCCTCTTCCACATTAGTACTAGGTATATCGGCTCTCCTGAAATATAATTATTTCTTTATCAATAATTAAGTTTGTGACATTAACTTCAGAGTCAAAACTTGAAAATGTGCTGACATCACAATTATGACTTCCTTTATTTGTTCATGCTAAATCCAAGATCTATTTAAAAGTAAATTAGCATATTTTGATTGGTTTGGTCTTTTCTTTTCAGGTTCACTCACCAACTAAGTTGTTTTTTTTCCCTGAAATTTAAAGTAGAATTCTGAAATACACTAAAAGTCTTTGCTATAATTAGAGAATATGTTCTTAAGGGTCATGGAATCATAGAATGTCAGTGTGTCAGGACACCTTAGAAATCATCTAATCCAAGTGCTTTATTTTTACAAAGGAAGAAGCTGAAAACTATATAATCAAAACTGCAAATTACCTATAGGAAGAGGGAGAATCAGCACTTGAATACAGTTCTCTGGCCCAGTATCCCAGTGTCTTGGCACAGATTTAGATGAATACTTGTTAGAAAGAGCAAAAAGAAGATAATATATAGATGGTAGAATTCTGCTATGATACGTGTAGACAGCCCTACCTCTCTAGGACTGAGATAGTTCTTACTGTATAAAAAGAAATTGACTCAAACCCAGTTTAAATAACAAGTTAATAGACTCAATCATTTATTTATTCATTCAAGAATTAAGCATGTTCTATGTGCCACTAATAGAGATACAAGTAATTAAGATAAGGTCTCTGTCTTCAAGCACCTTGCAGTGGCTCTTTAGTCAAGATTAAATTGTATTCAGTATCCTTGGCTTTTGAAGGAAAGGGAACCTTAGAAAGCATTTTTTCATCAAAAAGGAGCGGGGTGGGAAATTGTTGGGGTTGGAGCTAGTGGACAGAGCACTGTCCCTGGAGTCAGGAAAACCTGAGATCAATTTTGACCTTAGACACTTCCTAGCTGTATGACTCTAGGCAAGTCATTTCTACTCTATTTTCCTATTTCCTCAACTATAAAATGGTGATAATAATACTAGTGCTTATGTTTAGGATTGTTGTGGGGGTCAAATGCTTGTTTGTACAAAAGTGCTTATTAGCAGAGTGCCTGGCACATAATAATGCTATATAAATACTTATTCCTTTTGACTTCCCCTCACTTTAATCTGGGCCTTTAAAAGGGGTAAGATTTTACTTATCTAGAGAATTCACTTATGCAAATGTTCCATCTATTCACTATCCTGACTAGTTGAGTGACTAGCCAATCATAGACTTTTAATAAATGTCGATTAATGGGAAAAACAGATTAATAAAAATAAGTGTCTATTAAACTGAAATTAATTCAAGCACAGACTAGATGACCATAGAGTTATAGAATATTAAGACTGTAGATAGCAGTTAGTCCAAGCCATTCAAATCAAGAGAGCCTTGTATAACTTCTTCAACAAGCTGATTGCTTTGCAAATCCTAAAATGCTATATAAATGCTATCTACAATTAGCATTGTTATCATCATCATCTCACCTTGGCTTGACAATATCCAATCAACAAACATACATTAAGTACCTACAATTAGCACTGACCCTATGCTAGATTCTAGAGTGATCATATATATGTGAAAAATATCATTCTTCAGTCATTTTTTCTGATTCTATATTACTTCATTTGCGGTATTCTTGGCAAAGATACTGGAGTGTTTTGTCATTTTCTTCTCCAGTACATTTTACAGATGAGGAAACTGATGGAAACAGGATTAAATGACTTGCCCAGGGTCATACAGCTAGTAAGTATCTGAAGACAGATTTTAACTTAGGAAGATGAGTCTTTCTGACTCCAGGCCCTGGGCTCCATCCACTGTGCCACCTAGCTAAGTGAGACATAGTCCCTGCTATTAAAAAACATGAAGCTTACAGGCAAATAAGTGTTGATATAACATATTCATGAATACCTATGATACAAACAAGATGGGTTATACTGAATGTAGATGAACATTAAATGTTCTTTGTACTATTCTCTCACAGCTGCCCCCTTCTCTATATTCACAGGGCCACCAGTCCAGTTCAGATCCTCATCAATTCTTTCTTGGGCTACTGGGATAGCCTCCTGATTGACTCAAATCTATTGTTGTCTTCAAATCTATCCTCCACACTATTACCAAAGTGATTTCCTCCACTAAATACTCTTAACATATTGATTATATTTCTACATGTACTAAGTATACCTCTAAGGCTAAAATACAAACTCTTGTCTTTGATATTTAAAGTCCATTACAGCTTGCCCCAAAGTTATCTTTCTAACCTTGCTACTTATTACCGGTCTCTATGCTCTCAATCAATTCCAGTCAACAAACATTTATTAAATATTCACTATAATATGTGGAAGATAGATGATAAAATTGATACAGGAAGGATTCAGAAACTTCTTTTGCCCAAGAGGTATCTCTAAGTATGCTAAGCAGTTTTTATCAGTCCTGTATTAGGGACCCTCTTTCTTCCAGATAATTATAAGGAAACCAAGGGAGGCAATGTAACAGTGGAAAGGACTCTAATGTTAGATTTGGAAGACCCAGATTGAAATTCTGTCCCTGTCACTCACTACCTGTGTCATCTTGGAGAAGCAATTTAAACCTTCTGGGACTCAGTTTCTTCATCTGTTAATTGAAGTGCTTGGACTAGATGGTTTCCAAAGTCTCTTCTAACTCTAGGTTAGTGATCCTATGATTAGATAACCTCTAAGCTTCCCTTTAATTTTAAATATGTGTGCCCATGATCAGTGGTCAGCCAAAGAAGGCCTGTCTACCTTTCAGGGCAAATTTTATAACCCTAAATCTGTGACCCACTGAATTATTCCAAATTTCAAAGTTTAAAGAGCTGTGTCTCTGAATTCAGAGTGAAAAGGGGAAGTGAGGCAAACACCAACATATAAAAATATGGTTTTCTCTATCATCTGGTATTTCAGGCAAGTGGAATCGTGTGGCTTACATTTTCCAGAAATGTTTCTGTTATCTAACTCATTTTTCTCTTATAGACAGTCACATCTTGTTTATACCTAAAGTTTCAGAAGTAAGTAAAGACCAAAATAAGAAGAATGTTTAGCAATCTGTTCCAAACTAACCTACCTTCTGGTTAAAATAGAATGCAGAATATGGGGAGATAAATGTATTAGTGGGGTGAAAGAAAAGCAGAGAAGAAAAAAAATGAAGAAAGCATGGGAAAGAGAATCCATTACTGGGTTTCAAATACCTGACCAAAAAAAAGCAAAACAAGTCATTTAATGATGGCTCACATTCACAAAGTTTTGTTCAAATGCAAAGGTGTCTGATTGATGATGTCATACAATGCAAAGATGGAACTAATGCATTGTTGATGGAGCTACAAATTGGTGCAACTATGCTGGAAAGCAACTTGGAATTATCCAAGAATAGAAGTGACTAAAATGGCTATATTCTTTGACCCAGTGATTCTTTTGCTAGGCATATACTTCAGGGAGGATGATAAGAAAAAAAAAGCAAGGCCCCATATAAACCAAATTATTTATAGTAGTATATTTGGTGACAGCAGAGAATTGCAAACAAAGTAGATGCCCATAAACTAGAGAATGGATAAATAAATAGTCCCACACAAATGTAATAGAAAGTAATAATACTGTGCTATAAGAAATGATGAACATAAATTCAAAGACACATGAAAAGATATGTATGAATTGGTGAAAAACAAATTAGGCAGAACCAGGAAAACATTTGCAGAGAGACATTAATTAAAGTGGAAATAGAAACAACCAAAACAAAACATCATGAAATCATGATGATCAAATATGGCCCCCAAAATGAGATATAAGATGACACCTCTCCTTATTCCCTGGTAGAGGGTGGGGGGGAATAAATTCATGGGTATAGAACAATACGTATAATGTCCTACTTAAAATCTGTCCATTAATCTTGTTGAATTTTTGTTTTCCTTTCTCTGTCTTATTTATTTTAAGTGTTGGCTTTCACAGACAGGGTAAGGGAACACATATATATGATGTAAAATATTTTTCAAAAGTAAATCCTGTGAGTGATCTTACAAATTATCTAATCCTAATCCCATTTTACAGACAAGGAAACTGAGAGCCAGAGAAGGGAAGGGACCTGCTTAAGGCCATGGCAGACTATTAACAGCAGAAACTTTCATTCCAACTCAGCTCTCTATTTTCAAGCCTTTGTTCTTTTCAGTGCAGAACACTTCCCATGGTACAAATATTATTTTCTCCATTTTTCTAGAGGAGGGAACCAAATCTCAGAGGTTTTAAGTGACCTGCCCAAGGTCATACTTCTATAAAGTGACAAGGATTCAAACTCAGGTTTTCCAACTATACCTGGAGAGCTCTTTCCATGATTCTGGGCTGCCTCTCCAGCATAAGGTGGGCAGCATAGAAAGGGAAACCAAAAGAAGCCACCAGTCAATGGTATTTGTCCTAAATAATCAAACACAAAAGTTGAGAGAAACATCTGTGCATATCAGCAATACAACAGAATCCTTCTTTAACAAGTCTAGTGTGAATGACTTGGAGACGCTCTTTAAAGATCAAAACTCTGACTCTTTCATCAGTTTCTCAAACAAATCTCACTCTCACTCCTAAAGCACAATGACTGGTGATAGAGTGGTTCGAGTTGCCAATGTGGCCTTTGCTGGTGCCTAGCTCCCTTGAGCTTTTATTTTTGCAGAGGAATCCCTCTGGCTTCAGCAGTTTTCCTTAAATTGCAACTGTTCCCTGCTACCCCTGCCCCCAATTAAATCACCCTCTGACAGCAGCAAATTTCTTAGGATTTATTTCTCTTTACTGTCAGAAAGATAACAAGATTCAGCAAGAAACAAAATAAATCATGCTAACATCCATCATTCAGTGCCCCCCACACCCAATGCCACTGGACTATGTGATGGGAAATGCCAGCCATCCTGCAGCAGCCTTGGTGAAAGATTCTGCAGCATCTTTACATGGTAATCTGCTCTGAGAACGAAAAGAACAGGGGCTGAAGAAGCCAGAAACTCTCCTCCTGCCTCCATTAAGCTAATTCAGTTGCAGACCTTATATTCATCACAAGCTGCCTAGCCCACCTTCCTTGAAGTAAAAAATGGAATACTTTAAGCTGCCTGCTCATAAAATCCCCAACCAAGCAACTCGGAGCCTATCACTATATTAATCGGGGAGAGATGAGGAAGAGGTGTCTGTCTCAGAAGCACCTCCTTGCCCTTGATGGGAAAATAAATACGCCAGTTACATTTTATGACTGATATTTCTCTGAATCTGCCTTTTCACGTGCGCAGGGAACCCTGGGACTCCCCAGTCTCAGTCAGGCCTGGGGGAGAGTCATTTTGGCAGAGCAGATGATGGGGGTAATTTGATATTGGTGTTTTGCTCCACCAGTTCCTCCATTCAGCATAAAGGAAAGCAATCTTAGGACAGTTAAAACCCAAATTCTGGGAGGCAACTTATTACAGCTCCTCACATACATATCTGGCAAAAGCTCATAACTCTCAACCAATAAACAGAGAAGATTGCTTCCGCAGAAGGCAAAGGAAAGCAGCCTGGAGCCCTGCAGCTGGTTAAGGGGGATAAAGCCTTCTAGCAAGAATGCAGTCTCAATTTTCATAGGATTTGGAGCTGGAAGAGGCCTTATAGATCTTTCAGTCCAACAGTCTCATTTTGTGGAAGAGGAAGGAAGTGGAGTCCCAGAGAAGTTAAATAACGTGGCACATAGCTGGAAATTGCAGGGCTGAATTCAGCTCCCCAATCAATCAATCAGTTAATCAACAAAGCATTTATTAGGTACATATAAATTCTAGGGACTATACCAGGCACTGAGTAAACAAAGATAAAAATGGAAGATTTCCAGCTCCCAAAGAGTTTATATTCTTCAGCAGATGTAAAGAATAAGAAAGTGTCATGGAAAAGACACATGGCTTGGTATCAAAAAAACCCTTGGTTTATACCCCATCTCTGGCACTTTTCAGCTGTATTGTATGTCCATAGGTAAATTACACAATTATTCTTGGCCTTAGTTTTCTCATTTTTAAAATGGGATGAATAACACTGCACTCTAGGACCCCTCTACCATGTACCAGTTCTTCATCCAAAAGCTGCACTCAGGCCCAGGAACTCATATATTGAAAGTATGCTCCACCTCAGTGGCTTCTCCATCCAATTGAATGGCTCCTCCCAGAACCTTCATTTATGGAGAGTGCTCAGAACAATCACATCTCATTCCTATCTAAGCTATACACCAGGCTTCCTCCATCATACCCCCAAATCAAGTCTCTTCTCCCCACCCCCATTTTCATCTTTTTTAGTGTCTTGGCTTCCTCTATTAGATTGTAAACTCCTTGAGGGCAAGGACTATCTTTTTCTCTACTGGCATTTTTATTACAATAGTGCACAGTGCCTGGCACACAGTAGGGTCTTAATAAATGTTTGTTGACTGACTTTTGGCTGATTAACCTACTTTAGAAGCTTGTTGTATGGGGCAAATAAAAAGCATGTAAACATTTTCAGCAAGTTTTAAAGTACCATATAAATTCCATTTATTTGAGTATATTTCCACTACACCACATTTTCATAAGAGAAATGATTTTGGTATAACTGCAGGAATTCAGGATGAGAATGACCAGATTCATTCTATCTCCATCTGTTCTTGCCAAGCGAGACTCCAGGTTCAACCTGATAACTCTATCACTACCTTGCAAGGGCATGATAAGAGACGAAAGGAATCTCTTCACCTTAACTCATCTACAGACAGGTCTAGGAGTGTTGCTACTAAGGATAGAAACAAAACAGATTTTTTCTCAGGTATTCTGACTGGGTTGGCTGAGTGGTGTTGAAGATGCTTCATGAGAGAGATGCAATATTCTTGAGGCTACAAACTAGTTCGCAAGAGTTAAAAATACCCACATGCAGGAATTGGCTGCTGAGTTACTATACCTTAGACAACAAGTAGATAGCAATATCAGCTCAATGGAAAGAGCAAACAAGCAGATGACATTGGTAGAAAGTAGAAGATGTTCCAATGAGTATATGACTATTGAACCCTCAGCCATCTAGAAGATGTAGGTGGTAATTTATGTCACAGTGTGACCCTGAGTGTAGAGGGGGACATTTTGTGCAATTTATGTTGGTACTCTGTTTAGTCGCATGCTTCTGCTTTGTGGTAATATGTATTCTGAGGGAGTATAGTTTAAGAAGGAAGGAAGGAAGGAAGGAAGGAAGGAAGGAAGGAAGGAAGGAAGGGAGGAAGGAAGGAAGGTAGGAAAAAGAAAGGAAGGTAGGAAAGAAGGAAGGAAGGGAGGAAGGGAGGAAGGAAGGAAGAAGTTAGCATCATATAGGTATTTGTGAACTATGGCTTAGAACAGGTTTTTAACTCAGAATGCCTTGAACATATATGTGTCTTTTAGGAGCCCAAGCTGAAGGGAATGTTTACTACCTACTAAGGGCACCCATTGCTGCTGTGGTAGTAATACTTCCCTTACATACTAGATTTCAACTACAACAACAACAACAACAACAACAGTTATATAGCACTTTAAGGTTTGCAAAATGTTTTATAAATTTTGCCTCACTTTATTCTCTGTTAGGTAGGTGCTAGCTATTGCTATCCCCATTTTACAGATAAAGAAAATAAGGCTTAGAGAGGTTAAGTGACTTGTTCACACAACTAGTAAGTCTCTGAGGTCACATTTGAACTCCATACTTCCTGATTCCAGGTCCAGGGCTCTATCCACTGTACCACCTCCTTGTCTCTAAATCTCCTTAAATTCACTGCACAGACTTGCAGAAGATTTATCCTTAGGAAAACCCCATGATTTCTTAACCCTGGACAAGTATTAAGGCATTAAGCCTCTACCAGTAATCCAAACAGTGGGTCCTGAGTGACAGCACACATTAACTGCATAAGTAAACAGAATATTAAATTGTCTCTCTTTAGTCTGGTCTTTCACAGACATTTTTTTTCTTTTCTTATTTTTTGATGTCATTCCCAAATCTACAAACCAACTCCAGGCTACCAAATAATGATGATGATGATGATGATGATGATGATGCACATTCCAGCATTGTAATCAAACTGAGGCACAGAAGGTAACCAGAGAGATCTGAGAGGAAAATTACAAGGATGTGGCATCACCAATCTGGAAGCAGCAGAGAGAACCTGCCCCCTTGAGGAAACTGCAGATTGCTGTTCAAAATATTTAAATAAGGTTTTTGATACAAGTAAAGGAAAAGCTGCTTCTCCAAGGCTTCATCAATATCTTATGGATGATAGAAATAGATGAAGCCACAAACACACACGTACACCTATGGAACTGAAGCGTACTAATGAGCATCCATCAGCTCCCATCTCATTCTTGCCTCTTGCTGGAGTAGGTGCTTTTACATTTAAAATCAGACCACATAGGGAATTTTACCCCTATGCTTAACAAAAAAAAAAAAAGAAAAAAAAAGAAAAGAAAAGAAAAAGAATCCTTAGTTTGCTTCAAGGCTCAGTTCAGATGCCTTTTCTGATCCCCCTAGCTGTTAGAAGCTTCTCCTTCCTTGAATTGTCTTGCATTTAGTTTACACGCTGCATCCCCTGAGAAAATTACGTTTCTTGATCATAGAGATTGTTACATTTCTTGCCTCTGTATCTCTAGTACCTAATGCAGGATCTTACACATAGTAGGAAATGTTTATTGGATCAGAAAATAAAATTCCACTTCTACAGAATATCGGTGATCTTGTCATAAATACCTAGGAAACTACTCTATGTGTCCAAACATAAATGTGATTATTCAAAATTGTTTTTATTTCTTAGTTCCAAGTGTTCAGGAGTCCCCTTTCCCCTTTCATACCAGCATGTCAGTCTTCTCACTTCCAAAGTTATAGGCCAGAATTCCCCTCTGCCTTGGCAAATCTATTTTTTTATTTCCCCTCCATTTTGAGATCCATTTTCTGGTTTATTTTTCTTTCTGTTTTTCTTTTCCCAGAATCACAAAATTTCAGAGTGAGAATTGACCTGACTGTCACACTGACCAATACATACTCAAAAAAAGAATACCCACCATCACACCCTGCAAGATGTAGCCTTCGCCTGAAAATATCCAATGTGGGGAAACTCATAGCCTCCCAAGGCAATCTATTTCCATTTCTGAATTGTGTTTGAAGGAAGACTCCATTCTCCAACTTAATGGTGATAACTAACCCCTGGTATGACCATCAAGAAGAGCAGGAACTTATTTGTGCAGTCATAATGTTGACACTGGTGTACCCCATTCCTCTGTCAATTTCCATCTCTTACTTAAGAACTGATAATCAAGCAGCATTACTATTACTACTGTAAAGGACATGAAAGTCTACTTATCCAAGACTATATTTAGAAACTTTCTGATTCTGAATCATAGTCTGTCTAGAGCAAAAGTCCCTTTCTATGGTTCCCATTCTTCTTGTGTCCACAACCTATTCTACCTTACCTTTCCATTGTGCCCTCTAGAACTTCTTTTCCATACTTTATACATTGTCCTTTTGACTTCATTCCCCAAATTTTTTGCATATATTTAGTAGTTATTTTATATATATGCATATGCCCCCCCCAATAGAATTCAAGATCCTTAAGGGTAAGAGCTGTCTGTTGTCTTTATACCTCCTTAACAAGTGGCAGTGTGCCATATTGGACAAAGAACTGTCCTCAGACCTGGGTACCTATCCAACTTCTAACACACACTGGCTGAACTGTTCCTGGGCAAGTCACTTAATTCCTCAGTGTTCTAGGCAACCATATGAGACAACTGTAAGTGGAAGAGAAGGTGCTAGCCTACATTGGTAGAGGAGTATCCTCATCATAAGCTTCCACCAATGAAATTATAGGTCTAATCCTTATGCCTAGCCCCATTCTATCTCCATACCCAGTCTATAGTAGCTGATAAATAATCAGTGCTTAATAAATGATTGCTGGATTGGATAAAATTTTCTGGGTGGCATAACAGATAGAATTCTAGGCATGGAATCAGGAAGATCTAATTCCCAACCTTTTCATTGACACTTAATAGATATGTAGCCCAGGGCAAGTTATTTAACTGCTACATATTTCAGGTCACTCCTTAAACCATAGATCCTTATCCCCATGATTTTTTTTTAGTGTTCTCTCCTTGCTCAAATAATCAAATTTACAGAGCCCAGAAGAATCTGCTTAAACAATGAAAAAGCAGTTAGTCAAAAATTAGATTCAGACCAAATTTTTTTTTATTATAAATTACAATTAACTTAAAATGTATATGTGGCAGCTAGGTGGTGCAATGGATAGAGTTCTGGGCCTGAAGGCAGGAGGACCTGTGTTCAGATCAGGCCTCAGACACTCATTGGCTATGTGATCCTACCACTTAATCTTGTTTGCCTCACTTTTCTCATCTATAAAGTGAGCTATAAAAAGAATTGGCAAACCACTCCATATCTTTACCAAGAGAACCTCAAATGGGGTCATGAAGAGTCAGACATGACTGAAAAATGACTGAACAACAACAACAACTAAAAATTAGGAAGGCAAGATCAGGTGCTTTTCACAGCTCTGCCTTCAGGAAAAGCTCTTTATCAAAACAAGGGATAAGAGGTGATGATAAAAGACAAAGTAGACCATTTCAATGACATTAAAAAAAAACCTTTCAAATTAACAAAATCAATGCAACTAGGATAAGAAGGGAAACTTTCCATAAGGAACACATCTCAGTATCAAATTACTTTGATAATGGTCTGATATCCAAAATATATATGGAATTAACACAAATATATGAGATCAAGAGACATTTTCCAGTTGATAAGAGGTCAAAGGATATGAGCAAAGAATTTCCAAAAGAAATGCAAAATATTAATGGTAATGAAAGAAACTGTTCTAAATTACTAATAAGAGAATTGAAAAAAAATAAACCTAGGTTTAACCTCATACTCAGCAATGGCAAAGGCAACAAAAAATGGTAATAGTCAATGCTGGAGGAGCTATCTAAAGATAGGCATGCTAATACAGTTGGTGGAACTATTGATTGGTCTGGCCATTCTTTTATGAACTGTAATTCTGAGAGGAAGAGAGAGGGAGGCAGAGGAGGGAGGGAGAGAGAGGGAGAGAGAGAGAGACCGACCCAGAGATCCTAACTCTATGGCTACTTCAAAGAGTTCAAGGACATAAAGTTCACCCATTGATTAGGGCTTGGCTTCTTTTTTTGTCACTCATGGAGTATAGGGAAAGGATTGAGGGAGGAGAGGACAAAAGAAACTAGACATTTGCAGATTTGACTGCCCTCTAGTGCCCACAGCCCATAGCACAGCTATTAAAAAGATTGGCTTGCTTTCTTCATAGCTCAGCTCCAGCATCTCCCGTGGGAAGAGGATCCTTCCTGCTATTTGCACTATGTCTCCCAAATTACTTTGTGTATATTTGGTATTGACTGTTCTGTGAACATGTTGTTTCTCCCCTTTAGAATGTAAGTGAGCTCCTTAACTGTTGTGGCTAATTTTTGTTGTTGGTGGTGGTGTTGGTGAGGTATCTCCAGTACCTAGCACAGTGTTGGGCACATAGTACTATATTCTTAATAAATGTTTGCTGAGTGAATACATGAGTGAATGAATGGAACACCCTGTGCATATGTGTGAAAGATAGTGGGTAGTTCAAACAGATGCCACCTGGTGGCTAATTTGGATAATGTACTCAGCCAATTAAGCTCTGGATCTTTGGCATGGTAAAAATTGTTCCTCTAGGTTTAAGAAAGGCTCAGTTCCTTTCTTAAACCTTTCTTCTTTTTTGAGCTGCAAAAGTATCACATTTATATTTAGAGTCAGAAAGTTCCTTAATGATAATTTGGTCTAAAATTTAAATTTGACAGATGAGGAAAGTGAAACCACAAAAGGAACACAAACAACTCCCCAAAAGTCACAGAGGTAAATAACTGCAGTACTGAATATTGAACCTAAGCCTCTTGATTCCTAATCCAATGACATTTCCATAATAAGAAAGGAAAATTAGAGTAGAGATCTGATTATATATTCTTAACTAGCCTCATATAACTGGCCTTATATAAGTAGCAGGTAGTACAGTAGATACAGTAGGCCAATAGAGTTGGTCCTGAAGTCAGGAAAACAGGAGTTCAAATCTAGCCTCAGACACTTAACAACTGTGTGACCCTGGAAAAGTCATTTAACTCTGTTTGCCTCAGTTTCTTCAATTACTAATGGAAATAATAATAATACCTACTTCCCAGAATTGTTATAATGATCAAATGAGATACTATTTATAAAGTACTTATCACGTGGACTAGCATACAGTAGATATTATATAAATGCCATTGTTGTTTCTGTTGTTGTTGTCATAAGAATTCAAGGCCAAGAGAGGTTATTTGGCTTGTCCAGGGTCATACACAGAGTTAACAGATGATCCTGGAATGTGACTTTGAGTCTCTGAATCTAAAACCAGGCCTCTTTCAACAATACCAATCTATGTTCCCTGTTCTTAATTTTTAAGGACAAGGAGAATGGTTTGTGAACATTTTAAAATGGTTCTCTTGTGATGACTCACTTTCTCAAAACCTTAAAGGCAATTATTTATAAGCCAATGCTCAACCTGGTGGTCCCAATTCCTGGGGAAGGGCTCATGTATTCAAAGATCTTATGACAGGACAGGGTATCCCTCCCCATATTTTTCTTTGTCTAACCCTAACCCCACCCTCATCCTTCTTGACAGTTGGTTCTGTATTATCTGGGCTAGGCATTCAGGTTCCCTTTACAATTAATGATAATCTACACAGGAAATGTTTCATTTACATAGATCTTTAATGGAGAACAGGCATGCCTGAATTTAGGGTACATCTGTCAAGGCCATATTTGCCTCAGACACTTCTCCTCACTAATCTCTGGGCACGGAAGGTGATGCATAATTCACAAGCATTCAAACCACTGCCAAATGCTTCCTTGTGTTTTTATTAGCTCGGTCCCTTGTACTCTAGATCTGACGAATCTATGAAAACTCTCCCACAAGACCTAGTTGTCCCTGAACCAAGGATTCTCAGCTACTTCCGCCATCTAGTGGCCAAATAAAAGAGGTGCATGTTCTTTGACTAAAACAGGACTTGAAAGTTATTTATTTTTCCCTAAAAGAGCACATTCAACCCATTTTTCTAACCAGGAGTAGGACAGCAACCATTATTTCTGCAGAAGAAGTAGAAGTAGTTATGAGAACATATTAATGTAATAGTCTTTCAAATGTATAGCAATGATTACTGGCATTTATATACATGTTAAAGTATGCATGCATTTCATTTAGGCCTCACAACAACCACCGTGGGAGATACATAGTGTGATAGATATTATTAGCTCCATTTTAGAAATGAGGAAAAAAGCTCAAGTAAGTAATAACATGACTTATAAGTGTCATAGGCAGTATTTCCTTTTTCCTTGTCCAATCCACCATCAATGACATCATCCTTCCTTGCTTGTTTGTGGTTTGTTTTCTTGATTGTTCTACCCCAATAAATCCATCAACAAGAATTTACTGATCACTTACTATATACATAGGGGCAGTTAGGGGGTACAGTGGACAGAGCCAGGCCTGGAGTCAGGAAGGCCTAACTTCAAATCTGGCCTCAGGCACTTACTAGTTGTGTGACCCTGGTCAAGTCACTTAAGCCTGTTTGCCTCGGTTTCCTCATCTATAAAATGAGCTGGAGAAGGAAATGATAAACCACTCTAGCATCTTTGCCAAGAAAACCCCAAACGGGGTCATGGAGAGTTGTACACAACAAACAAATGAACAACAATAACTATATATAGACATTGTGAGGAATACAGAGGAGCAAACTTGAATGGATGTTGATCAAAACTAGGAGAGTATAGATGAATGAAAGGAAGTGAGACCAAGAAAAAGCCTTTGAATTTTACTGTTAAGAAGCCATTGGTGACTTTCGTTAGAGTATTTTCTTTAAAGTAGTTGGTAAGAAAGACAGACTACAGGAAGCTAGGAAGTAGGTGTGTGGCAAGTGAGTGGAGAATTGACTGAGATAGCTTCTGAGAATCCTTCTGATGCTAAGATCCCATAATTCTATGCTATTTTCTTTATGTACTGAGTACCCACTAAGTATGAAGACATAGTCTTTCCTCTCAAGAAACATGTAATTGTATTAAGGAGGCAAATCTTTCACACAAAACACATGTGCATATAATAGTAATAATTATTTAGTTATAATTAAATTAATTTTAAAATCAAATGATTAGAGCAGCATCCTAGAATATGTAAGATCTGGTTCTATTCCTGAATGACCAATAAATGTCATAAGGTCCCATGGCACAGATCAGGGTCTTTCATGATGCAGTATAATCCCTTATCCCTGCTATGATTTATTTAGTAATTATGTGAAATTAGATTTGATGGCTAGGAATATCCATTAAAACTAGGCAAGAGGTGATAAAGGCTTAATCTGGAGTGGTTGAAGTATGGTTGGAAAATAGGGAAGGATTTGAGAAATACTGCAGCAGTAGAATCCAGTTGACAACTGAAAGATAGTTTTACCTTTAGTGAATGTATTCAAATACTGCCTTTATCGCTCATTAGCTCTGTGACCATAAGAAAGTTATGAGCTCCAATTGTCTCATCTGCACAATGATAACAGTCACAACACTAGTACCTGCCTCATGGGAGTGCTGTGAAGTTCAAATGTATGTCAACATGGCTTTAAAGACTTTAAATGAGCTATGCACATTCTTATTTTATTATTGGATATGGGGGCTGATGGAAAGGAAGGCATCACAATGTTTATTGAAAGGAATAATGAATGAACACTATTAATTCTTTATTAATTTCCATAGAGCCACCCTTCAAGGGTCCCAAGTAACTCTAGAATAAAAGGGCAGGAGCCATTTTGTGCCAATGAGGGGAGTTTCTTCACTAGAAAACTATATACCCAGAAAGTCATTGCTAAGCACCCCCCAAAATGAAAAAAAATTCTAAGGATTATATATATAACATGAAACTATCTGTCCTCTTTACCTCCCACCATCCATTTTTCTGCTTTCATAACATCGCCCTCAATATTTACTTTGCCATCTACAATACACTTCCTATGCCAATTTCCACTTTTCCAAATCCTTCCAAAAAGGGCCGGATCATATGCCATCTACAATACACTTCCTATGCCAATTTCCACTTTTCCAAATCCTTCCAAAAAGGGCCGGACCATATGCCATCTCCTTGATGGACACCTCCTTGATTTTACCCTGCTCACCCTACATACCAGAAGCGATTCCATGAGCCGACATCAACTTTTGGTCATCCATATAGTACAAATGATCCCTGCAACCTGTGCTCTCATGATTTACTTAGATGCCATTTAAAACTAAAAGAGAAAGGAAGCATGCATGGCTCCTACAACACTTGGGACATTCGACTTCCTGCTATTCTTATATAGTTCTTATTCTTCCCATCAGACTAATTGTTACAAGGGCAAAAAAAATCTCTTTGCATCTCTTGACAATTAGTATCCAACAGGTCTATTAAAATATTTTCTGAATTTAATTGGATAGAATTATTTGTCAATAATGTCCAGGCAGCAAAATGCTAGCTAATTCTTTCCTATATCAATAACTATAGATTCCTCACTGTTCAGTATTATCAACCTTTCCAATATTTGTACTGTATGGATGACCAAAGTTGACTTTGGTCCATTTTTCTTTAACCATTTTAAGTTATATGCAGAAAAATATAATTACTTATAACACTATTCAAGAAAAAAAGCTACAGAAATACTACAAACACTAAGATATAAAAAAAAAATCTTCTCATATATCTGCCTTAATCTGTCAAAATTCATCACTTGTTGAGAAGCCGTTTAAAACTAAAGGAGAATTAAGGTAAGGGTTGTTCAGCATATGCTAATAGACAGAGAATATCTGACCAGAAGCTTCCTCAAGGACCACATGACAAAGTAGAAGGCTAACTTCTCCACATGGGAATAGAATACAAAGCAAGCATAGTGTATTTTCTTCCTTAATCTCTGACCAAGGCCAGCAAAGGAGAGGAAGTGCGAGACCCTCTTCCCCTTTCCCTTTCTATGTGACAGAAGCTCTTCAATAGCTATGTTTTGCTCTTATTTTTAACATTTCACCCTCAACTGTTCTGTAAGAATCACACACAGATTCCATGCACCATTTGCCTCATAAACTACTCCAATCCAATAATAGCCCATTTGTCAGTAGGGCCTTGCAGTGACTGAAGGACATGATAGGATTTCAGAAAAAAAAGAGACTCCTTGAATTACTCCAACAAGCATCTCTTTTGACTTGCACACCAGGTACCGAGTACCTTGGCCTGATGCAATGGACAAATATCAACCTGACTTACCTTCAAAGGAGAAATATGGGACTGCAAGACATATCCGTGCACATTTTCTATTTGTGACAGGTTCTTCTCAGACACATGAACAAGTTCAGGTCCTCTTACTTCATGGGTTAGACGAGGTAAAGTATGATCATGTGGAACATCTTCATCTTGATAGCGATACTTCTGGGAAAAAAGAAAAAGGCATCAGTTCTGGGAAAGGGTGAAACTCTGAAAACCACAGATCACTCATTTATTGAACTCTGACATCAAATCAACAAGACCAATGTTTTTGCCCAACAAGCATCATTTACAGTCTCAGCTGGAGGCTAGCCATGCTCCAGGACAAGCACTTTGGATATTGAACCTGATGTAATTGGTACCTGGAGCAAATTACGTCATGAAGACGCAGCTGGTGGAGTGGAAAGAAAGCTGGACTTGGCAACATGAGATCTAGCCCAGTTTGCGCCTAGCTCCATATCACCTCAGATATGTCACTTTTCCTCTCTGAGACTATTTCGTCTTTGGTAAAATTGAGATAATATACCTTACATGGTAGCTTTGTGCACTAAAATGTTCATGGAGAAATATAGGCCATTATTATCAACCATTTTAAATCCCTACTGATGATCTCTAATGTTAGGTGCAAAACACCTTGAAGGAGACATAGGAGGAAGTATGCCAGGAAATACAAACCAACATAACCACTCTCCCCACTTAGATCCTGATGGGGACAACCCAGAAAACTGAACTCAAGAGTCTAAGGAATAGCAGAGCCCCTGAAACTAAAGAGTACTTCTTCCAAACCACCCTAAAGACATCTTTTTCTTTTCACCACCAGCAATGACAACTGGCCAAATGTGACCAATAGGCAGATGGGTAAAGAGGCCCTACAAGTAGTAGGAAACAGCTATTCCTGCGTGCAGGTTAGCCCTGACAGTTATCATCTGGGTAAACAATTCCTGTAGAGAATGCTCCAACCATCCCTATCAATAGCCACCCAACTGCCACACACAGGGCAGGTAAGGCAGTCTACCTGACACAGAAGGAAGCCCAGGTGGAGAGACAGGAAATAGAGTATGCCAGTCAAGTTAAACTACCACGAGCACTTTGACTCATGTGTCTCCTCAGATACTGAGATACAGGACAGCCATTACCCCGCACCCCAGAGCTTTGGGAATAGCAACGCTTCCACTTCAGCACCCTTAAACAGTATCCTAGGAAGCAATGCTGTTCCTGCAGATGTTACAGCCGTAGCAAGACCCAGAAAAGAAAACTCTTGCCACCAAAGTCCTTGGCTCAAAACCAGATGGTTCAATATAAAAAATGTTTATAATTTTATCAGTGGGAATAACATTAAAGAAGAAACCTAAACATCGACTTTGCCACTGCACCCTAAAGATCATGGGACTTTTCCATAAGACTTGCAGCTGAAATCATCCGTATTTATTTGTTGTCTCTACCATTTGAACGTGAGGTTCTTAAGAGTAGGAACTGCCTCCTTTTCCTATTTGTATGCCCAATGTTTAGCACAGTGCTTTGCACCTAGTAAGTGCTTAATAAATTCCTTATTCATTCGTTCATCTATGGACACTCAAGATATTCTTGCTCCCTCATCAACAACATCAGTGCCTGACTAAGTTTCTCTCTCTATCACAAATCTTGCCCTCCTTTGGCAGGGGGTTGAATATATATTGATATTCCCTCAAAAATCAAACCTTCTAGTTTCTTAATTCATTTCTGACCTTTTCTATTCCACTTGAGCTGAAAATAGAGATGACCATACTTTTGATTTTGCCATCACCCACAAGTGTCACACTTCCATGTTCATTAACTCCAGAATTTATGTCAATGAAAATTTTTTTAACCATTCTATCTTCCCTTATTCCTTTCAATTCTTAACCCTGTTTTTCATTTTTACTGCAACCTCCAGTTCTTCTATTCCTCAATACTTTTCTAAATGATCACTCCATTCTAGCTACACTCTCTTCCCAATCTCAACCCCTTGGTGAACATGTTCAACTCAAGGCTATATCCCATTCTAGAATTCCTTATCCCTTTTTCCCCTCACTGATAACACTTTGTCAAACTCCAACACTCTAACTCATAATAGCCATTGATTTAATCCTTATTCAAATACTTTTGAATGGAACTAGAAGAAATCACAAAACTATTGTTATTGAACCCACCAAAAATTTATCCTAGATAATCTCAATTGAATATTTACTACAGGAAAGCAAGCAGGTTTTCCCAACTAATTTACCAAAATGGTTATTCCAAATTTTCTTATCTCAGATCCATAAAATTATTTACTTTATAATGATAAAATATTACTTAAGCCTCTTTATAAGACTTATTCCTTTTGGGGGGGAAGGGGTTGAAGGAGAATACATCATCTCTCTGGGCTTCAGTTTCTCAATCTGTAAAATTGGGTTATTTGGACTGTTGTTGTTCAATTGTTTCAATTGTGTCCAACTCTTCATGACCTCATTTTGGAATTTTCTTGGCAAAAAATATTGCCATTTCCTTTTCCAGCTCATCTCACAAATGAAGAACTGAGGCAAATAGGATTAAGTGACTTGTGCAGGGCTACATAGCTAGTAAGTGTCTGAGGCCAGATTTGAAATCATGAAGATGAGTCTTCCTGATTCCAACCCCAGTGATCTATCTGCTGCACTACCCAGCTGGATTTAGGCTAGCAGACCTCTAAAAATCACTTTCAGTTTCAGGTCTATAAACCTCTGAACTTCATTCTACTATAAACTCTTGTTCAGATGGAGGATTGTTCAGAGATTGAGTGTTCCATTTATTTAGTCTACTATCTCTTTCATTGGCTTTCTTCCCATACTATTGTTGGCTTCTCAAATTTCCCTACTTATTATTTATTAGCAACTCATAGCCTCATTAAATGAGGCAGCATGACATAGCAAACAGAAAGTAGGCTTTGGAGGAATGTCTAGGTTTCTTTTGACACACACTAGCTATGCCCCCAGGCAGGTCACTAAACCTCAGCATTCTGGGAAACTCTCTAAGACTAAGTTGTACAGCAGTGGTGCCAAAATCATATTGAAACAGAAGGCACTGAGCCATACATAAGCATCCTTGAGGGTCACATACTGACTTAGTTTTAAATTTTAATATTACCTATGTTCTGTTGCATTTTTATTAATTTTGTTAAATATTTCCCAATTATATTTTAATCTGGTTTGGGCCGCACTGGGGAGTGTTGTGGGCCATGTGCAGCCCATGGGCCACTTGTTTGACACCTCTGCTAGAGAATATGTGCCCTTACAAATTGGAAGTGGGAATTTCATTACTGATAGTTTTCCATGCTCATAAAATCTTAGGTGCAGTCTGGGAGAGAGGAAGGTTAGGGAACACCGCTTATGATGTTAAAGCTGGAAGGAATTTTTGAGCTGTTCCAGCCCAGTACCTTCATCTTATAGGAGCCAGCTAGGGAGTTTAAATAACTTGCTAATCGTCATATAGTGAGTTAGTAGCAGAAAGAGGACTAGAGCCCAGGACTTCCAGCGTCTCACTACAACATGTCACTTTATCTCTATCAAGAGAAAGCATCATGGTACAGCTTAAAGAGAGGAGAAATTGAAATAACCGGTCTCTGCTAATTCTGACTTGTGTGAAATTGGGCCTCAGTTTCCTCATCTGTAAAATGGATGCATTGAATTTGATTGCCCTTCCAGCTCTAGATCTTTGAGACTGCAACTGACCTCAGATGATCAAAACCTCAAGCCCATAAATCATTGGTAGTTCAGCGGAGAAGATTTAGAGTAATGGGTAGAATTTTTATTTTCTTGTGGTTTTGAGTTGCTTGTGTTCTCTCGATGGATACTTGGAATCATCAGGCCCCCTTGTGGATGAGGCTGGTATTTATTCTAGATCTGTTGGTCTAGGCATTGTTAATGGCTGAGTAACCCTTTTATTCAGTTTGATTGCTTTCCTCTCTCCTACTCTTGCTTTCAGAAGAGAAGCAGTGGATGTTAGATTATTTGTCAGACAGAAACAAAGTCAAGCTTGGGCTGCTGCTGACAGTTTTGGACTGCCTTGAAGCACAAAGATCCAAATTTCCTTGTACATCAAAAGAAAATTCACCAAAATGAAATGAATTCCAGGAATTCCAGGAGTATTTATCAGTATGTACATACACACACACACATACACACACACATATATATAATATGTATATATATATATATATATATATCAGTTTATCTCCCCTATCACATTAAGATGTTGACACATCGAAAAATAAGTTTTTGAACTTGCAAAAAGTCATGATGGGCTTGTTTTACATAACTTCCTTTCTTAAGACCTAAGACCCGTGCCACTGACAGAAAAAAAATTCATTAAATTAGACAATAAAACTCAGTTTTCTTCTGTAGATAATGACACACAATACTCTTTATATGTTAATTAATTCCAGTATTAGATGCTTGTGAAGTCAAATACTGGCATGAAGAATCCCACAGTGTTGTATAAGCACTATCCTCCTGAAACCTGGGGCAACCCTCAAACAGAATTTTCCTTATTTGTGGAGTTGGTAAGCATTCTGCAGCTCATTTGGTTAGGGATCATGAGTTTAGAGCTAAAAGGGGCACTAGAAGTCTTCTTGTACAACCCCTCATTTTATAAATGAAAAAAGTGAGTGCAAGAGTAGTTAAGTGCCTTATCCTAGTCTAACTCCACATTCAAAGACTTTTGTACCACCACAGCAGATGAAAATCATTTCAGAGAGACCTGGGCATTTTATCTTTTGATTACATGCTTCTGTGACTGAGTAGAGTATAGAACTGACACTAATTGCCCAAGATGCAAAACTGAACTAACTAGAGAGCAGCTTCCTCTGATCACAGGTCAACAAGAGAGGGAAAGAAGACGTCTTGCTTGCTTTGCCATTGAGTGAGCACTCTTGTCAACCTCAGCACCAGGTTAGCTCAGCATCACTGCACTGTATTTCATTTTGAAGACCTGTGATTTTCTCCCTTTGAGTGCATCCTTCCCCAAGGCTGATCTCAACCCCTTCCAAATTCAGGATGTGGCTTCGTGGGCTGTTCTGTTCTGATAAAAAAAAAATGATTGATGGCCTGATCTTCAGTTACGTTTCCTACTTAGCTGAGCAAGTCAAAAGGAAGAGTGACACACTGTCCAGCAGCCAACTGGTATTCAAAGTCTTTCCTTTTGGTAGGCTCTTCCAAAGCCTGCCTTCCATTGGAATAGATTTCAAGAGCCTAATGTTATCTCTACCTTATGTTACATATTAAAGAGACTATGGAATTAGAATTATTTATTTCTCACTCTTTTTTTTTAAGGCAATTGGGGTTAAGTGACTTCCCCAGGGTCACACAGCTAGTAAGTATCAAGTGTTTGGTCTGAGGCCGGATTTGAACTCAGGTCCTCCTGACTTCAGGACCAGTGCTTTATCCACTGCACCACCTAGCTGCCCCTATTTCTCACTCTTATCACATGTTTTTCACAGGAAGATGTCTGGTGCCAGTCAAATATGCAAGAGAACGATAATCCCTTTCTTTAGTCTATTTTATCAACAATGAATATAATGAAGGGAAAAAAAATTACTCCTTCTTTCTCACCTCTACCTGACCTGCTGTCCCAGGGCACAAGATGCAGAGGCTTCCTGTACTCACATGTGCATTTGTGCTTATAGAAGGGAGCAATGGGAGATCTAACAGCCAGAGTATCTCTTAGTTTAGAGGGCATGACTCTTCTAGTCATCCCCTCCCTTCTCAGTTTCCATCCTTGGCCCTCCCCTCACTGAAGAAGGTGAAGAGAAGTCTGCTTTGCTTCTACATGTTTGGCCACACTAAAACAAAATGCCATTAACGTAATGGAAAGAGCAATAGACTAGGAGTCATATGGATTCTTCTTCTCCCTTAGCTAGAATTTCCTTATTTGTAAAATGGAGATGATTTCACCTTTGGTATATCCTCATAGGTGTGTTGCAAGGTCCAAATATGATCCCATATCTAATTTAGTTTGCAAACCTTAAAGTACTACCTAAATTCCTGAGAAGATGGAAAGGAAGGTGATAGCAGTAGAAATAGAAGCTATTCTCTCGGCTAAGACACTAATTAGATGTGTGATCTTGGGTAAGTCACATCACCTGTTGGAACATCTATTATGTCATCTACAAATGACAGAAAATCTACACTTGCACTACATATCCCACAGGGTTGTTAAAATTAAAGTGTTTTATCAACCCAAATGTGCTTTAGATATGGGAGTTATTTCTCCTTTTCCTCCTCCTTCTTTATTTTTGTTTCTGTTTTGTTTAGGCAATTGGGGTTAAGTGACTTGCCCAGGGTCACACAGCTAGTAAGTGTCAAGTGTTTGGTCTGAGGCCGGATTTGAACTCAGGTCCTCCTGACTTCAGGGCCGGTGCTCTATCCACTGTGCCACCTAGCTGCCCCTCCTTCTCCTTCTTTAAAATGAGAAAGTTGAACTAGTACATTATTGTCAGTAGTTTTGGAATCAGATCAGGAATCAACTCTCAACTTTGTTCCTTTGGGCCTCAAAACTATAAAACAAAGAGGTTGAACTAGACTTCTAAGGTCATTCCCAGCTCTGAAACCTATGATCCCTTCAATCACTAACATTCTACAACTCTCCTATAAGCTGCATATAAGAAACATACAGGGTTGAAGAAATGGTATTTTCAGTTGGATGAGATCTTAGCAATCAAAGTTAACCATTCACTTAACCAATGAAATGGACCGGATGATCACTTAGAACCTTTTAATGCTTAACCAATATTCTGAGGGAGTAAGGCATGGTGATATAGAAGACATTTCATGTGGTCCCAGGCATTTCACTAAATGATCAGATAAGATTTCTGGAAGCTGGCACACAGTAACTGCCTTGGGAAATATCTACATCCCAATACAGAGGTGAGTGTTGCTTCCCACCCTCAGCAGAGGTTGACTTTTTGTTTGCATGGTAAAGAGAGGGAGGAGGAGGTGGAAAGCTGAGCTAATGAGTGAGGACGGAATTAAAGAATGAATGAACAGCTCACAACTTCAAAGGAGAATGAGAACAGAAGGAACGGGGGAGTGAGAAGGGGACGTGATAACTGAGATCAAGAGCTACCCAGGCAACGCAATCCTGAAAAGAAATAACAGTAAGCAAGAAACTCAGAAAGGTGACAGGGTGAAATGAACATTTTCCTCCTTCACCAGTTTCCTCTTTCAAAAGTGCTAAGTAAGGACAATGTGGCAGTGAAGAAAGAGATGTAGGAGAGCTCCTCGAGGGGAAGGATCATATTTTAGACATCTTTATATTCTCCACAGTACATAGCTTGTAATTGGTAAGAAACAAATATTTAATTTCATGTACCCTTCCTTTTCCTCTCTCCATTTTCATTGCCCACAGTGAAATTTGAGCATCTGCTCATTAGCCCCATAATCCAGTCCTTCACTGGATTCTGGTCTCTTTACTCATGGCTTTATTTCACCTCTAGAATCCTGAAAGCACACAGAATAGTAAAGATTTAACTGGCAGAAAGCTGCCAGTATAGGAAAACTTAAGACTTGGGCTCAGATCCCACCTCTGACACTTAGTAATTGTGACCACAGCCAGTTCATTTAACTTCTTCAAGCCCCACCTTCCTCGTCTATAAAATGTGAATAGTAATAATTCCTGGGGTATCCACATCAGAACTGATGCAAAGCTCAAATAAGTTAATAAGTATAAATGAGCAGAACCAAGAGAACATTGTGTACAAAACAGCAATATTGTTTTAAGAACAACTTTAAGTGAATAAGTCATTTTGACCATTATAAATATACAATTTAACTACAAAGAACAAATGAAGGAAGACACTATCTGATTCCAGAGGAAGAACTGATAAATAGAAGTATGTATAGAATATATATATATATATATGTTTGCATATGTATGTACATGTGTGTATAGATGTAGATATAGATATGTATACACACATATTTGTGTCTAATGGTAGCCATCTCTAGGGTGGGGGGGAGAGAAAAAAAGTGAAAAAAGAAATTTACATGATAATGCTATTATATATTTTAAAGGAGCAGCAAGTGGTACATAATAGATCTGCAGTTTCTTGTGCAATCATCTCTCTTATTATACTATGTTATGGAAATGCTTGTTTTATTTCATAAATGAAAAATAAGATAAATATATAAAAATATAATAAATATATTATATAATATAATATTATATAATATAATATATTATATAATAAAAATATAAAAATAAAATAAATATATATAATAAAAATAAGATAATATATAGGAACCATAGTTCAAATTTTAGCTGTAAAAAAAAACAGCTGAACTAGTTTACAAATATTAGTATTTCATTCCCAGGATGAGTACAGATCCAGGAACTGTATAGTCAGATATAATTTTTTACCATACCTACATTTTTGGGACTTGTGCAACAAAGTTCATTCTGATAAATTAGGAATATTACTGTTTGAGAAATTTTGGACTAGATGAGTACTACTTTTAAATTGTGCTCTGAAAGTTCAAGAACTCATCTGATTGGTGCTATTCAGTTAATTCTTGAAAAAATAATCTTGACTGTTTACAAAGGTTTAAGTTATATAATACAATGATGGAATTTTTATTATAGCTTCCATATCATTCTGCTCCAAAATACATGAACTTTTGTGAATTTCAAGAAGATCAATATAATCTTCAGGTAAAACCAAAGAAGATAAAACAATAAAATGGTTGGCTTTTCTAAACTCCAGATTTAGCAAATAGCTATGCCCATCTTAATCAGAGTTTTGTTTAATATACAGGTTGCTTTATACAAAACCTTTGTATATTACCACAATAATTTTAGTAGGGAAAATTTATATATGAAAAATTGCTTTATGAAATATCAAAGAAAATATGCCTTTTAAGGTATGTTTTTTAAAAGTTGTAGAGATTAAAGTTATTTATGTTCAGAAAATGTACGGTTATCTTCAAAAATACATTATGAAAAAAGAACAATGTGGAGTGACATGATTTAAAGTAGAAATTGCTAAAGCAAAAGAAAGATGTATATACAGAGGCTTCTAGAAAACTTCCTGGAAAAATAATGTAAAAACTCAAAGCAGGGCGCTCAAGAAGTTGGTGTATAAAGAAAAGCTTCTATGTAAATATCTTAGCAGCTAAGCAACTGAATTTCATCAGAAAAAAAAAAAAGTTACACTAGATTATTTCTGTTGCTTGACCTGTGAAATCTTTTCTTCTTTTGAAGAAACTGTACTAGGTTAGTTTTTTCCCCCTAAAATGTCTCAGTGCATTGTATGAGGAAAACACCACCACTCATTTGCACATATAGTGTATAAATGTAATATTTTAATATTGTTTATTTTAAACTTTGTTTAAAAATAAAGTTAATCATACTTTTTCAAAAAAAAATCATACAGGATATCCCAAAAGTCTTAGTGCATTTTTAAAGTTTTAGTAGTTTAAAAACTGTAATATTTAACAACGAAACACTGCATTAATCCTTTTTGGAACATCCCTCGTACATGTCAGTTATCTTTATATTTCAATGTATTGATCAATAAGACTCTATAAATACTTATCACCGTGTCAGATACTAGCAATACAAAAAAAAAATCTACCCAAACAAAAACTGTTCCTGCTGTCAAGGAGCTTATGGTATAATCTTTGCAGTGAAGGAATCAGTCCTCAGACCAGCATATAATTATTTTTGTTTCTGTTGCAGATGAACTATATTATTACATTTAGTATAGTATTTAGTATTATAGCATAGTATTAGATGATTATTTCTTAGGAAACATGCAGCTGGCTTACTTACTATCTCTCTGCCCAGGAGTTTTTCCACAGCCATAACTTTGTTCACTCAGTTTCCTCTACCTGAGGAATGTTCTTTCCTCAATGAACCAACTTATATTTCAATTTCTCCATCAAACTTTCTGAACGTTTTTCAGTCTTGCTTCCTCTACTAAACTCTACCACCACCATAAGTATCAGCAACTTGACTATCATTGAAATCATCAAATTAATGCGTGATCTCATTAATCAATTTGGGTTGCAATCCATCATGTTTACCCATTGTGTGCAACCCTTGACCATGTCCTCCCAAAAGTTTACCATAGTAGGCCCATCCAATCTTTTCAGGAACTTCCTCCATTTCTCCCACCGTTCTGAGAGTACCTGTTTAACACTCTGGCCATCCACCTTACATCCCTCACTTTTTCCATGTGACCAGTCTGTTTTCTCTTCCTTGTTGACATATTCTATAGCTATTCTTCATCAGAATTCTTCATTTGCTAAATGTTGCAGCCTGCTCACACCCACACTGACCTTACCTATTCCTTTGATTCTGTTTGATACTTATTTTTCTTCAGAGATAAATGCATTCCATCTCATTGACATATAGAAACAACAGAAGAATTTATCATTCGTTGCTTATAAATTATCTTTTCTTTGTATATCTATTCCTGCAAAGTGATGGCTCATAGAATTAGGAATGGTTGAAATACTGCTACTGGCACTATGTTGCTACAATTAAGTCACAACATCTTTGTTTCTCAGTTTCTTCAACGATCAGTCAGAACACAGGAAAACCAGGGCCAACCCAGCCATCCTGTCGTATGACCTGTGACTCTTCTTGGGACAATCATCTCTCCAGATTCTATCTCTAGAGATAACACTGCCTTCCTTGGGCGAGTTATTTCTCTCTGCTTTGGAATGATAAGCTGAGAAAGCATTGCCCAAATCAGTGAATGAATACAATTTACCTAATCCACAATATTTTTTTATCTCAACTAGCCAAAGAGCCACAGGGAATCAAGGTCCTACTTGACTAGCTTCCCTGATGCCACTTTTTCTCTGAATTCACTTTACACTTCTGTGCTGGGAATAATTATCAAACCTATACTACCACTGCTGTGGAAATAGCATCAATCAATTAATTAGCATATATGAAATGATCGCTTAATGTGCTGGGATCTATGGTAAGGGTTGAGGATGCAAAGAAAAATCAAAAACAGCTCTCCCCCCCTAAGGACCTTCCATTTTAATGGAGGAGATGATGTATATAAATAAGTATATCCAACATAAATATAGGACACATAGAAAGTAACCTTAGATATGAAAGAAGGCAAGAGAGCAAAAATCTACTTATTATCCTATGATTTCAATCCCTGTAACTCCCTAGAACAAAGCTCCCTTCCCTGGAAAACCTTTCCTTATATACATTGTTCCCTCCTTATTGAGGCTACTAATATTTGTATAACACTAAGATTTACAAATCACTTTAGAAATATTATTACATTTTATCCTCAAAACCACTCTGGAAGTTAGGTGCTACGATTTTCCCCATTTTTACAAATAAAGGAACTCAAGCTGACATAGGATGAGCCAGAGGCTGGATCTGCACTCAGGTGTTCCCAACTCCAGGTCCAGTCCTTTACCCACTGCATCCCCTAGATGCATGAATATCCTATTAGAATGGGAACTCCTTGTAGCGAAGGACTCTGAATTTTAGTTTTAATATTCTTATCCCCAATTCCTAACACAGTGCCTGGTAAATAGTAGGAGCTTAATAAATGCTTTCAAACATCACTCATTCATCCAAATAGCTGATAGCTATATCTTAGAAGATTATTATGAGATGCAAATATGATACTTCATGTTAAGTATTTGTAAATTTAAAAGTACTGAAGCATCAGCTATTAGTACTCTCTCTTAGGGCTCTCATTAGGCTATAAGCAACTGAAGGGCAGGGATCAAGATTTAAATTGCTTTTGGTCCTTCTGCAAAGTGACTACCCCCTGCTGCCTTACCCACGTGACCTTAGTCAATTCAATGAACCTCCTTGCACCTCAATTTCCTCACCTATAAAAAGAAGGGGATATATGATGTCATCTCTTAAGTCTGTTCTAACTCTCAATTAGGAGTTCTTATCCTTTTTTTTTTTCTGTCAAAGACCCCAGGTAGTCTGGAGGAGCCTAGATATCTCTTGTAAGAATGCTCATTGTTGCCTACATTCATAACTGAAAGGAATACTAAATTCAGTTAGAGGTTAGTGAAAATAAATATGCTTCCCCCTTCCCATTCAAGTTCACACAACTCCTGAATGTCTCCATGGACCTCCACATTTAAGAACCCATGCTTTAAATCAATGATGTATGTGGAAATATTTTGAAAACATAAAACTATGTCATAAGAATGCATCCAAAGAAAGAATTGATAAGTAGAATTATGTATAGAAGGATTTTTACATATATGTATATATATACATATATAGGTATATGTACATAAATTATACACATATTATATATATATATTTGTGTCTAATGGTAGCCATTTCTAGGGTAGAGGAGGGGAAAAAGAAAGAAAAGAAATTTACATGATAACTTTATTATATATTTAAAAGGAATAGCAAGTTGTACATAATAGATTTGCTGTTTCATGTACAATCATCCTTATTATGTTATGGCAATGATTGCATTATTCCATAAATTAAAATAGATAAAAAGTTATCATTATTACTATAGAATTTTATGTAATAATGAATAAGGGAGTGAATGTGGCATAATCTAGAAGAACTGAATTAAAGTATTACTTCTGACATAAACCAGATGTGTGACTATGGGCAAATCAAATAACCTCTTGGTTCCCAAGCAACTTTCTAAGACTATACGCCAAAGACAATTGCTTTTCTGCATCAGCAGAGGGAGTTTCAAAGCTCAGAAATTCCCCCCACAATGAAATCACAAGTCCAGACCTAATTAAATAAAATAAAATTAAGTAATAAAGACCAATTATTATTGTCTTCTATAGCAAAATGTTCTCTTCCCAACTTTCCTCATTCCCACCCATAAAAACATTTGTTTTGTTTAAAAAAAAAAGTCCTCGTACTTGTAAAAAGCATCAGTCATGTATTTTGGAGAAGTGCAAGACAGCTGAAACAAGGAACAAATTGCAAATGCAGTAACCTCCAGCTAATGTGAAAAAGTCCAATGAGTAGGGAAAACCAGTGAGTTTAAGGTGTCAACCACTTAAAATAAATGAGGTGAAAATGATTGTTTCACTTCATTGAGTGCTGGTATTCACTGAGTTATTCCATCTTGGCTATTACTTTATAGAATTATTGAATCTTCTAGTTAGAAAGGTCCTTAGAGATTAATTAATCCTATCTTTACCAATAACTTTTAGTCAGTTGAGGGTCAGAGACATGAAGCGACTTTCTTCAGATAAAGAAAGTGCTGACCTTTCCCCTGGGAACTTCAAATTCAGCAAATTAATAAAACACATACATAAATAATTCCAGTACAAAAGACAATGTCAAAACATCAATAAAGTACAAGGAAAATTTAAAGAAATAAGAAACTCATTTATCTGGGAAGTCATGGAGGATCTCTCGGAGATTGCCTTTGAAGAGAAAGAAGGATTTGAACAGGTGAAGTATGAGAGGAAGATTTTCAATTCTACACACCAAACAATGGCCTATATTTTAGGTTCATATGAGCTAAAGTCATAAGGCACCACAGTGGCCATCTAGTCTAACCCATGCATTTTACAAATGAGGAGACTGAGGCCCAAGGAGATCAAGTGAATTGGCCAAAGTCACACAGGTGGTGTCAAGGACACTTGGAGTTTAATTTGAAAATGGCAACCGTGTTTGGTGTATCTATAACCTTAATTAGATATGACCACGGGTTCTCTGACTACAGAGCCAGTACTGCTATACCATGCATGCTTGATTAATGCCTGCAACATGGAATATGATGAACAAGGTCAGTAGAATGTGAGCTATTTGAGAGCATGGACTGTATTTTTGCCTTTGTTTGCATTCAGTGCTTAGAACCTACCAAGTGTGTTTTTGGCAAATGTTTGTTGACTGACTTTCTTTTTCCACTTCGACTCCAAATGCAGAATACATTTAAATAAGACCTCAAGCCTAAATCAGAAGGGTTGCCAGGTAAAAGTGAGAGGAATAGGCTCACAAATGGTGAGGAGGGCAAAATTTATCAAGATTGTATGAGATATCCACTGCTTTTCAAATTGACCTACGCTAGTATTTACTTACTTCCCTCAGGTTTAGGGAAATATTCCTCTTAAAATGCTCCATTTATTGATTTTAACATTTCCATTTAGTGGATATGCTATTGTAACACCCAGAAAGATCAATATCTGCCTCTTCTTTTCCCTCCTTTCCCCTGTCTTATTCTGTTCATTCATCTTCCTCTTTGCCCTATGTCTCCCACTTCAAAGAAGGTGTTGCGCTCTACCAGCAAAGCAGAATTGCAGTAGCTGAAAAGAAACACTGAAATTTGGAGACATTTCCACTCCAAATGTTCACAGGGACTATTTGTGCCCAACCTGTGGTTGAGCCTTCTGAGCTTATATTGGTCAGATCAGCCACAATGGGACACACTATGCCTTGACCTTGACATAGTGATGTCATTTTGGTCCTCTTGAGAATAAAGGACAACAACCACTACCACTTCACTCCTTTCTCTAACTTCCTTGGGCAAGTCAGGAGGGGGTCGTACTTGATATCTAACTTTAAAAAAATCATAGGATCATAGATCTAGACTTGAGAAGAGACCTTGAAAGAGACCTCAGTAGCCACCTTATACAACCACCTCTTTTTTTCTGATGAGTAAACTGTGGCCCAGATAAACCACGTGATTTGTTCAGTGTTACAAAGGCAGCATGCACCAGTAGCTGGATCTGACCAAAGAACCTCAGACTTCTTCCACTGTGTCCCACTGCTATTTAATCTGTGATTGTAAGAGTGTAATGTTAGGTCCTCAGTTCCTTTTTTTATTCTGCTTAGCAAATTTGGATAGTAATAGTGGTTGTGGAGACAGAAGCATCAGAGAGAAAAAAAAAGATGAAATAAATAAGAGAAAGGAAGGGGTGAAAAGAGACCCTTCTTTGTCCCTTGGATAACTAAGCCCTGACACCTTCCCAGGAAACAGCCATGTCCCCTCCCAGAACAGTAAAAATATTGTAAAGTAGGTAGGTGGTGTAACAGATAGACTGATGGATCTGCAGTCAGGAAAGTTCATCTTCATGAGTTCAAATCTGGCCTCTGACACTAGCTGTATGACACCCTGGGCAAGTCACTTAATCCAGTTTGCTTCAGTTTCCTCATCTTCAAAATGAGCTAGAGAAGGAAATGGCAAACCATTCTAGTATCTTTGCCAAGAAAACCCCAAATGGGGTCACAAAGAGTTAAACACGATTGGAAAATGATTCAACTACAACAAAAGAACGCAATGCATCTATGCTTTCCCCAATCCCGAAATAAAGGGCTATCTGGTGGCTTACACAGAACTTGTACCCTAAGTTATCATTTCAGCTCTAGCTCTGTCTTTTAGTATTTTCCAGCTTCCCGTATCCCCAAACACAGAAGAACTCTGACCACTTCAGGTTACAACTGATAATGCATGCTCCTCCAAATTATGTCCTGCTATCAGGGAACTTGTAGTTAGAAGGAACCCTAGAGATATCTAGCCCTGTCCTGTTCCTCCCCTTCCCCCACCCTTTTCACAGATGAGCAAAATGAGGGCCCTAGTCTTAAGGCACTTGCCAAAGGTCACAGGCAGTAACCGAGAGTCAGGATTTGAACCCTGGTCCTTTTTCCAGACACACTTCTCTTTTCACTGGTCCATGATCTCTCCTTTCCTGCTTCCTTTTATGTACTTTCTTCCTCCATTTGACTGTAATAAATATATTTTATATATATACATATATATACATACACATATACATGTGTATGTATGTGTGTGTGTATATATATATGTATATATATATATGTATAGTATTTAGCACTGTGCTTGGCACATACCTTCTATATTTCCAATGTGTCCTATATCCTCTACTCATGCAATGGTCTGAAAACCAATCTACATTTGTGTACACAGAGTGTCCTAAATATCTTAGTTCAGGTTTAGAAAGATATAAGCACTTATTAAGTACCTATTTGGTTCCAGATATTTTATAAATACTCTCTCATTTGGTCCTCACAACCCTGGGAGGGCTTTATTGTCCCTATTTTACAGTTGAGGAAACTGAGACATATAGCACTTAAGTGACTTACCCAAGATTAGGCATGCCATAATAGTGCCTGAGGCCACATTTGAACACAGGTGTTCCTGACTCCAAGCCCAGTGCTCTCTCTATATACCACACATATAGTGTGGTACCTAGCTTAAAACCACGCTGTCTTCTGTATCACTTTATATTTTGTGAGGGAAAAACATAATTATTTAATAGAAGGGATTTAATCATAATTTCTATTTAGATAGTACCTCCAGATTTACAAAGCACTTTACACACAAGCTATTCCAACAAGTCCTCATGATAGCCTTGTGAAGCAGAGAGTAAGAATACAAAATTGGGAGAAGGAAGACCCTGAGGTTATGACTCGCCCAGAGATAAAGCTGGTAAACATCTGAGTTGGGATTTATGCTCATGTCTCTCCTGACGCTAAGTCCAAAGTTTTTTGGCACACTCCACATATGATATGAAGAATTGGTATCAAACATGTTTTGAAGGTTTACAAAATGTTTCTGATATATCCTTCAGCTCATTCTTTGAGCAATGCTGTAAATTAGCAAGCTGAACCAAAAAAGTTATTTCTGTCAAAGCCAAAAAAAAAAAAAGAAAAGAAAAGAAAAAAGAGAGAAACACTTCCTGATTTTAACAGAAAGAACAAAAGTAGTGATTTTAAGTGAATTACAAATCTTTGGAATTTATTTGTGTCTTTGACCACATTGTATGCTCCAAAGCAAAGGGAGCTATTTTGAATGACTTATGATTACCTAGAAAGGGGCAACTTATGATTTTAAATGCCTTGTGATTACCTAAGTGCAGCTAGGTTGCAAGATGGATAGAATACCAGGCCTGGAAGACTCATCTTTCTAAGTTCAAATCCATCCACAAACACTTACTAGCTGTGTAACCCTGGACAAGTCACTTAACCCTGTTTACTTCAGTTTCTTCATAGGCAAAATGAGCTGGAGAAAGAAATGACAAATTACTCCATTATGTCTGCCAAGAAATGGGGTCGTGAAGAGTTGGATACAACTGAACAACAAGAAGTCAGGAAATATTCTAAGCACTGAGCCCCTGCAATCAGAAAGTTAACCAGCATTTAAGTATTGTCATCAAATGGGTGGGAGCTAGGTGGTGAAGTGGATAGAGGGCCAGGCCTAGAGTCAAGAAGACCTGAGTTAAAATATGACCTCAGACACTTAGTACCTGTGTGACAGTCACTTAACCGTGTTTACCTCAGTTCTTTTGCCTCAGTTTTTTGTCTGTAAAATGAGTTGGAGAAGGAAATGGCAAACCACTTCAGTATCTCACCAAGAAAACTCCCAAAGGGGTCACAGAGAGTCAGGCATGACTGAAACTGGCTGAATACACACAAGTGGTACTGCTATGAAGAGGGCTGTTCTGAATTTTTACTCGAATCTTGAGATACCTTTTTAAAACTGACAATTTAATAAATGATTGTAAAATACTCTATAACAACAGTCTCTATCGTCTCTAACTGGGGAGGTGCTATAAATAATGTTTGCTCCAGATTGCTTGATTTCTAATTGGAATTAGGATTTAAATCTAAGTGAAAAGTAGGCAGAGAAGGGAAATGTTCTTGTACCAGGCAAAGCCTGAAGAGAGGCTAATTATGGATCCATGAAAATTAGAAAGGGCCTGCACTGTATCAGGTACCACTGAATGAAAAGGCCACTGTCATTGATGTCTGTCAGAGGCTGTATGGGACAAATCAAAATCTTACTGACAGCAATCACCCCCCCCCCCATGAGTATCTTCATTATTAGCAATAACAAGCAATAATTAAGTACTTATTATGGGCCAGGCACTGTACTAAACACTGGATACAAAAAAAGAGGCAAAAATACAAACCCTGCCCTCGAGGATCTCACATAAAATTCTAATGAAGGACATAACATGAAAATATGCAGGAGATATATAGTCTAAAATGAGAGGGAATCTCAGTGGGAGGGGACTGGTGGAGTCATGAGTTCACTAGGAAAGGCCACTTGCAGAAGGAGAGATATGAGTTTAATCTTGAAGGAAGCCAGTAGGCAAAAATTAGGAGGGAGAAACATTCCGAGCTTGGGAGGCAGGCGATGAAAGGACCTCATATTGGGAGCTGTAGTGTCATGTATATTAGAACATCAAGAAACTAACTTTTCCAGCAATGCATAATGAGATGGAACTCTTTGCACCCAGGCTCTTACCTGGGTCATCTGGATCTAGAAGCTGATAAATTCTGACTTGACTTGGGATGAAATTCCATTTAGTCTCCCAGAGAGCAAGTTGGGCCATTTCCTCTTTCCCCAGGAGGGTTCTCTCCCACGGGTTCTATTAACTGCCTCTAATCACCAGCAATCATCAGCTCTATTTCTCCCTAGGGTGCATGGATCCAGCATTAAGCTTCCAGACACCACAGGGCATTTGAAGTTGGCATCATATTTGGAGGCACTAAAAAAGATGTCACTAATTTATTTACTTACTTATGGAATAAAACAAGTATTTCCATAACATAGTATAATAAAGAAGATGATTGTGCCTGACACTGTAAATCAATTATGTACAACTTGCTATTCCTTTTAAATATAGAATAAAGTTATCATGTAAATTTCTTCCCCCCCTTTTTTTCCCTTCCCTCCTTCTCCCCAAGAGATGGCTACCATCAGACACAAATAGGTGTGTAGGTGTATATGTATGCATGTGTGTCATATCCCTCTGCTTTCCTTTCAGAGACATTTCCGACATATCCTAGGGAGACACTAACTGTAGGAAGATAAACAGCTGAGACATAGAGCCTCACTGAGGGAATAGGAGCCTGTTAAAAATATTCAATGTCCCCATCTGGGGGAAAAAACAAACCAGTTCTTAGACCCTCCAGAAGGTGTCTCCGGACTACAGCACCATTCTGCCTCAGAAGAGGGCCTGCTAAGATAAATGTTCTACGCTGCAATCTTTACATCTTCTCCAATCTGCGTTTTTATCTCTTTATTTGCCACCAGCTGCTCTGCTGCCTTTGTGGCTTGATGACTCCATCATCACTTTCATCACACAACCCAGGAGAAAGTCATAACCAGATAAGTTCACTGCCAGGAAAATTATCATCATGGAGATTACTTCCTCTTTGGTATTCACACCTCATCAGTGCCTTCACTTGCTTCTGCCTCTCTGACTGGAGGGCTAGAGGGCAGAGGGGAAAAACTCCTCACTTTATAGAGAGCTCAAAATTCTAGGATTCCTTCATTTGCCACCAGCTGTTACGTTTAGTTTCAAGTCCATCAACATCTTCATCCTGTCCTCTCAAATGGGCACTGGCCCTCCCCCTTTCAGATTCCTTTTATGTAGTATCTTCCCCCACTAGATAGTAAGCTCCTTGAGAGCAGAGAAATTTGTATCTCTAGTGTTTAACATAGTGCCTGGCACATAATCAATGATTATTAAATATTTATTGTATGGTGTTCTAATCTCACTTTAATGGCTATAACTGAAAGTTAATCACTTGCTGCCTAGATGTCTGCATGGTAAGATTTTAGTTACTGTATTGGGAATCAAAAGAACAAAATTTTAATCTCAACTCTCCCACTTACCAGCTAATTAGGTAGGTAATATGGCATAGTGGAAAAAATACTGAATTTAGATCAAGAAGATCTAGGTTCAGATGTTGGCTCTGCTACTGATGAACATGTGTGACCTTGGGCAAGCCACCTAGTCTTTCTTCAATTTAATTTTCTCATCCATATAAAGAACAGATTAGATGAGATGGGCCCTCTGGACTCTTCTTACTCTAAATCCTATTATTACTGATGCCTGATACTGATACTGATTACTGATGCATCACACTCAGAATCATTAGGCAGATATATAGAATCATAGCATTTAGACTTGGAAGGGGCCATAGAGATCATCTCTTCTATCCCCTTCATTTTAGAGAAGTCCATAGAGGGAATGTGACTTGCCCAAGGACACAGAGGTAACAAGTCATGATTCATAACCAACTGTACCAGTGATCTCTGCTCGGTCCTATGTTGTTCAACTTCTATGTTAGTGATTCCCGAAGGCATAGATGTCATGCTTATCAAATCTGTTGGTGACACTAAACTGGGAGGTATAACTTGTTGGATGACAGTTAGTCAGTAACTCTCCCAAAAATAAAGATTTCAATCTGACAGAATGAAGACTGAAATAAATAACATGAAATTTCATATAGTTTAATGTAAAGTCTAAAGCATGTTTCAAAGAATCACTTGTACAAGTACAAGATTATGACACATAGTTAGAGAACAGTTCCTATGAAAAATATTTAGGAGTTTTAGTGGGCTACAAGGTTGATGTGAGTCAAGAATGTAATATTGAAACAAAAAAAAAAAAGAAAAACGAGCTTTATTAGAAGAGGCCTGGTATCTAACTAGAATAGGAAAGGTAATAGTACTGCTGTACTCTCCTCTAGTCAGTTCATATCTGAAGTATTGTGTCCAGTTCTGGTAGCCATATTTTAAGAAACACCTAGACATTTAAGAAAGAATGTATCTAACATCTTGCCAGGATGGTGAAAGATGTGGAAGTCATGTGATATAAGGATAGATTGAAAGACTTTGGAATATTTTGCCTAGAGAAGATAATGTTGAGCGATACTTCATAGAGGATAATTCTCTCCAAGTGTTAAAGGGTGACATCATATAAAAGGGATTATACCTGTTTTTCTTGGTCCTACAGGGCAGAAATAGGAGCAGTGGATACTCAACATAAAAAAATTCTTCTTCACAGTTGGAGTCATTCCAAAATAGAATTGGTTGCTTTACAAGGTACTGACTTTCCTACCACTAAAAGTCTTCAAAAAACATCTGTATGAATACTTATAAGAGTGATTGCAAAGCATATTCTTTCTTGGGTATAGTTTGGATCAGACGCATTCTGAGACACCTTCCACCTCTTAAATTTTGTGAGCAGTATACACTTAATAAAGCTGTCCCTAAAGGGTTAGTTCTTACTATAAAAGTGCATGATTGAACACAGCTGGACAGAAACTCCCAACAGTATTCAGGTTAGATGAATGTTGGGAATGACCAGAGCCAGGCAAGATTATTGAGGGAAGACTTGATGAAGGACATGAGTTTTTAACAGTTCTAGAAAGGGGGAAAATCATGTCTTTTGGCAAAGAGGAAGGTGTTAGGGGTGAGAAGAACGTTGAGGAGAAAGCTAAGAGTGAAGAATCATGAGCAAGTATTCATAACAAAAATGGGAGCTGGGGAATAAAATGAAATCTGTATGATTTTTCTATTGCTTGCAGCTTGTCAAATACCAATGAGCTGTGATTTCCATCAGTTCATAGCTTAGATAAATCTAAGGCAAATGCCTGAAGTCTAGAGAGTCTGTGGGAACTGCATATGGTATTGGAATTAGTACTCTAAGTGTCAGAGGCAAATTCTGAGCTCATGTTTTCCTGATTCCAAGCTTATAACTCCATTGCTTACACCCTACTGTCTCTCTAATCACAGAACAATGATTGAATTCCTGGACGTGCTATTATAAAGGCAAATGAGGAAATTGGGGAAACATCCTAAGTTTTCATCTATGATACTTTGATTCTTCCATACATACAAAATTTGTAATTTGGTCAGTACTTCTACTCCTTCCACTGACTTTAGTTCACAAATCCTCCAGAGTAGCTGTGGGCAGCACGTTGTGACCAGTCTGCTAATGAACTTCATTAGACTGACCGTTGGGCAACAGATACACAAACTATTCCTGGGCTCATCCTCAAAGCATTTTGTGCTCATTAGGGTCTATGAAAGCTTGGTATCTTCTATGTTGGCCTTTGAGTACCTAAGGTGAGCTCTAAACTGTGGTAGGCCATTGGAATGAAATTTTCATATACTTTACAATGTGCTTTCATTGAAATGTTTTCTTATCATCAACATATTTTTAGACAATGAAAGATGTTTGCTTTCATGAATCACAGCGTCTCTAGTTCTGAAAGGACCTCAGAGGTCATTTATTCCAACCTATAGCAGAACAAAAATTCCCTATACAGTTCATGCAACATGTAGTCTTTCTTGGACATGAAGCTATGCCTAGTGGCAAATAGGACTTTTAAAGCTAGAGTTTTTCATGAAAAGTAATGATTGTTGGATCAGAACTATGCTCCAGTTGTCAACAGGGCTATATTACAAAATGATGCAAAAATCACATCTCATCCGAAGATAATAGTAATAGCCTTGGCCATTAGTGATCATGGCCTTGATTATTTATCTATTAAGGAAAATGCACCATCCCTGCCCTCATGAGCTTACAATCACACACATGAAAGGATACGTAGAAAACTGTGTCAACCCCAAACTAATACATCAAAATGAATTTTATACACATACAGAGTGTGACTCAATATACTCAGCTGCCTGATGGCTTAATCACAGCAGTTTCTGACAGCATTTTGCTAAGCCTGATTGACTGGCCAAATGCTAATTATCATGGCTATTTTGGCCCTTGAAAACATATACCCATCATCCTCTCATTAGAGATCTTGGGAGGACATGAAATACAGTGGTGACAAACTCAAAAGAGAAATGGGGGCCATTAAACCATACATAATGATGCCCGTGAAGCACATATTGGCTTAATTTTAAAATGTAATATTATCAATGTATTTTCATTTATTTTGTTAAATACTTCCCATTAAATTTTAATCTTGTCAGGGCCACAGTTGTATTGTGGGCTTCATCCCATGTATTTACCACCTCCAGTTGTTAAGTCTGTTTGCCTGTTTTTCTTTCTTACAAGGGAGGGTTCAGAAGGGGCAAACATGAAACTTAGGTTAATCTCTTCAAAACCTCCACCCATTGCTTCTCATTCTGAACTCTGGGGTCAAAGAAAAAAAAAAGTCTCATTCTTCTTCCATGTGAAAACCTTTCAAATACTTGACTCTAGCTACCATATTCTGAATCTTCTCTTCTCCAAGCTAAATCTCCCCATTTCCTTTAAGTGTGAACTCAAGAACTATGCTGTTTGACTTTCTCTGAAACATCGATGTCCTCCCTAAAATGTGGTGTCCCAAAGAATACTTAATGTTCCAAAAGTGGTTTGACCAGAGCAGGGGTGGGAAACTTGCAGGCTTGGGGCCACATGTGATAAGAGATTACGAAGCTGCAGAGCTGAGTGTCAAGTGAAGACAATTTCCCTCATCTCTTGATCCTCTGGGAGAAGAATAGAGAGGCTCAATTGTCCTGGTATTCCTATAGGAGCATTTAAGATTTCCAGAGTATAGAATGGCTGTGTAGATATAGTGATGAGCTGTTATCACAATTATAACTAGGGCAGGGCAAGTGGAGCTTTGCTCTGGGATGCTGGAATTTAGAAGGTGCTAAGAGCACTGAAATGCTTATTTAATTGCTGAGAATAAATACTCAAAATAAAAAATTTCCCTTCTCTCTCCTCCCTTCCAGGCTACTGAATCCTAATTAAATTCTTGCAATCCACAAGGAAAAGTCTTAATATCACAGGGTATCTCCCCATAAAGTTTGGAATTCCTGAGTCTTTAACTCCTGCCCCCTCCCAAACTGGTTTTATCCTTTAAAAAAAAAAGTTGATTTCGGGACACATATCATGCTACTTCCTCCGGTTGCATATAGGAGAAACTTGAAGCTGAGGGAGAGAGCCTCATAGTACAGATTATCATTGGGGTACCGAGTACCTGAGTGGAGAGTGTTTCATATGATGCAAGGAGAATGTTTGGTAAGATTTTAAGAAGAAATGATTTAGGGGTAAAGATGACAAGGCTAATGTGGGTAGAAGAGGCCAAGGCAGGTAAAGGGTAGCATAGGGAGTTGGAAAGCATGGTGTACATGCTTTTCTAGGGACAGAATCAGCCCTGAAATTTTTTATTCAGGATCTTGTGACCTCTGTTATTAGAAAATAGAGAAGGGGTGGACTTGAGTGATGCCCTTGGTGGGAAAGGGACACCCTCTGATAGTGCACCTCTAGTCCTTCGAGAGAGAGTTCGAGACTATGTTTTACTACCCCAAAGGAAGGACATGGGAGTTTTGATGTTTATCCAAACGTAAGAAAAGGTATGGGGACCATTACTGGGGCACATAAATTAGTTCATAGGACCTTAGAGCTAAAAGGAACCTCAAAGGCCATCATGTTCAACTCCTTCATTTTAAATATAAGGAAATCAAGGAACAGAGACATTAAGCGATTTGTCTAAGGTCATGCAGCAATTAGGTGTCTAAGAAAGGATTTGAATCCAAGATTTTTTTGCTCCAAGTCTAATTCCCTATCCATTATACACTTCCTCTTGAAGTTTAGCACCTACAAGCTATTATGCCTGGAAAAAGACAATGATGATGGTGATCTTTAAGACAGGCTTTTGACCAGGAACTCCCGATCACTTGGGACAATCTGTTCCAGTTACCAAAGCAGACGACTCTGTGATTGTCTCCGATAAAAAGGAATATACTCTTCACAGGAAAACTTATATGAATTGATGCAAGCAGAAATAAGCAGAATCAGGAAAACAATATATACAATGACTAAAACAATGTAAATGGAAAGAATTAAAAAAAGTCTAAACTTAATGCTATCTAATTTTAATGACAAAGCTTGAAGAAGGGATATTAAAATGTACCTCCTTCCGTTCTTTGCAGAAGTGAAGGAATATGAGTGTGAAACAGTAATATGTTCTTTATTTCTGATGAACTGTTTCCCCCGCACCTGACTTTTCTTTTTATCCATTTTTATAAGGCATGCTAGGTAGCACAGTGGATAAAACACTAGGCTTGCAGTCAGGAAGACTCCTCTTCCTGAATTCAAATCTGGCCTCAGCCACTAACTAGCTGTGTAACCCTGGGCAAGTCACTTAACTCTGCCTCAGTTTCCTCATCTGTAAAATGAGCTGGAGAAGGAAATGGAAAACCACTCCAGTGTTTTTGCCAAGGATATCCCAAATGGGGTCACAAAGAGTTGGACATGACTGAAACGATGGAACAACAGATAAGTTATGCTTTTCTGGGTGGGGGGGGCAGGGGAGGGAGATATTGTAAAATGGATGTGATATAAAAACAAAAGCTATCATAATTTTTAAAGGAAAAAGTGCCCTCCACCATTGTAAACCACTTTCAAAGCTACTGGCTGCACCAGCGTTTCCACTGTAGACTGAAGAATACCGGGAATTGAAAAGCAAATAGTGGTAGATACTGATGCTTGTCATTATCTGGAGCTAGAGAGTGAGCAGGTAACCATTGTGTTACGTGTGTTTGATCACAGGAGGAAGCAATGATGGGAAAGAGACCAAGGATGTGAGTATTACAGGATGGCAATGACCCCCAGTGTCTGGGCTTGTGTATTGATTATCGTGTGCTTGTGTGTTTGTTTGTGTGTGTGTGTGTGTGTGTGTGTGTGTGTGTGTGTGTGCGTGTGTGTGTGTGTTTTGGAGGGGGTGTCATGGGTTTTTCTGCTGAGCCCGGTTGTTCTTTGTGTTACTGCTGAGTCTGGGCACACAGGAGAGTGAGTAACAAAGAAAATCAGATCCAATTTAGTCCTGCTGGGTTGGATCCTAAGTCTGATCCTGGTCCTTGTCAGTCCTACATTGGAGGTGGACAACTCAGATAACCTAATCTGATGGGACATTATGTAAATATCAACATTCTACAATAAGTGAACAGCAGGCTTCCTCCATGGGGTACTCAAGCACTACTTAATTTACTCCATGGGGGGAGGTAAATAGCACTCGTGAGATATGGTCTATTTACTTTGGACTTAGTTACCCCTGAAAAACAAATAACATCCTCCTTCATGTTTTGCCTCGAATTCCAACCTTCCAGCCTGTCTTCATCATGCACATCTCCATTCTGTTCTGAAAATGTGGGGAATACAGCAAAGGTTGCGTTTCCCATGCCAAGCCTTTCTTCTCGCATGTGCAGGATTTGCTTCAAGCCACAGGATGGCACACTAAGCATCTCCAAACCTCAGAAAGAGCAAGGCTAACGATGTCTCTGGGAGAATCGCTATGTACTCAGAAGGTCACCATGGAAAGCCTTAATGTCCAATATATCCTTAACAGTCATTTCAATACGCAGTTCTCCGTGGAGTCTACATGTAGCTCATGCATGCTGAGTCTTTGCTGAGGATGAATTATCCTTCTTATTATTATTACTTTTGCAGCAAAAAAATCAATCAACAATCCATATTATTTAATAAGCCCTGATGATTGCTATTGATGTGCTTTAATATCCTAGTGCTAGGACCTTCAAAAAGATGTAGACCACTTGTTCCCTGGTCACAAGAAAGTAATTAATTATTGTCATCATTATTAGTATTGTAAATATTTGAACCATGGGACAAAGGAGTTAGAGCTGTAAGGTACCTCAGGGGTCTAGTCCAACCCCCACCTTTGCCATTTGAGGAAACTGGGGTGCCCAAAGCTCATGCAATTTGCCCCACGCCGTGCATGTAAGAAGTCGTTAAGCCAGAATTTGAACTCACATTCTATAAGCCAAAGCTCAGGATGTCTTCCCTTGCATTACAGTGTCCTTTCTACCACTATTTTCTTTACCTATCACTTATTTCCATAGCACTTTGCAGCTTATAAAATCCAATTCCTCATAGCCCTGTGAAGTAGGTATGACCCATCATTCCCATTCAGAACTATAACCAGCAATGTTTCTCCCTGGGATATGGGAAAGGGGAGGTACCATGGCGAAGAGGACAATGCAACTTAACATCATAAGATCATAGCCCTGGAACTGAAAGGGACCTTGGAGACCATCAAATGCAACCCCTTTATTTTAGAAATGAGGACTCTGAGGCACATGGAGACTAAATGACTCACCCAGGGTCACGCAGCTAATATGGCAGGATTTGAGTTCTGATTCTACTTCCATGGCCCTGTCCATGATGCCATACTGCCTCTCTTGATGCAGTCAAGCCAGGAGAGGGAGAGTCTTGCCAGATGTGGTTGGGGTAGAAAGTCGCCTAGTAAGAGGAGTGATCAAGCAAATGGACCTTGGAGGGGATAGCCCTTGGGGCAGGTGCCCTGTGTGACCAGTTGAGGCAAAGTTGAAACATTCTTCCATATTGGTACCTAAGGGCAAAACTCTTTCCCAGCCATCAAACATTTAATGGTTAATTAACAGCTCTGTACCCATTTTTACAAGAGGAATAAGAGGTGGGACCATTGGACCATACTGCCTCTCTAAAATCTAGTAAGAGAAAGATGGGCACATGAAACAATTATCAAACAAGGAGGTATCATGGTATCATAAAGTGAGTGTTGGACCTGTAATTAAATGACCTCTTCTTTGGATCCATGTACCCATTCGCTTCCTTGTGACACTGGACAAAATATTTCACCTTCAGTTTCATTATCTTCAAAATAGGGATAACAGGATTTGCTGTACTGATCCCAACAGAAATGCATCATAGAACTATAGATTTAAACCTGGAAGAGACCCAAGGCACCATGGAAACCCACCTCTTCATTTTTTCAGATCAGGTAAGCAAGGCACAGAGATGTAAAGTGACTTGCCTATGGTCACACAGCCAGCAAGGACCTAAGGCAGGAATCAAACCAAGATCCTCCTGACTCCAAATCCAGTGTCCTCTTTACTGTCATTCTGCCTCATATTATTCAATGAATCAAATTAAATAATATATGCAAGTTGCTTTCTAAGCATAAATTATCACATAGGATGTCTCAAAATTCTTAGTGCCGTTTTAAGCTTCAAATTGTTCTAGTTTAAGCTTTATACTTTTTTTATAACTTTTATTTTATAAATAAATGTATTTACTTATAAATTAAAAATTATTTTATAAATACAATTTACACTTTATTTATAATATCTTACATGTTTAAGCTTAAAAATGGCATTAAGAACTTTGGGACACCCTGTGTAAACATCATTTAGTATAATTAGTGTTTCATATTATGCAAAGGAATTAGCATTTGTGTGCTGATAAAATATATAATAAACACTGATCAATAGAGAGATTCTGGTATAATGAGAATATTCTCCCTCCTCCCCATTGCTTTTCAGAACTCCCACTCTCTCTTTTCTAGCTCAAGTGTTACAAGGTTTTTCTACATTTTCCTAGATATAAATACCCTTGTCCCCTGCCCCTTCTTCACCAAAAAAAGAGATATATTACACAGCACATATTTTGCATTGATTTATCTGTGCATATGTTGTTTTCTCCAAATGGAATGAATCTGAGCTTCTGAAGGGCAAGAATGTCATGGCTTGTCTTTGTATCCTAGCACCTGCCACATAGCCTCCTCGTACACAGCATTTAATAAATGTTTGTTGAATTGAAAGATGTTAGACATGGAGTCAAAATGTAACATGTTGTTTTGTTTCCAAAAATCAAGTGACACAGATTAAATATTAGTCTCTGAAAACATAACATTATTGATTCACCATCAAGGTCGTGATTTATATAAACAAAGTATATTGATAAAAAAAAAAGCCAACCCTGAACAGCCCTGTGTCCCAGACATCTCAAAGGAATTGTAATTCCTTCTAATTAAATGCTTCTACATGCAAATCTGTACCGTGAGGCATTGAACACCATATGCTGCATTGTAATTGGAGCCTGCTAACGACATTGCTTTAGTCCTGTGGATGATGTGGCTGCTTCCTGTTCAATAACTTTAAGTAATTTTAACTCTTTGGGATTAGATTTCTCAGGTCCAGCATGCCAATAGGCATATTGCATCCTTAGGGATGCATGTAGACATACCTACTAATGGGATCTCAGAAATAATAACTGGGGGGATGGTGATAGCATTACAGCTAGGTCCTAGATGAGTTATCAATCTACACTGGGACAGCCAGTGACAGATGTATTTGGCCATGTGAGGGGTTTTTGTTTGTTTAAGTTTCACTGATGAATTCTAATTTCATGCTAGTTATTTCCTGGTCTATACACCTGAATGCCACGAGCAACCTCCTCTTGTTCCAAAGAAAATAAGATAAGCAATATCAACCAACATAGCACACACATCTGACAATGTATTCCATATCCTGCACTCATGGTCTCTCACTCCTTTCCTAAAAAAAGGGAAAGATATTTCATTATCTGTTACCCCAAAAGGGGATTGGTTATTCCAATTAGCTATGTTAGTTATTAGGCGCATTCCTTATAAGGTTGGTGCAGTGTCCCCTTGACACCACCATCAACAAATGAGGGGGAACCTACTGCTTTTTGAAGTAGGACAACTTTAATTATTAATTTTTTATTCAAAAACTAAAATTTGTTCTTTTTCACCATCTATTCTTTACCCCTGATTCTGTTCCCTAGGATCAAACATTAAATTCTCTTTAACAAGTAGGAGTTCATCAAAATACTTACAGACAGCTTTTATGTGACCTTTTATTGGTCTGTTCTCTAAGCTAAATATCTTTCAATCAATCCAGAGTGCTGGACTTAGAGTCAGGAAGACCTGAATTCAAATCTTACTTTAGATACTTACTAGCTGTGTGACCCTGAATGATTAAATCAACCTGATCTCAATTTCCTCATCTTTAAAATGGGAATAACATGATGCACATCACAGGATTATTGTGGGAATTAAATGGACTGGAATATACAAATTGCTTTGTAAACCTTAAAGCTTTATAAAAATGACATTATTACTATAGTAAATTTTTTGCTTATATTATTATAGTCATTGTATATAATTGCTATCCTGATTCAGCTCCATACCAATCAGTAAGTGATTATTATTTTCCTTGTCTGCCCTTTTACTGTCAGACATTGGTGAAGAGGACAGAAGGGATGCTATGGGATACTGACAAGACATCCTTCTCCTTCTCTTCATTGATTAAATACAAGAAGAAGTCTTAGGCAATAGCCTGAAGACATAAAGTACACTCAACTACTTTGGGAAATAGAAGTGAATGTATCCTGTGACAATTGCTTAGTGTCTTTCTCAGCATCTCCTAAGTAACCATAGAGGGAAGGAGCGGGACCTTTCAGCTAGGAGCTGGGTGTCTACATAAACATATGCCTCCCAAATGCTCAAGCATGGTTACTGCCCCACAAGCTAACATGTCTACATTTTTTATTACACAATAAGAGAGATTTACCTATTTAAATTCAACATAATTTAAACTTTTTCAGTTAACTTCAGAGCAAAAACATAAAATAATACTAGGACAGGACCCAAATTTTGGCAAAGGGGCTCTGCATTTTGAATTAATAACATGATTTAAAAAAAAAGCAAGTCTATATTATACTAAGATAGGCAATAGGTATTAGTAGCTAGGTAACTAAACCACTTAAGTACTGTCACATAAACTGATTCCTATTATCAAAGATTCTCCCTGAGCTATACATTCTCGATTCGGGGAAAGGTCCTTAAGCCAAGCTAATAACTAGAGGCTCATTAGGGGAAATCACATTTTATAAATGATCAAACAGAAGAAAACCTGCAGATGAAAGACTAGAGCACCAGCACACACTCTTCTCATCATCCATTGTTAATTGGAATAGGTAGAATTTTATTTTATTCAAGTAATGCTTTCAAGTGGTATGGGAAAGGAATGAAGTCTCCAGAGGTCCAACATGGCTCCCTCTTTAATAAGCATGATATGAGAAACAGGAGATTGGGGAAGAGAGGGAAAAGGGCTTTGGTGAGAATTGTCTGGGCTGTGAAATAAACAACGCAATAACTCTACTTACTGTAATGATTGTCAACTCAACAGAACTGTTCTCCCTGGCTACATATGGGTAATGCCCACAAACACTAAAGGGATTTATAGGTACTCACAGTAAAGGGTTACCAATGATGGCTTGTGTGCAAGAGGCAAGAGTAGAATGCATATGATAGGAGAAAGAGAAAGAAGATACACAAGATGAATAATTCAAGCAATATTCTGGTACCCTTGAGACACTAGACCAGAGATTTTTAAACTTTTTGTCATGGACCCCTTTGACCATCCGGTAAAAGTGATGTACCCCTTCTCAGAAAAATGTATGAAAATGTGTGCATGTGATGGGGTGCATGGGTGCCTGTGATTGGATCCCAATTTCTCCTTGGCCTCAAGGCACTATCGCTGATAGTTTTCCTCCAGTCCAAAGACCTTATCTCTGGCAATAATTCATGAGTGGACCCAATGAAGCAAACTGTCTCTCCCTGTTATAAAAACAAGCTGACCTCTGTAGAATTTCCCTTGTATGAACAGGACTATCTTGTACCAGCAGAACTATCAAGTACTGATGCCCATAGTTACCATATACAACCCAGACGTCAAGCTATAGATGTCAATTCCTGAAGCTATCTTATTTCAGAAATAACAAACCAAAAACACAGCCCTTAGGAAATCCCCCTCCCTTGTTTCCAGTAGGGAATGACACCTGTGACTAAGGTTGTATGTTATCACCTAATTAGCATTCTTGTCACATAATTCACTACTTTTCCTATATAAGCTTTAGCATCATTCCCGTTAGGTTGCAAGTTCCCTAAGGAGCTCTGCCCACCATGGCAGGGACCTTGAGAATCCTTGCCTGCTGTATAACTTAACAATAAATCTTTGCCACCTTGACTTAAAGAATGTTTGAGTCTGTGAATTCATTCCAGATGACCCCATCCTATATTGCTACACGTCCTATACAAAGACCTTGAGGGGTCTCTGAATCTCTCAGACCTCAACACATCCATACAATTACACAGGACACCAACTGCAGTGTTAGAACCAGAATTATGGTTAAAGAATTATAAAAAAATTGAAAAGGTTATGGCTTCCAAGTTTAGAACCCATGTACTAGATGAACCAGGGGAAAACCTCAACCATGTTGCAGCTCTTCTATGGAGAATTTACAGGGAAAAAACTGGATAAGAAGATCATAGGATAAAAAAGTCATAAATTGGAATCTGCCCAGGAGCAAGAAATATCATATCAATGATATTACCAATTTTTCCAAAATAATTATCAAAGTATTAATTGAAGATCAACTGAACCCCAGATACAAGGGTTTTATTGAACTCGAATTCCTCAAATTTGAAATCAAATTCTAAGTCCGCGCTGAGGAGGGTTCCTAATGATTATCAATACTTAGGCATGTAACTACCAATTCTTTTTCAGACAATGTGACATGGCAATTATCCTATGCCAAACCATGATCTTACACAAACACACTCCTTCTCTTTAAAATAAAGGGCAAGATCCCAAATCTGCCCAAATCTTTATGGAATTGTCAGACTGGATACTTAGCTCTCAACAGTTCAAGGACTAGCAATACTTCCAGAGAACCAGTGTTAAAGCATGCTTTCCCTATCCCCACCTCCTCTAGACAGAAAGGTGACAGTGTCGAGAATGACACATGCATTTTTTGATATGGCCAACAATGGAATTTGTTTTGTTTCAGTATGCATATTTGTTATCAGGGTTTCCTTTTTATTTCTTTTTTCAGTTAGGAGGGATAGGATGAAGAAATAACAAATACTTGTTAATTGAATAAAAATTAAGTTGTCAGGCTAATGAAAGATGAATATTCTCATTAGAAAGCTCTTATTTTGATGTCATTTTGGACAGGTTTATCAGCTATAGTCTGGAGTCTGGATGATCTGTAAAGGTGTATTGTGCTAAGATCTCACTTTACATGTTAAAACATGGGGCCCCCAAAGGTTTGAAAATGAAATATTATCAGTAGGCAAAATCAGATAACATGTGAAAGTGCCTAGTAGTCTTTAAAAAAAGCAGTTAAGAATATAACAGAAGGTATGATTACTATTATCATCTACTATTCTATTCAGAAACCTCACCTTGTTGGTCTTAAAGTAGCAATCAGTGCCACAAAGCCCTTCCTCTGGCTCAGCAGTATTTCCAGCAGAGAGGGGGCATGACTGGCAGGCACCATCATTACCCAGTTCCCTTGCTCACTTCCATTTTACCTCATACTTCTACAAAAACATCAGAAGTATACTAGTAGCACAGGTATTATTAGCCCCCACTCATGGAGGAAGAAACCAAGGTTCACAGAAAGTAGCCTGTTAGGGTTTTCTTGGTAGAGATACTGAAGTGGTTTACCATTTCCTTCTCCAGATCACTTTACAGATGAGGAAACTGAGGTCAACAGGGTTAAGTGATGCCTAGGCTCTCACAGTTAGTAAATGTGTGAGGCCAAGTTCGAACTCATGAAACTGAATCTTCCTATCCAAGCTCAGTGCTCTACCCACGATGCCACCTAGCCAGAGTTGCAGAACAAGGGCTTCAGCCAGAAACTAAACCTGGGACTACTGATTGCAACAACAGCATGCTTTCCGTACCTTCTTACAACCACCTAGAAACTCCCATCCCCATCCCATTCCCCCCCAAAAAAACAATCCCAACCCAGCTTCCATTAAGGGACTTCCCTAGCCCATCAGCTTTTCCCTCTGGGGGAAAAATTCATTGTAATTTTTGGGAGAAATTATAGAAACCAAAGATGAAGGAGGCAGCAGGCCCCTCTGTGGAGCCAATGATTGACATAAACGTATGTTTTCTGTTTGTTATTCTGACAGGAAGAGCTCATTCTGGATGGCAGATATCAATACTGTGGAAGTGTTCATTGTTAAACAGTGCACCCAGCCTTTAGTTGGAATTCAATTCAATTCAAGGAACTTTTATTAAGGGCCTACTATGCTCAAGACCAAAAAAAAAAATGAGAGAGACAGAGCCAGAGGCAGAGACAGAGAGAGAAGGCTAAGAAGGGAAGGGGAGGAAAAGGGCAAAGAAAAACAGAAACAAAATAGCTGCTCTCAAGAATTCTACATTCTACTGTTCTACTGGACAGCCTTGTCTCCCACCCCACCCCTGGCTCTACCTCTCTATCTTATTTGGAGGCTCAATCCAAATCCCTTCTTTACATCTTTGGGTATACCTTTTGTGTTCCACCTGACTCAGGTCTCAATTTCAGATAGGAAATTAACAATCTAAAGAAAAGTTACAACACAAAAAGGCAGGGAATGGTGATGATGGCATACCAGAATTAGTATTTCTTTTGTCCTAGGCTATAATTTCCTAATTATAAGGAACTTTAAGCTAGAAAATTCCCTCTCCCAATGCAGATCAGCCACTCTTCTAGAACTTCCAGCCTCAAAGAGTTGCCTTTGGTGCAATGTGGACAGGTTACCTGATTTGCTGAGGGTCACAATTTGAACCCAAGTCTTCTGATTTCTAGTCCATTGCTCTGTGAAAGGTGCCATGCCCCCTTTAAAGCTGACTTGGGATTTACACTGGCCGACAACTTGGTATGGTTATGAATTCCCAAAGAGTTAAGTAGGGGCAGGGGTTGATATGGTATTTGGGTATTCTCCCTAGGATGGAATGAAACATCTCCTGGAGTCGCTAAGGTTCTCATAGAGATGAGCATTTCAAGTCAAACTTCTCTCATATTGGGCCTTCCTAGAAAGGACATCATGTGTGAATTTCAGCTCCAGTCTGATCATTTTTTCTGCCCCAGGCTTCCAGTTGTCCCTCTGAACCAAAATGGCCTGAGGATGATTCAGAAAGATGTAAGAAAGCCCAGGAGAGGCAAAGGGTTCAATTCACAAGTGCCAAGTACAATCAACATAAAGGAAGGACACCATAAAAAAGTAGAGAGGCATAGAGAAAAGAGTACCAGGTTTGTATTCAAACTCTAGTTTTACTCCCTGTATGATTTGGGGTAAATTACTTTGCCTCCTTGGGCCTCAGTTTCCTCATCTGTAAATTGAAAGGGTTCTAATATGGTTTCTAAATGATTTATATCTCTAATTCCTATGGTCCTATGAATATATGTAGGAATTAGCATTTCAACCACTATTTAGCAAATGCCCAGAGGGTTCGCAGCTGGCTTCTGAATAAATAATAATATAGTTCCAATATCACCAACAGGAAAAGACGGGCTAGAATTTTAAATGAATAAATTCGGTTTTCTCCTGATGAGACCATAGCAAGTATGGTTAGAAAAGGGACCTTGTGCAGTGACTGAAATAAAAATCAGGAACTAAGAACGCTTCAATTAAATTCAATTCAGTAAACACTTATTGAGTGCTTATTCTTTTCTATTAAGCTCAATAAACAAGTATTGAGCCTACTATGTATAAGGGACTATGGTAGGCACTAGGGATACAAGATGAAAAAATAAAATAGCCTCTATTTATAATCTACTGAAAGAATATAGCATTCTTACCAATATATCTACAAATAAACCTATAATACAACTTGGGGCATGGGAAAGGCAAAGGATTTCTTCAAAGGGCTCTTGAAATAATCAAGGAGAGAGAAAACTGACAGCTGGGGAAGGCAAGGGGATGAGAAAAGGTGACTGCAAACAGGTGGCACTCCCTTGCCCCTGTGGCCGTATGACAATTCAGAATATGCCACCCCTGCAATATCTACCCAGGGAGCAAAACCAAAAAAAGTGTTTTGAAATTATATTCAATGTGAAATTTTAGTGGCCTCAATAAGAGGTGGGATGATTTGGTGAAAAAAGCACCAGATTAAAAATAATAGTGAAAGCTGGTTTCACATCCCAATTCATTACAACCTTTCTACATGACCCTGGTTAACCTTTCTGGGCCCTAAGTTGAGGGGTGAGACTAGATGATCTTTAAAGTCCTTCCAGTATACATACACATGCCTATGTATATATACACAAACATATATATATATATATATATATAAACATATATATACATATATGTGTATGCATATTTGTATTGCATATGTGTATATATTTGTATCATGTGTTTGTGTGTATACACACGTATCTAATACATTTTATGGAAACTTTGAAATACATAATATATGTATAATATATAATATAATATAATATACGATATGATATGATATAATGATATAATATGATATAGTACATAGTATAACAATATAGCATAGCATAAAATAACATAGCATAACATAACATAACATAACATAACATAACATAACATAACATAACATAACATAACATAACATAACATGTTTGTTGTTCAGTTGTCTCAATCATATCCAACACCTCATGACCCCATTTGGGGTTTTCATGGCGAAGATATTGGAGTGGTTTGCCATTCCTTCTCCAAACAATTTTACAGATGAGGAAACTGAGGTAGGTGGGGTTAAGTGACTTGCCCAGGGTCACACAGCTAGTAAGTATCTAAGTCTGGATTTGAACTCAGGTCTTCCTGACTTCAGGGCCAATACTCTATCCACTTTACCACCTAGCTACCTATATACAGTATATATGATATAAATGTATCTGTATGTATGCATTATTTGAATGTGTATATTTATATATGTGTATGTACATGCTGTAAGAAATGAACCCAGGTCTTTCTAACCCTAAGACCTGCTCCAATAATATATGAATGCTGTATATATTGAAGATTTGCTGCCCTAACTAAAAATTAAGCTCATGAGGGTAGAGAAAGGGCAGACTTCCTTACCTTCCTTACTACTGAAATCACGTTTCCATTTCCTACCCTTATCTCATATTCTGCTCCTTCACTCACTCCAATTCCAGTCAAATCTGACCATTCCAGCCAGTGTTCATCTTGCCTTCTCTCATATCCATGCCTTGGATCATACTGATCCTCTATAACTGGAATCTACCCCATCTATGACAATCCACTGCCATTTGTAGATTTCCTTCCCTTTCTTGAAAGCCTATTATCTTTGTCTGATATCTCATCCTCCATACCTCATCATTCTACCCAGTTCAAGGTGACTTCTCTCTCCCCAAATTTCTCACAGTTTTGATTTCCCCTTGGTAATTATTTTACTCTTCCCTATATGAAGGCCATCTGTATATATATTTCTCCCCATCATTGGCTTATAAGGCCCCTGTGAGTAAGGTCTTGCCCTACCTCATTTATAAGTTTAATACTTCTGAGGATCTATATTCCCTAGAGCTGGAAGACGCTTCAGAAACCAATCGGTCCTTTCTCCCCATTTTACAGATGAAGAAATTGAGGCCCAAGGAAGTTAAGTGATTCACCTGAGGTGACAAGGGTGATGGTTGGAGGACTAGAACCCAGATCCTCTAACTCCAGAGTCAGTGTGCTTTCCCCTAGAATACAATGCCTTCTGCTGAGGCAAGTATTTAAACCACTCCATGAAGAAGTTATTATTACTACAACTGTTATTATCTATCATTGTGCTCCTCATAGCTTTCTCAGTGCCTTACATATCTCAGTGCTAATTAGATATTTGTTGAACTAAACTGTACACTAATATTTAAGATACCAAATAAAAGATAAATACAAAGAAGCAATGTTCTTAGGAAAGGAAGGTTAGAACAATCACTCCCAAGCAACAGAACCAGGGAAGTACCCAATGAATAGGGTCGACCAACCATTATTGAACTTTAACTATGCAGAAGGCAGTGGGCTCGATGTTAAGGGAGATCTGGGCTATTCCTATTTCATCTAGCATGTCTTTCTTTACTAAGTGCCTACTACGTGCAAGGCACTGTGCCAGAATACAAGGACAAAACGCAAATATCTCTGATATGAATAAAACATGTCTCGTTCCATTAAAAGGCAAGGTCCTTGAAGTCAGTCCCCCCTGTTTTGTATCTCCAGCACTTAGCACGGTACCTAGCACGTAGCAATAATAAATACGTGTTGACTTGACTCCAGACTGGGTGTGAATCCATGAGGAGCAGATCCAGAAAAATCCCTGGTCCAGCAGTACCTGGCCCTGTCTGCAAAGTATCTGCTAAAATATGCCTGAACATTGTCAGTGAAGGTCACAAAAGGGTCAAGAAGCCTGGCTTCTCAGGAAGTCTGGAAGCTGGAGGCCAGATCCCAGGCAGGGACCTCTGGGCAGAAAAGATGCTTCAAGGAGGCTTCTGGCTGCAGGAAGACAAGTGTGTTTGCTTCCTAACTCTGGCAGAGGACCAAGGGTCTTGTGGCAAAGAACACGTCTGGAGAGTCAGATCTCAAATAGGTCTCAAATTTCTTTTGTTTTCAAAGTTGCTATAAGTCAGGGATCCATAACTCAAGATCTATGAACTTGTTATACATACATACATAGACAGATATAACTGCATTTCACTATAATTAGCTTCTTTTGAAATCCTATGTATTTTTTTATTTAAAATACATTTAAAAATACAAATATGATTTTAAGAAGGGTTCTTTAGGCTTTACCAGACTGCTAAAGGGGTACAGGGCACATGGAAAGGTTAAGAATCCCTGCTATAAATAGGATCTCATTCATTCTTATTCACATACAGGAGAGTTTGATTTATATTTATGCTGATATTTTATTAAAAAGTCAATTTTCATGAAAGGGATTGAAACATGGTCATCATTAGTCTCCATTTCATGTCCTCAGAAGGGAACCCTGACTGTGTGAGAGTCAGGGTGGTGCTGCGCCCAGGGCACAATACACAGGGATTATATATGTTTTGCAAATATTTTGTACTGAATTATTTGTGCGTATGTTATTTATCCTCCAGGTAGATGTAACCTGCATGTACCAGTAACTATTTCCTACATTCCTATACATACAAACACAAACATATGCCCATATACACAAATATACATTCATGCTATCCCAAAAGTTTTAGTGCAGTTGTAAGCCTTAACACCTTACAACAGCACTAAGACTTTTGGGACACCCTTTTCTGTATGAATAAAGAGATGATAGATACATGGATAGATAGATAGATAGATAGATAGATAGATAGATAGATAGATAGAT
>NW_020945437.1:10347034-10384534 GCF_900497805.2 Vombatus ursinus | reverse complement strand
ATGTTTGTTCTTGCTCTATCTTTTGAGTAAGTATGACGTAAGTGGTTAAAGAGAACTGAGATACTTAGACTCCCCCCAAAATTGAGGGAACACAACTGGTAAGGGCTTTAGCCAATGTCAGAAAAGACAGACCCTCCTCCCCATCCCAACACCCCAGGGCTTCTGAAAATCCCTGAGGGAGGGGTAGAAATATAATAGACCTAGTCCTCATACATTGGGGTCAGAGATCATGTATGTTACACATGATCTCAGATGTCCCTTCCAATTTAAATATGCTATCTTCCTATGAAAAATTTGTCAACAGGCTCTTGGTGATGATGACTTTTTAATAAGAGAATTCAAGAGAAAAATGTGGGTCTTTTTCAATCACAAACCTGATTTTTCAGACTCATAGGTGGTAGATTTGGGGAGACAATTTAATTATTGGGCATTTGATATGCTGTGCAGTCTTCTATGCCTGGGGGACTCTCTCCTCATCCTCACTTTGTATTCTTTCATGGTTCAGCTGTGATGTTATTTCATTCATGAAGACTTCCTATTCCCCAGTGTATAATGTTCTCCCATTCCTTAAATAACATTGTATTACTACATTAATTTTGTATCTGTAATATTTCCCACGAAGTCAAATGTAAACTCCTTAAAGGAAAGCATTATTTTTGTTCTTGTCTTTTTACCTTTGGTGCTTTGAATGCATGAGACATAACCTGTTTGTTGAATATAATTACATTGCTTGAGTTTTTGAATGACAATGATGAAAACAATAATGACCAATTATGGTAAGAGTAGCAAGACAAGAAAGTTCAATGAGTAAAAAAACAACTCAGAAATGAATAGTTAGTAGTAGTAGTAGTAGTAGTAGTAGTAGTAGTAGTGGTGGTGGTGGTAGTAGTAGTAGTAATAGTAGCAGAAGCAGCAGCAATTCATATTTGTAGGTTTGTTTAGCCTTCAAAAAGCACTTTTACCAAAATAACCTCGGGAGATAGGTAGTATCAGGATTATTATTTTTTTTTACACAAGAAAGAACTGAGGTTCAGCGTAGTAAAGTGAATTGCCCAGTGTCCCACAACTAATAAATATCAAATCAGGGATTTGAACCAATTTCACCTGATTCCTGGTTCAGTCTCTGTTTCAATAGAGCCTCTATTTCTAGGAAGGTGGGAATGCATCCTGAAGGAGTGGGCAATGGAATGAAGTAGAGTACGTCCTCATGTTTCCAAGGATACAGAGACAGCGTGACTGAGCCAAGAGGCAAGAATAGGATATGCATGAAATACAGAGTAAGAAAAATGCCTAACAGAGATGAGTAAACTCCATATGTATGCCTACATATATATGTATAAATCATGTATCTAACTTTAAATCTAACATATGCAAATAAGCAAATTAATAGTTTAGCTGATGATACCTCTACTTTTATGAGCTGTTCCATCAAAAGGGCTTTTGTTAAACTTAGAGGAGTATAAATTGTCCTTTGATTCACTTGTTGGTACCCTACTATTTTAAACTCATTTTAAATATCCTCCTATCTCTATCTCCTTCACCCCCAACTAAAGCCATAATCTAATGGTGGATCATAGTTTGAAAGTGACTCTAGGTCCTCAAAGACTAGGCCAGGAGAACGGGAGCTCTAGAAGATGCTATCAATCTGGGAAGACTTCTAGAGTATATGCCTGTCATCTGAACACCAGTCCAGCTAAGTTTGAAGAAGCTCAGAACCTGATCAACCAGAAGTTAAAGCATCAATGTCTCCAAAGTCAAAGGAAGTCCACTGGTAGAGGGAATATCTACAATGATGAAGTCACATATGTCTGAATTATTAAAGAATATCTCCAATGCTTCATAGTGGCATGAATAATACACTGACTGTGCTAGGGCCCAAAGACAAAATGAAAGCAGTCCGAGCCCACAAGGAACTTAACTTTCACTGAGGAAATCCATCATGCACCTAGATAAGCATATGCAAGCTTATATGAAGAAGAAGAGAATATTAATTGCTAGGAGGGATGAAGAAAGGTTTCCTGTAGGGAGTGACATATGAGCTAAGCCTTGAAGGAAACTAGGGATTGTAAAAGGCTGATTGGAGATGGGAGAACATTTTAGGCATGGAGGACAGGCTGTGTAGAAACGTGGAGATAAGAGTTGGAATATGAGTTTGGAGAATAGCAACAGGGCCATTTTGGCTAGAACATAGAGTGTAGAAAGGGGAGTAATGTGAAATATGCCTGGAAGGGTAGAGAGGAGCCAGATTGTGATGGGTGTTAAAAGTCAAACTGAAAAGATAGCATTTATCATGTTACCATATGGAAAACCAAGGTCAAGTCATGGAGCTGATGCCTTCTTGATTTCTAGAACATTTCCTAGAGCTATTTTAAGTCTGTGATGAAAATATCACTACCACCACCACTACTAGTACTACTACTACTCCAAGTCGTACTCCAACAATTTATGATGCTAGCTAATCCAATCCAATAAACATCTATTAGGTGCTTACTTGGAGAAGGAAATGGCAAACCCCTCTGCTGTCTTTGCCAAGGAAACCTCAAATGGGGTCACAAAGGGTCAGCACAACTGAAACAACTAAATAGCAAGTGCCTACTATGGGCCAGGCGCTGTGCTAAGCACTGGGGTTACAATTAATAAAAATTAATACAATTAATAAAAAGACAGTCACCTTTATGTTTTGATTCATGGTTATTAAAGCACTTTTGAATAAGCCACCTTCTTTGGGCCTTTCAACAGTCTAGTCAATTAGGCAAAACAAATAGTGTAGTATTTCTTCCCACATTACTTTTGCAGAAACTAAGGCTCAGAGAATTACTTTCCCAAGGTTTTTCTTAGTGGAGCAAATGGCAGAGCCCAGACTGGAACCTAGACCTCCCCAGCTGATGTCCAGTTTATCCCACTCATATCCCACAGAGAATTTCCCCTAAATTTTTCCACTGTATTTATCTCACTCTCCTTTATAAGATGCTTATATAGCAACACCTGCTGCTACAGGTATTTGTGATTTTTCTTCTCTTCCCATTCCATTGGACTACAAATTCCTTGAGTGCAAGGACTGTGTTTCTAAATGTATGTCCCCAGTGCCTAGCATAGTGCTTGTCAACTTGTAAGTATTTAATAAGTATTTGTCTAACCGGATGCCTGAAAGTCTTCATTTCTCTTGGACCCTGCCTTCAATTATCTATATGAGGAAAACGCCTCACTTTGTTTTCTTCTTTTATGACACTTTGTGAATAAAGTGAATCCTTCTTATGATTCACAACCAGAGGGTTGGAGAGGGGGCAGGGGAGAAATCTGTCTTTTGACATTTAAGATGCTCACTAAAATTAGAGAACACTCAGCACCCCTGTTGAACAATGAATCAAGGCCGCACATAATCACACTCGTTTTAAATAGCTCAGTTCTGGTTTCCTGCTGACCGTGAGTTGGGAGTAGGGTAATATGTACTAAAGGGTGTAAACGGAGAGGAATAAGAAACCTGGCTTGATCACAAATAATACAAAAAAGGATGAGGGACTTCCCATATCTAATTCACAGAGACTTTTTTTCCTGCCTTTCACAACACTCTAGAATCTAAGCTATGTTCAAATCTCTCCATACCTATATTAGGCATATTCAGATCAAATGGTCAACTACAAGACCTGATTCAGCACACAGCAGGTCATAGATGCTTCTGGACCCCTTCCTGAGGCTTTCTGGTATTCTAGACTGATGGAAGAAGAGCATTTTCATCCATCGTCCCGTCTTCTTTCTCTGCGTGGTGGTTGCATAGTCCCCCACTTGCCCCACTCCTGCTCATGAACTAGCAATTTCTACGCCTTGTTTAGCACAGAGCATACTCAGGACAAACTGCATGAAATATGCCCTCAACACGGAGCATTGGTCTGCTGCAGATGGAAACCCTTCAATGCTAAAAGGTTGCAGCTAGAGAGACTTCTGTGACTGAGAGGATAGGGATAATCTCACTCTGGGTACAGTGGCAAGGGGAGGGAAAAAAACAGATTATCTAGTGGTTTCCTGTTTTAACTAATTCTTCCTGTTCCCTAGATGATAAGTTCTATCATCTTGTCTGCTGGACTGGAAGTACTTTTAGCACTCTCTAAATTTGGCCCCACAAGGATAGAGTCCTGGTTGCCCTGCCTTAGTTGCTGCTTGCTGTTTGAACTCCATTCTGGAAGAGGACCATGACATCAGGGAGGTGATACCATGACACGCAAGTGAATTGGATTTGAGTGAAGGAGGACTGTGCAAAGTTATCAGCCTCACGTTCTCCTCCACAGCCATCTGGGTCCATCTCAGGATGCAGTGGGAAACCTTGGCTTTTTCAAGCTAAGGTTTTTAACAGGTCTCAGTTTGAGGCAACACCTATTCACTGATTAGGGATAATAAGAAATGAGGGAAAGAATGGCCTCTTTAAATATATATATATATATGTATGTATGTATATATGTATGTATATATACGTGTGTGTGTGTGTGTGTGTGTGTGTGTGTGTGTGTGTGTGTGTGTGTACACACATATATATATCTGGGAAGAGAAGATTCTCAGGATTTTCTGGCCACAAAAGAAACAATTGCTATTTACATTTATTCTGAGCCACCTGACTTAGTTATGGTACAGATGAACTATTATATAATCTTTCACGCACATTTCTCCAAACAGAGAGACTCTTAACCTTTCCCACCCATCTCCACTCCCATTCAATCATTTTCCTGTCTTAGGTACAAGTGCAGGTTAGGGGCAAGAAAAAGAGGTTCAGATTTAGACCTGGTTTTGTAGTTATTGTTCAACCATATCAGTCACATCCAACTCTTTGTGACCCCATTTGGGGTTTTCCTGGCAAAGATACTGTAGTGGTTTGACATTTCCTTCTCCAGCTCATTTTACAGATGAGGAAAACTGAGGCAAATAGGGTTAAGTGACTTGCTCAGAGCCACATAGATAGTAAGAGTCTGAGGCCACATTTGAACTCAGGTCTTGCTGACTTCAGGCCTGTGCCACCTAGCTGGAATAGATCTCAAAAATCATCTTGTTCCAAACTCATTTTACAGCTGAGAAAAGTGTAGAGCAGAGAGGTATTACAAATTGGTCATGATTATATAGACAGCTTAATGGCAGAATCAGAATTCAAACTGAGATCTTGTGATACCAAAATCAGGAGACCAGGGGTGTCTTGTTATAGAAGAGGTATTTTGAAAACCAGCATGGTTTGTTGGGGAAAGAACTGAGCTGATTTTCAGGAGATCTAGGTTTTGGTTTCCTTCAAGATTCAGCTGGAATGTCATTTTCTACAGAAGATCTTTCCTAGTGGCCCTGTATACCTCCCTTACATCTTCCCTCTGAAATTATGCATCTACTCTGTATATCTTGCATCCACATAGCATAGCTATTGACCTGTTATCTCTTCCATTAGAAGGGGAGTACCTGGAGGGCAGGGGCTCTGTTTTGCCTTTCTTTGTACCTCTAACACTTAGTGCCTGGCACATAGTAAATACTTAATACATGCTGGTTTAGTGACTGAATAATCCAGGTTTTCTATTAGCTCACTTTATCACCTTGGGCAAATGACTTCATCTCACTGGGCAGCAGTTTCTGTGTCTAAATAGGATTAGTGAATCACCTCACATCAGGACCTCTTAACATTTGGTCTAAGGCCTTATTTAAAAAACAGAAAACAAAAACAACAACTAATTTAATAGCATTGGAGTTTTGTTTTGTTTTGTTTCAGCAATCTTATCTATTTTATGAATTTAAAAAACATTTTTTCCAAGGAGTCCATAGGATTCACCAGACTGCCAAAGGGTTCTCTGACACACAAATAAAGTTTAACTCCTAGCTAGATTTCTAATCCCACTTCCACATCCACAATCTTTGAATCATCCTGAGAATTTTAGATAAAGGGAGAATGAACTCAAATTTCAGAGACATACATTTTCAGACATAACTAATGAGGGAGTTTGGCTGAACAACATATTGAGGGATTTAGGTGCTTTTAAAAAAATTGCTCAAAGTGGGTAGCAATGTGGATAGATTAATAAAAATACATGTAACTTGAAAATTTTTAAAAACTAAATAGGTAGCATTCAAGTAGATGCTCTTGTTTCCAAAGGATGTCCATAGCATTAAAATAACAGATGGCAAGAGAGCCTACAATACATACTGGAAGTCTTAATAAAATTAAATGGGAACATTTTGAGTTCAAAGTTAACGGATAGTAAAAAATCAAATTTTTCCATTTCCAATTGGAGCAGACAGATACTGGATAAAAATCCTTCTCAAAAACTGCTGATAACCCAGTTAGCCTTCTTTATAGCATGTAAACTTACAATTGAATTTTGACTCCAATATAGTCAGTGAATTAAACACCCATGATGCTCAGAGGGAAACCATAAAATTCCAGTTACAGAAAATGTGAAATCCTTAACTTTAAGACAAATGTTTAGGTCCCAGTACATTAGAGTAAAGCCCACTGCTCACGTGGGAAACATTGTGCAATTAATTTGAAGTTTAGTAAGGGACCATTAATTTATACTAGTACTTTCCTAAAGTGAGAATATAAGGTCTATATAGTAGATCACCTTCATATAACTAGGTTGAAAGCATTGCATCATTCTCAAACGTCCTTTTGGGAATTAAAAAAAAATATGGTATTGATTTGGGTAGCAGGAGGCACAGTGGATGGAGTTCTGGGCCTGGAATAAGGAAGACTCGTTTTCCTGGGTTCAAATCTAGTCTCTGACACTACTAGCTCCTTGACCTTGGGTAAGTCCCTTAACCTTGCTTGCCTCAGTTTCCTCATCTGTAAAATGATCCAGAGAAGGAAATGGCAAACCATGCCAGTATCTTTGCCAAGAAAACCCCAAACGGGGTCACAAAGAGTCAGACATGCCTGAAAGAAATGCAACAACTACAATATATCTGGAAGGTGGTCAGCCTTTACTTAAAGGCATTTCATAGAGTGAACTCATTACCCCACCAGACAGAGCATTCCACTTTGGATGATTATTTATTAAGAAGATTTTTGTTTGTTGGTCTGTTTTCCCCTTCATCAAATCTAAAATTGCTTCTTTGAAATTTCCACCCAGTGCTCCTAGTTCTGTGCTTTGGGGCTAAACAGAACAAGCCTATTCCTTCTTCCTCAGGACAGTTTTTCAGTTGCTAGAGAAGCAACATGGTGGAGGGAGGGGTAAGAGAAAACTGGATTTAGAGTCAGAGGACTTAGGTTCAAATCCTGGCTATGTCACTTACTATCCATGTGACGTTTGGCAGGTCATGTAACCACTAATAGGCCTCAGTTTCCTTATCTGTACGGTGAAATAGTGTGGTTGAACTAGATGAGGCCTAAGCTTCCTTCCAGGTGGAAATCTATGATACTCCATCCAATCTTCTCTTTTTCAGGCTAAATATCCTGAGTTCCTACATCTAGTCCTCCACATCTGGGGCTTGTTCAAGTTGTTCTAGCTAGAACTATTTTATATGAAAGTACATTGACATTTTCTAAACTGGCAGCAACTTTAGGTGAAATCTATTTGTTGGGGACCCCTATGCATTTTGTGGCATTTTTGGCCCATTTCTCTCCTGAAACTCTTTTTGCTTCACTGCTGGGATACTAGTATAAGACGGGATGATACTATAAGACCAGTGGGTATCCCCTTCTCACAGGGAGTTGGAGACAGGTAGAAAGAAACAGAATGAATAATAGATTCATGAATTCAGTGTTTCTGCTTGACCATACACGTACACACACACATACATCACAGAGGAATCCACTGATTCCTCTGTCCATTTTCTTCTACGTATTTCTGTTCAGTGTCTTCAAAAGGTGCGTCTATTGATGTACTTGAAAAAATACGCTATCAGCAGCAAGAGATAGAAAGAAAAATTCCATTTAAAGTAACTTTAGACAACATAAAATATTTGGTAGTCTACCTGCCAAGACAAACCCAGAAACTATATGAACATAATTACAAAACACTTTTCACACAAAGTCAGAGCTAAACAATTGGAAAAATGTCAATTGCTCATGGGTAGGCTGAGCTAATATAATAAAAATGACAATTCTACCTAAATTAATTTATTTATTCAGTGCTATACCAAACTCCAAAAATATTTTATAGATCTAGAAAATAATAATAACAAAATTCATCTGGAAGAACAAAAAGTCAAGAATATCATGGGAATTAATGGGAAAAATGCAAAGGAAGGTGGCCTAGCTCTACAAGATCTAAACTATATTATAAAGTGGTAATCATCAAAACTATTTGGTATTGGCTAAGAAATAGAACGGTGGATCAGTGAAATAGGTTGAGTACGAAAGACACAGTAGTAAATGACTATAGTAACCTACTATTTAATAAACCCAAAGACTCCAGCTTCTGAGATAAGAACTCATTATCTGACAAAAACTGCTGGGAAAACTGGAAAACAGTTTGGCAGAAACTAGGCATAGATCAACATTTTACACCAAGATAAGGTCAAAATGGGCATATGATTTAAACATAAAGGGTGATACCACAAGCAAATTAGAAGAACAAGGAATAGTTTACCTGTCAGATCTACAAAGAAGGGAAGATTTTGTGACCAAACAAGTGATAGAAAACATTATGAAATAGAAAATGGATCATTTTGATTGCATTAAATTAAAAAGGTTTTGCACAAACAAAATCAATGCAACCAATATTGGGAGGAAAGCAGAAAGCTGGGAATTAATTTTTAACAACCACTGTTTCTGATAAAGGTCTAGTTTATCAAATATATAGAGAACTGAGTAGAATTTATAAGAATACAAGTCATTGCCCAATTGATAAATGGTCAAAGAATATGAACAGGCAGTTTTTAGATGGAGAAATTAAAACTATCTATAGTCATATAGTCTAAGTCACTATTGATTAGAGAAATGAAAATTAAAACAACTGTGAGACACTACCTCACACCTAAGTTTATATTTATTCCTATAAATTTAAGAATAATAATAATAAATATAATATAAATAATAAATATGAACTAATATGACAGAAAAGGAAAATGATAAATGTTAGAGAAGAAGTGAGAAAATTAGAACACTAATGCACTGTTGGTGGAGTTGTGAACTGATCCAACCATTCTGGAAAGCAATTTGGAACTATGCCCAAAAGGCTATAAAACTGTGTACACCTTTTCATCCAGCAATACCATTACAAGGTCTGTATCCCAGGGAGATCATAAAAAAGGCAAAAGGACTGATGTACAAAAATATTTATAGTAGCTCTTTCTGTGGTGGCAAAGAATTGGAAATCGAGGGAATGCCCATCAGTTGGGGAATGGCTGAACAAGGTGTGGTATATGAATATAATGGAATATTGTTGTGCTGTAAGAAATGATGAGCAGGTGGATTTCAGAAAAACCTAGAAAAACTTACATGAACTGATGCTGATTGAAGTGAGCAGAACCAGGACAGCATCGTACACTATAACAGCAACATTGTGTAATGATCAAGTATGACAGACCTAGCTCTTCTCAGCAATACAATGATCTAAAAAAAATCCAAAAGTCTTATGATGGAAAATGCTTTCCACACCCAGAGAAAGAATTACAGAGTCTGAATGCAAATTGAGCCATACTATTTTCACTTTTTTTATTTTTTGCTTCTCATGGTTTTCTCCTTTTTTCTGATTCTTCTTTCATAACATGACTAATGTGGCAATATGCTTAACATGATTGTACCTATATAACCTATATCAGATTGCTTACTGTCTTTGGGAGGGAAGGAAAGGAAAAATTTGAAACTCAAAATCTTATAAAAATGAATGTTGAAAACTATCTTTACATATAATTGGAAAAAATTAAAATACTATTTAGTGAGGGGAAAAAAAGAAAAAAAAATACTCTAGCTTCCTTGCCCTCTGAGTACAAAGTGGCCAAACAACTTATGGCTTAACAACAAAGTGGCTTAACCCTTAACTTTTGTCTCTATTCAGACCCAGCCTGGAGTTCTGGCAAGAGCTCATTTTCTTCATAATAGAACATACACTGCAGTGCCTTTCAGGAAGCAGAGTAGAGAGTTAAGACTCTCAGAGGTCCCTGAAGCTCACATGACTTTATAGTCTGTGTGCTACCTATGCTTTGTATTTTCTCACTAAACCATGCAGAAAATGGTATAAAATGTATGAAACTTTCTATTTCTTGAAATCTAGAATTAAACTTACATTTAGACTATGCTGGTTCTCCTACCTTGCCAATTGTTCCTTTTCTGGCTTCTTTATTGACATTGCTTTTTCTTCCTAGAACTCCTCCCCCCACTTGCATCTCCCCCACCCTATCATCCCTCCTCTCTTCCCCCAGCCAACCCTGCCAAAAAGCATGGTATTCACCCAGGCTCTCTGCTTAAACCTTTGTTCTTCTCTCTATGCACTTTGTTGTTTAGTTGTTTTTCAATCGTGTCCAACTCTTTGTGACCCCATTTGGCTTTTTCTTGGCAAAGATACTGGAGTGGTTTGCCATTTCCTTCTCCAACTCACTCTACATATGAGGAAGCTGAGGCAAACAGGGTTAAGTGACTTACCCAGGGTTACATAGCTAGTAAGTAGTAAGCTGAGGCTGCATTTGAACTCAGGTCTTCATAACTCCAGGAGCATCATTCTTATCTACTGTGCCACCTAAATGTTCTTCTATATACTTGGTGGTTCCCAAACATGACTTTCCTATGATCTTATCTGTTCAAAGATTATACCCAGAATGCCCTCCCCATTTAGTCAAATTCTACCTGTTCTTTAAGGTCCTTTCAATTATTATATTTATAGGAATAAATATAAACTTGAAAATCAATCCTACAAACACAGGAGGGGAAGGTGTAACTAGAAAATAGTTCAAATGACTACATGTATGTGTATATATTTTGTTAGTAGACTCCAAGTATAATATATCAAAAGTGCAATTTAACATCTGAAATAGTAATTCAATCTTTTGCATAATTTAAAATTCTGATATCCAACCAAAGAATGGAAGAGTACAGCAGTCCCCTGTTCTATTCAGACCACATCTAGACTATTCTGTCCAGTTTTTACCATCTGATTTTAGAGAGATCATGAAAAACTGAACTATATCCAGAGAAGGACAATAAGATTAGTAAGAGTATGTAAGGTGAAAATTTGGAAGTGAGGTTATTTGGCCAAGAGAACAGAAGACATTGGGGGAACATGATTGTGGGCTTTAAATATTTGAAAGTCTTCCATGTGAAAATGCAATCAGGTTTGTTCTGTTTGCCTCTGGAAGGCAGAATCCAGACTACTGGATGGAAGTTGGTGGGAAGATTACTTCAGATTATACATGGAAAACCTTCCTAATATTCAAAGCTCTCAAAAAAATAGGGTTGTTTCAGGGAAGGTAGTGATCTCCCCATCAACGGAGGTCTTCAGTGGAGGTTGGATACCCACATTTCAGAGATACTGTAATAAGAATAAATAGTGTGGGGAAAGACTGAACCAGGTGGCTTTGAACATCCATTCCTACTCTAAGATTCAGTGACTTTATTATATTGCCCACAATGCCTTCTTGGGTCACTACAGTCAAGTTGTCTTTCTCCTAAAAACTCCGAAAGCACTTATTATTTTCACCACCAATTTGGCATCTAGTAATTGTAAGTTACTTTTTACATACTTTGTGCCTACTCAGAGGTATGCTGAAGCCAGCTGAAATGGGAGCCTATTAAATTTTCCATGTGGGCCTTTACACCAGGGAAATCAGTACTACCAATCAGGACTTGATTTATTATTTTGTTAACTATCAAAACTTAAGAAAGTGATTGAGAAAATGTTAATAATGCCGATTAAACTTATAAGTATGTTATCCTTACACTACTGCTCCCCTGCCCCCAGAGTACTTTGTTAAACATTTTCCATCATACTCCAGTTTTACCTATCTGTATGCATATCATATTTTTGTTGTTCAGTCATATCTGACTCTTCGTGACCCCGATTGGAGTTTTCTTGGCAGAGATACTAGAGTGGTTTGCTATTTCCTTCTTCAGCTCATGTGGCAGATGAGGAAACTGAGGCAAAAAGGGTGAAGTGACTTGACCAGGGTCATACTGCTAGTAAGTATCTGAGGCCAGATTTGAACTCATGAAGATGAGTCTTCCTGAGGTACTCTATCAACTTCTCCATCTAGCTGTATATTGTATATATCCCCTCATTAAAATGTAAGCTCCCTGAAGGCAGGTACTATTTTGTTTGTACCCCCAGAGCTAAGAACAATGTCTGACACAAAATAGGTGCTTGATAAATAATTCCATTTTATTGTATTGAATACATAATGTCTTTTTTTTAAAAAATAGCTAGACTATAAACTCCTTCAGGAGAGATTTTATCAATATAAGTATTTGGCAGATTGAAATTTTGTTATACTCTAGAATGGGGAGGAGTAGAGACTCTTTCCTATGCCCAGATAAGGCATACATCAACAAAATGCTAAGAAGGTTCACTGGAGAAAGGAATTACTTCCAGCTTCAGGCGTAGGTAAGATTTCTGTGTAGGGGACGGTGACCAGATCTGTGATTTCATAGATATGAAGGAGTTCCAGGTAAGGATGCTGCAGACATGCATCTTCTCTGCAACTGATTGTACTAGAGAACTGCCTATAGCAAATGAAATTTTAAGTGACTTACCCAGGGTCACCCGATCAGTATGTCTCAAGGGAAGGACTGGGACCTAGATCCCCCTAGCTTTGAGGCCAGCTCTCTGTCTTCCTCAATTAAATGTTTGGAGCTAGATCAGAGAGTTTAGAATGCCAAGCTAAATTTTCATTTATTTTTCTTGTTAGTTTGTAGGTATTCTGAGCATGGACACTGTTTCTGATTTTTTTCTCTATATATCAAACATATAATCAGTATATATTAACTGTCTTTTAAATGGGACCTGCTATTGTATTGGCTTAAGGAACGCCTATCAATTTCTTCTAATGCAAGTAACCATATGCTCTGCAATTTATAGTCTGAGTTGTCTGGAGAGTTAAGGATCACACAGGGTCACACACTTGCCCAAGGTCACACAGCTGCTATGTCTCAGAAGTGGTACTGGAACCATCTAGGCTTCAGAGGCCTATTCTTTATGGACTACACCAGGCTGCCTCTCATAATTTTATAGATGAGATGATATTTGATGTAGGCTTTGAAGGAATTCAAGAAAATTACTTTATTGAGGGGATGTTATGGGATTTCCATTGCTATAAATCTACACAAGCCAAGCAAAGCATGAATTTACATGAAGGAGCTTCAGTGAATTAATTCTTAAAATAGGGTGAGAAATTCAAAACATTCTAGTTCTCTCCCAATCTGCTAAGAAGTCACATTCAGACAGCACTTTACTGGGACAGATTTAATTTTTTTAAATGGAGCATGTAGTTTCATTAAGTAGACTTTCTCTATCAATGCAGACTGGCATTTCTTCAAAATTTAGAGAATTTCCTACGGTATTGAGAGGGTTAATAGATTTGCCTAGGCTTAGGCAGCCAATATGTCAGAGGCGAGATTTGAACCCAGATGTTCTTGTGTTTTAGGTCAGTTCTCTGTTGACTATAAGTCATTTAGTTGGAACAGTGGATAGAGTGGTGGGCCTGGAGTCTGGAATACATGAGTTCAAATCCAGCCTCAGACACTAGCTATATGACCTGTGTGACAAGTCACTTAACCTCTGTCTGCCTCAGTTTCCTCAATTGTAAAATAAGGATCATAATAGTACCTACTTAACAGGGTTGTTGTGACAATCAAATGGGATACTATTTGTAAAGGGTTTAGCACAGTATCTGGCATAGTCAGTGATTAATGAATGCTTGTTCTCCTTACCTACCCCACCCCCCACATTCTCAAGCTGTCCATGCCTCTCATACTAGCAGAGAAAATAGAATGATTATTATGATCATTTTATCTGATGGAAAAACCTGACAAGAATAGCATATGGTGAGAAGGCATGGATAGGTACATGAAAGGTATTGAATGGGTAGATGAAAGGCATGAATGGATCTTTATGATGAAGGTAGGATTCCATATTTTCCATTTAGTATGTGACTTTGGGCACGTGACAACTTCTCTGACTCAGTCAATTCACAAAGATATCTACTAAGATACAGCTAATGAAGAAGTTACATATCTTTGAGGGACTGACTCCATGACAACAAGCAGTGGAGATGATGGGCCCCCAAATGCTCAGGTGCATTCAATTCAATTTAATTCAGTCAGCACTAATTTTCCACTTGTGTCACAGTTGGTCAAGCTCCATAAAGTCTCTGAGCCTTGGTTTCCCCATATATAAAATGAGGAGGTTGTACTAAATGATCTCTATAATCCTTTCCAGCTCTAAATCTATGATCCTATATCATGAAATCATCAATGCACTGATGTATTTATAAAGAGGTAGAACTTCTCATTGGACACAACAAGATATTGAATGGTGGTACCAAACCTATAACTGGGTCCTCCAAATCTGGTGCCCTTTCTACTATATCCAACTGGCTCTAGCGACTTGATGACTTTGCATATAGCCTGATTTAGTTGAATTACATAAGTGAGTGCCAAAATGGCAGCTTCCAAATAATGACAGCGCAGCATGCTGGTACCACATTTATAACATATATTCCATTGTTCTTAAGAGTATCCAGCAGGAGCATGGGTAAGTGTCCTTCCCAGGGTACCATATGAATGTGTTTGTTTCTTTTCAACCCACCTCTACTTTATTTTTTCTCCCAAGAGATCTGCTATCACAGATACAGAAGATATGTCACTATAAACTGCCTTCTTGGGAAAGGCATAGTTTGGCTTTTGTCAATGTTTCCATACATAGCTGGAGCCAAGTTCCAGAGAACAGAATAGTAAATGTAGGCATTATGTATGTTATTCACCTTGTAGGTTACTTTATGGGTCCTCCCTCTAGAGAGCTAAGGAAAAAAAACCAACATTCAATTCCAACACGATGACCTAAGGTTATTTAGTTTTATTTATGTCCTCTCAAGTTTGAAAGAAAGGCTTCTGAGGTTAGAAGCTTAAGATGAATAATAGCTCCCATCTTTATAGCTGTTATCGAGGACTTTCCAAATGTTATTTTCCATATTTTACCAGTAAGGCAGCTAGGTGGTACACTGGATATAGTACCAGGTTTAGAGTCTGGAAGACTCCTCTTCATGAGTTCAAATCTGGCCTTAAACACTTACTAGCTGTGTGACCCTGGGCAAGTCACTTCACCCTGTGTGCCTCAGTTTCCTCATCTGTAAATTGAGCTGGAGAAGGAAATGGCAAAACCACTCTAGTATCTTTGCCAAGAAAACCCCAAATGGGGTCATGAAGGGTCGGACACAACTGAAACAACTCAGCAACAACAACAACAACAAAAAATAGGAAACTGAGGCTTAGAAAAAGTAAAGTGACCTTTCTACAGACTTCATGGCTAGGGAACCAAGACACACAGAACTTCTGACTAGCATATCCAGTGGACTATGCTGCTTACCATGTAGAATTCATCGAAAAAGAACTGGACTGGAGGCTAGCATACCTGGGTTCTAGTGCTAGCCCTGTCACTTAAAAGTTATGTGTCACTTAATCTTTATTGGCCTCTCTAATCTCTATCGAGACGAAACAGCACAAAAGACCAAAGACTCTAGAGAAGGAGCTCTTAATGGTTTGTTGTTATTTGTTTGTTTCGTTTTGTTCTGTCTCGGACCTGTGGCTGTATGGTGAAGCAAGAGCCTCTTCTCAGCAAAGTATTTTTAGTGAGTCATTCAGTGAAATACCAAAACTCTAACTCCTCCACCCACAGAGTGTCATCAGGTCATTTTCTGAAGCAAAAAGGAAATCTATCAAACTGAAGTATCTCCAGTCTAGCATGGAGGCTAGCACCTAGAACCTAGTGCAGAACTACAGCCAGAGGCCATGGGATCTGAGAAGGTGTCGTTAGAGGTGGGGGTTTTAAGATCCAGAATTCTGCCTTTAAGACCAATCAAAGAGACTGTCTGGATATTCAAGGATCAGGAATCAAAGGACCTAGATTCAAATCCTGGCTTAGCTTCTTACTGCTTATTTGATATTATTGTGGAGTCATTTTCAGTCATGTCCGACTCTTCATGGGCAATCGGGGTTTCCTTGACAGAGATACTAGAGTAGTTTGCCATTTCCTTTTCATTTTACAGATGAGGAAACAGAGGCAAACAGGGTTAAATGCCTTGCCCAGGGTCACACAGCTAGTAAGTGTCTGAGACCAGATTTGAACTCATGAGAATGAGTCTTCCTGACTGCAGATCTGGCACTATATCTACTGTACTACCTAGCTGCCCTATTTGACTTTGAGCAAGTCATTTAAAATCTCTAGACCTTATTTCTTCATCTGTAAAAATTGGAAAGGATGGCCTCTAAGATCATTTCTGTCTCTAAATCTATGATCTAGAATCAGTTTAGAAGAAGGACCTAAAATTTGCCAGCACAGAAGTCTTAAAGCGACAGGCAAAGTCCTCATGTCTGTAAAGTTTGGAAATGCTCCAGCATGAGAACACCAATGGAATCCCAGGTGGAAATAGTTAAAGTAGAGAGATAAATTTGTATATTTGAGAGACTGGGAATAAAGCAAATCAATAGTAGGATGTTTGCACCAAAAGAGCCCAAGGCAATGTGTTCTACTCTGTTACCTGGGAAGTCTGAAAGCTTGTAAACTGTGGACTTAGGGCCTGCTCAACCACCTGATTTCCATCTGCTGCTGGGGGTGGTGCTGGCTCATTTCCTAGTCTTCTGAATGGGAAGTAGCTGTGGTAATCATGTTTGTATCTTTGCTAATGAAAAGGACACTTGATGGGAAAGATTTACCATTCTTTTCTAATTTTCATTTATGATACTGGAAAAAAAAATAAATACCTAATGGCTCCCTCCTATTCAAATCTAGGTTAGTAGAACTGAATGTTGTCATTGCAGAAGAGGAATTAGCTCTGTTTTACTTGGACCCTGAGGGCAGAAGTAGATGGTTCTGAGCAAGGGAGAAAGCATTAGAAGCACAGATTTAACCTTCATGTACAATTCAAACTTCCTATATATCCTCATACAAAAGTTGAGTCTTTTAGGGTTTTACCCAGACATTTCTTCCAGAGTGAGAAGGGGGTTGACAAAGAGAAGAACGGTGGTGGGTCAGTGAAAGAGATGGTGCAGACAGATAGCGGGGGTTGGTAGAAGTGGGAGGCAACACTGGTACACAGTGGAGAGAACATTCCAACCATTAGTCAACTTGGGATGTAAAAAAAGACAGCTCTTACCCTAGAAAGACCTGTCTGCACCCACATGGCTGCTGAAGTAGGGAAAATAGTTCAGGAGAAAGGCATCTTATGGTAATGGAATGTTTGGGTTAGGGCTGACAAGCTTGGCAATGGCCACCTGCACATCTCAGGGACTCTATCCAAGGGACTGGGTAAAAGGGTGAGGGATAGGGATTCCACTGCATGGTATAGTAGAGCAGAGGACTGAAAATCTTCAGGAAGACTGTCTCTATAAGGCAGAGAGGCTGTGGTGTGGACCCTTTAGACAGGAAGTTTACCCTCCCCCCCAAAAAAGGGCAGAGCTTGCCCACTCTACTGTACCATCAGGAAGTAAGAGGTCCCTCCTCACTGAAAGTCATAAACAAAAGATTGAATGACCACTTCTCATGAAGGCTGTAGAGGGGGATTTTATCCAGGCATATTAGGTGGTAATGGAATATTTGTAATGGTCAGCTAAGTGATGCAGTGGATAGAATGCTCGGACTGAATTTAGGAAGATTCAACTTTGTCAAGAAAACTCCAAATGTGCTAATGAAGAGTTGAACACAACTGAAATGACTGAACAATAACAGCAATAGATTGGACTAAACATTGTCCAAGGGCAACTGCAACTCTGAGATTCTGATATCCAAAAGAACTCTAAAATGAGCAAATGATAACTGATGCTATGATTATTATTACTTTGATTTTTAAAGGTAAGGAGTTTGAGTTTTATGCATTGTGGAGGAGGTGGATGAAACTGAGCACTATGAATTTTGGGAAATATTTGTCCACAGAAAAGTGATCTCTGAGATCAAGAAGAAACAGCTCCTGGGTTGTGAAAACAGAGACCCTCGGGCTATACACAAACCTCAGAAAAAGGGATTTTCCCACAAAAACAAACCTGATTTTTATCAATTCCTGTGACCCCAAGACCAAGTTGGACTAAAAAGTTATAAACCCCAAGCTGTACCCTCTTATCCCAAATAATATTCTTTAAAGCACTAATAAGTTTCCTTTCCTTTCTTTTCAGTCTGGCTACTCATTACGGACATCATCATCAATGAGATTCCCCTGGGCTCTCATGGAACCCAAGGTGGAAAGCTCCTCCAAGAGTGTGTTTCTTACATTGTGGGTTGATTCTACTTGAGTATTTAACATTAACACATTTGCTGGAATTCTTTGCTCAAATTCTCATGATTCTATCTTGCTTAATAAAAATGAAGGATGGAAAACCACCCAGGTTAGGGTGAAAAAATGAGAAGTCGTTGATATGGTAGCTTTACCTTGTTTAGTGTTTCTCACTTTGGATGTTGTGACTCCTCCCCCAAGTAGGGAAATCAGAGGAGTTAACAAAATCAGAGTTTCAGAGACCCCAGTAAATCACTTGGGGTGGGAGGCATCCAGCTTTCTAAAGTGAATAGATGAAGCAAACATCTTTAAATTCCAAGGACTCCCTTAGTTACCTTCCTCTTCAGAAAACAGCAACAACAATAAACAAAAGCAAAAATATCTAATATGGTGTCACAGAAATTGAGCTAGAGGGAACATAAAGATCCATTAGTCAAATGTCTATCGTAAGGAATAGCTAGCACTTACATAGCCCTTTAAGGTCTGCAAATGGCTTTACACATATATCTCATTTTATCCTCACCACAACCCTGAGAACTAAGTGTTATTATTATCCCCAATTTATAGATGAGGAAACTGAGACAGAGGTTAAGTGACTTGTTCAGAGTCACATAGCTCATGTCTAAGGACATGTTTGAATGTGGGTCTATCCTAATTCTATTTCCAGAACTTTATCTACTTTACCACCTAGCTTCTCTGGCTTAGAAGAAACCTCAGAGGCCTTTTAGCCCAATCTATAGCTGAGTAGCAATCTTCTATACAATCCCTTTGACAAGAGGTTCATAAAGTCTTTGGTTAAAGACTTTTAGAGATGAATACTTCTGGCAAAGAAAAATACTGATTTACAAAAGAACTTTATCATCTTGCTGTACAGATGTTTTAATCGTGTCTGACTCTTTGTGATCCCATTAGGGGTTTTCCTGGCAGAGATACTGGAGTGGTTTGCCATTTCCTTTTCCAATGGATTAAGGCAAACAGATGTTAATTGACTTGACTAAAGTCACACAGCTAGTGTCTAAAACCTAGATTTGAACTTGGGCCTTTCTGACTCCAGACCTTGTACCACTGAACCATCTAGCTGCCTCAGAAAAATACTACTTATCCTTTACAGTACAAATCAATTACCATCTTTTAGAGTAAAAGTGTCAAACTTAATAAAAGAATTTGTTCTGCAAAAGTTGGACTCAGTCAAAAGCTATACCCAAGGACCTAGAAGGCTACAGGTTCCTCACCCCTGCCTTAGGTTTTATCTTTAGCCCTCTTTTCAACTCTCTCCATTCTATTTTGGTAACCTCATTATCTCCCCTTGGTCTATCACCTCTATATAAATGACTCCCAGATCAATATATCCCTCCCCAGTCTTCCCTTGAACTTCATTTCTATATCACCAATTGCCTTTTGAATATTTCAAATGATGTCCTGGAGGTATCTTAAATTCAACATGTCTAAAAGTTGTACTCTCTTACCCTAAATTTTCAACTCTTCAAAACTTCCCTATTTCTTTTGAAAGCATCACCCTACTTTCAGTCTCCCAAATTCACAACCTTAGCATTTTCCTGGACTGCTTCCTGTTGCTGACCTCACCCCATAAACCTAATCACTCACCAAATCCTGATTCATATTTCTACCTCCACTGGACCCCTTCTTTTCACTCACACAGTAACCACCTTAGTTCAGGCCCTGCTCACCTCTCCTAATTAATCTGCCTCAAATTTCTCACCACTTTAGCCCACCCTACACATTCCTGCCAAGGGAATTTTCTTTAATCACAGATCTGATCACGTGGCCCTCTTACTCAAACTCTGCTGACTTCCTCTTGTTTCTAGAATGAAGTATAAACTCCTCAGTTTTGATCAACATAGTCTCAACTTATTTTTCCAGACTCATTGGACATTACTCCCTTTCCTGTGCTCTGCAAACCACACAAACAATGTCCCATTGTAATTCCTTTGCATTAGCTGTCCAACATGCCTGGAGTACACTCCCTTCTCACACTGACCTCACAGAGGCTCTCTTTTTCTTTAGGATTCAGCTCAAGCACCATCTTCTGCATGAATCCTTCCTGACCAACCAACCCCTCAAACTGCCAGTTCCCTCCCCTCTCAAACTATGTTACAAACACTAAGAGGATAAATTACTGGACCTGGAGTCAGGAAGATCCAAATTTAAATCCCAACTCAGACACTTATTAGCCATGTGTCCCTGAGCAACTCGCTTAAACTCTGCTTGCCTCAGTTTCCTTATCTGTAAAATGGGAGGGATAATAATAATAGCACCTACTTCCTAGGGTTGTTATGAGGTTCAAATGCTATAATATCCATAAAGTACTTTGAAAACCTTAAAGTGTTATTAAATGCCAGTTATTATCATTGACTCTGTTGTGTGCATTTGTACTTATTATCTTTATATCTATGCTCTATATGTACAGGTATTTATTAGTTGTTTCCTTCATTAGAATGTAGGGTCTTTGACAATAGAGGCTGTTTCCTTCTTTGTACTTGTATCCCTAGTTGCTAGCTCAGTAATTCCCTCGTAATAGGCGCTTTACAAATATTTGTAGACTAGTTGATTCATGTATCTACGTCTTCTTATCCCAACTAAATTTTGAACTCTTGAGGGCAGAAGCCATAATTTATCCTTTGAATTCTCCTTAGCATCTAGCACCAGGGCTTGCACAAAGTTCAATATCCTTTTCTTGTTAACTGATGGAACCTTTACTATTAATCAATCAAAATGTATTAAGTACCTACTATATGTCAGGCACAATGCTAAGCACTGGGGATACAAAAAGAGACAGAAGACAGTTCCCAGCTTCAAGGAGCTTACAATCTAATGGGAGAGAAGACATGCAAAACCAATATATACAAAGCAAGCTCTGTATAGGAACAAATAGGGAATGATTAAAAGAGGGAAAGTACTGGATTAAAAGGAGTTGAAGAAGACTCCCTGCAGAAGGTGGAATTTTAGTCAGGATTTAATGGAAACTAGTAACCCTATCCTCCAAGGTCCCATTATTAGATGGACAGGTGGGAATGGAAGGGTGGTGATTCTGGATCTCCCAGCAGATTACAAGCTGTTGATGCTACTACCACTCTGGAAAGTATGTGATGTTGTGCCTAGTAAAATCCTATGTTTATCTTCCAAGGCCATCCTAGTTAAATTATGAAAGGTTCCTCACCAAGGAGATGGCCACCTTGATTCATACCCCGCCCCCATTCACTAAAACTAATGAAGAAGCTCATTGATGAAATCAGAGATCCTTGAAGTATAAAATTAGAATTGTGTAGCATAGTATAAAAATTGTTTAGTATAAAAATTAGAAAATTGCATGACCTGATGTAGAATGTAGTGAGCAGAACCAGGAGGGTAATTTATACATCTCCAACAACACTATAAAGACAAACAACTTTGAGACCTCAAGAACTCCAATCAACACAGTGACCAAGAAATAATGATGAAGCATGTTAACTACTTCCTGACACAAAGATGATGGACTCGAGGTGCAGAATGGGAAATAAATTTTTGGACACAGCCAATGTGGGAGTTTATTTTGCTTGATTACATATAATTGAAATTTTAATTTAATTTTAAAAACAATTAAATGGAAACATATTTCACAACTCCTAAAAGGTATATTATACTTACATATAATAAATAGAGGATGTATGTATTGAAAAATATGTATATATATACATGCATGCATATATTACATATGCATATATATTTAAATAGCATTTTAGGAGTCTTGGAAAATGAATTGATATATATGTGCATATGTATGTGTACATACATGTATGCACATCCTTGTTTCTGTATGTATATATGGGCATTTTTATATGTATGTGCATATGAACATATATACATATATACATATAAATAAACAAGTACACTGATACATATACATTACCTATAAACAATTTATAAATTACCAGATTGGGTTAAAGGAAGATGAATAAAGCTATACTTTACCTGTCAATATAACAGTAATGTTATTAATTTGTTTTTAAATGGTACTTTGAGACTAACAAAATGCTTTGCCCACAACAGCCTTATGAGGTAGGTAATGTAAATATTATTGTATATGAGAAAAATTGAAGCTAAGAGAAGGTGAATCCCTTGTCTAAGTGGCAAGGCTAGTGTCAAAGTGAGGATTTGAACTCAGAGTTCTTCACTGCAAAGCCTTAATTAAAACAATAAATCCAGTTCCATTTGTAGATTGCCTGCTATCTGCATTCTCTACCCTGGAAACATTTCTAGCTCCCTAATAAACTGTTTGTATCAGGAAAGAGTTTTCATTGTAGCCAGCTGTTAAAGGCACAATACTGGTATTTACTTGCCCCCCCAGCAACTGAGCCCTCTGAAGCTGTTACCACTGGCTGGGTGGAGAGATAATAACATGGATGAGATATTTACTCTTGGATAGGAAAGTAGCTGGCTTGGCTAGGTCACCTCATGAGGTCCTTTTCTACCCTACAATTCAGTCAATTTCACAGAACTCTTATATTACCATGTCCCTTAGATTCCAGGCTTAGTTCTTCACTAAGTGGTTAGTCAAAGTAGAAGGGACTCTGGTAAGGAATCAGCTGAATCGGTGAAAAGGAGAAGTTAAATTATTTCCCTCTCTTCCATAAAGAGCCCTGGAGTATATTTCTTATCCACAAAGACTATCTACTTTTGTGCACTTAAAATTCTCTGATAGATATTCCACTTCTCTGTATATGTCTTCTATCTCCTGCTGGCTGGTACATTTCTTGAGAGTAAGAATTGTAGCCTTGTGGCAGTTTTTTTTTCCTTTTTAATTCCTTGGGATCCTAGAATGGTTTCTGGCACTGATTTCATCAGTGTAGGGAGCTCCAAGTGAAAAATTTCATCTACCAATGCTGATCAGTGCCTTATTAGAAATTTAGAATCTTAGAGAGTTGCTCAGGGGCACTAGGAGTTTGTGTTCGGCCAATGTAAGTCAAAAGTAGAATTTGAATTCAGGTCTTCCTTCCTGAATCAGAGGCTAGCTCTCTATCTGCTAGGGCATATTGCCTTTATTGCCTTTAATAATTATATATTATGTAATAATTCAAACTAAGCAATAATTTAACTTAAAGCAATTTAATAATTTAATTTCATTTAAAAATTAAATAAATAAATCTTTGTGGAATAAGTTTATGAATGAACCTTGGACATTTGCTAATGGGCAGCTTTGCTATTTTTCCACCCTAAGTTCTCCATTCTATTGGAAAGCAGTACAGCTAGTTCTATGGCTGTCAGCTCATACAAAGGCAACAGGAGTAATTAATACAAGAACAGATCTTTCCACATTGTCTACATTTATCCCATATTTTCAGTGATCTGGAATGGATTGAACCAGGAAAATTTGTTTGACATCTCATTTCTTCTATTATCTTTCCATGTGTTTTTTAAGAAAACAAAACAAAACATTAAATTTCTTAGCAACTTACTTTTAAAATGCTTCAGGGTAGGGGGAAGAATGGATGGTGCTGTTATATAATTTTTAGGGGTCTTTCTGGCTCTAAACTTTTATTTTTCTTGGCAAGGCAATCAGGGTTAACTGACTTGCCCAGGGTCACACAGCTAGTAAGTGTCTGAGGTCAGATTTTAACTCAGGTCCTCCTGACTCTATCCATTGCTCCATCTAGCTGCCCCTCTAAACCCTTTCAATTGCTGGGAACATTACAGCGTGGGACGCTTTCTTATCTAATTGGGCTAGATGTCCACTGAGGCTCCTTTCAACTATCCTGTTCCAATTCTGAGGTGCATTTGCCTCCTAAATATTTGATATTATACAAATATTTTTTTAAAAAAATCTTTCACCATACAGGATAAAGATGAAAATAGAATACTTGAACAGTTTTAAATGAATAATGGATTTCATTAGTGTATATTCCCTCCAACAACATGTTTCTCAACCGCTCAACAGATTGTTTGATGTGGACAAGAAAAATATATCACCCAGTGGCCAGTTGCCGGTGAAAATTCATTCCCAGCACAGCTAGCCTAGACCTTATAGAAAAGACAATAAAATTCCAGGATTATACTCAAAATCTTTCCAGGTTAGTGGGGCCTCTTAAACCTTGCCCTCTGTTGTTATTATTTTCAAGAACACAAGGGTCATCAACTATGTCACGATGAGTGACTGGAAGAAAACTTTATTGAAAGGGCAAATTGGCAGCCAACATTAAATTTCTACTTCTGTGATGGTTCAGTGCACTGTTTGGTTTTTATCTATTTGATGAACAACCATAAGCAACTAGGTTTGTGGTTACATGATGTCCTATGTCTTTTTTTGCAGGACAACCTATAATTAGGATGTACAGAACAGAATACCATTGGGATCATCTTCTGACCTATGTCCTCATGGGGCAAGCAGTCAGATGCTATACCTAAATGATTTAACACTGCAGAAAATTTTCCTAGATCGATCCAAAGCACAAGAATCAAGAGTGAATCCCTTACCTTGAACGTTTTTCACTACCACTTATTTTGACATTTGATTATATACTAACTTCTTATGCTGTTGTTTCCAAATGCCATTTAAATTCTTGTCTGATTCTTCATTTTTTTAAGTTATGTATGCTTTAAGTTACATATGCCAACAAATTGAATATACCGTGAGGATAAGGATCATTAGCCCGGCCTTGGATATCTGCATACCAACAAGGAAGCATATAAAGTTGCCTAGAACAAGGACTTAGGAAATGTTTGTTAAAATTGATAGATCTGACACTAATGATGGAATTATCATAATTTAAAACAACAGCTTATCTACTTATCAATTTTTGTTTTTCCTTGTCTGATCAGAGAGATGGATTAAGGTAGAGATGAGCAGAGGGGATTTAACATAGAATTACCAGTTTAAAGCTGCTCAGAGAGGGAGAAGATTGACAGTCTCCATCCCCCAAGTGATCCATCATAGAAAATAGCTACAAAGAAGCCAAAAGAATAGCAGTTGAAATAGCTAAAAATTCCAAAGGGAAAAAATTCAAAAGGGAACCAACCAATTGCAAAAACTCATGGCCTCCAATGTCTTTACACAAATGCCCAAAGATTAGATAATGGAGAAGAGGAATTACTCATCTTAAAACAAGAAGACAAGCTTATTCTGAGAGATATTAATGACATTTGTTGGTACAAACTCCATGAATGAATAGAATATTTTATCAAAAGAAACAGGATAGGGAAAAAGGGATATCACTACATATTAGAATCCCTGCCCACCTGAGGAAATTCAGGGACAAGATTGGGAAAGCAAGATGGAGAATATTTGGGTGAGGTTCAAAAAAGGGAAAAATAGAAATTAATTTTTTGTCACTACAATATACTACAGACCATCATGTGGAGATAAATAGGAAATAAATAAGGAGTTTGGGGAAAAGATGACATGTGGCACAGAGACCTGATGTAGTAGCAATGGGAACTTCCATTATTCAGATATCTGAGAGAGTTCTGTCTCTGCCAAAAGATTTTGAGAAAGAAAATTTCAGTGAGTTCACAAGAAAGATTACTAAATTTCCAGGGAGTAAAATGTTTCAGGGGAAGTCATCTCAGAAGAGATAGGAGATGCTCAAGAATTAAATAGTGAAGACAGAAAGGAAAACAATTTCAATGAGGAGTAAAAAAGTGATTTGTCTGAAAAGATCAATCTTGATACACATTGTATAGAATTTTCCAGCAACTTGAATTTTAAAAAGAAAAAAAAAAACAGAAGACGAAAACAAGGTCAGATAATAGAGAATGAATATGAATGTGACATACTTCTGTAAAAATAATGTCAGTGCTAAGTGATAAATCACAGAAAGAGCTAAGTCTGTCAAAGGCAGGTTGGATAACAAAAACATTGTTTACTTTCAAAGTTACATTGGGAAGAAAACGCAGGCTCAGAGAAGTACTAGAACTTTTGATTGGCTACAAGATTATGATAACTGACAAAAATAAAAGAAGTTAAAGGCTGCCCCATTATTACTTTGCTCCTGTCTTCTCTGCCAAGTAGAATGAACTTTGCACTGATAATAATGGGGGGGGGGAGAGGAAAAATGACTAATAGGAGGTTGATACCCAAGATAATTAAGGATATTCTAGGGGAGCACCTAGCTACCCTTGATGAATTCAAGTCAATCAATCAATAAACATTTAATAAGACCCAAATATGTTCTAATCGCTGTTCAGGAGAACTACATTCTTAGGAACTGAATAAAGAAGCAGACAGGAACACTGAGTCACTATCAGGGATCACAGAAAATGGGAGAGGTGCAATGATGAGTAAATTATTTGGTACAAGTAAGAATTTTGATATGACTCCATTTTCTGATAGCAACAGTAATGCATGGGTATACCTGCTGATGTTAGGCTAAATAAGAACATCTGACCTCACTGAGATGAATTCAAACTGAGCTAATGTCTTCACCTTTACTTAATTTCCTTTATGTTGAGTAATGAAGTTCTTGTTTCATGTTTCATTGTTCTTTTTGGTTTTAGCTTCCAAGAACGGGGAGAATAATAGTCTCTCTGTACTTGGCCCCCATTAGACCTCATCTAGAGTATTGTGTTCAACTCTGGGCATAGGAAACAGAATGCCAAGTGGGAGAACATACAAAAGAACACAAGCAGGATGGTGAAGGGGTTTGAGTTTTCACCATATGAGAATCAAGTGATAGAAGTAGGTATGTTTACCTCGGGGAAGGGAAGATGTAAAGAGGACATGATAGCTGGTTTCCAGTATTTGAAAGGCTATAATTAGATTTGTTCTGCTTAACATCAGAGGGTAGATTCAGGGGCAATGGATAGCAGTTTCAAATGGGCCAATTTAGAATGAATTCAGGGGAAAAATCCTTAGAATTAGAGGTGTGCAAAAGTGGAATGAGCTGCCTTGAAAAGTGAAGCATTTACTCTTCATGGAAGACTTCAGGCAGAGACACAAAGGCTTCATGACCATTTGTCATCACCATGTTCTCAAGTCTCAAATTCTGTAATTCTGTGTTCTTAGACTTCCAGGGTGACAGATGTAGACATGGCAGGGGTTTTAAAGATCATCTGATCCAACCTTCTCATTTTACTGATGGGGAAACTGAGGTCCTTGGATTTTATGTAACTTGATCAAGTTATCATAGAAAGCTGTTCAGAGAAGGAAATGACTGACCATCTTAGCACAAGTAGTAAGTAGCCAGGTTGGGATTTAAATACATTTCCCATGAGTCTAGGCCCAGGATTATTTTGACAAAAAGAAAACAAAACAAAAGATGAGTCCTAAATGCAATCGCACTCAATCCCTGGGCGCCTTGCGCTCAGAGCTGACAGAGCCTTCTTCATACACTGTGCTTTTTGGGTATAAGTTTAGAAAGGGCAAGGTTATATAGTGGAAAGAGCATTGGGAGTAAGAAGCTTTGGTTTTGAGACTATACATTGTCACTTGGCAGGCCACGCACAGTAGGTATACCTCTTGTTATCTTTGAAGCTTAGTTGTCTCATCTGTGATATGGGAGTTACTAGTTCAGCACTATCAACCTTACAATGCAGTTGTGACATAAGCACTTTGTATGGCATTAATAAATATGAGATACAATTCATATTTCTCTGGGCAGGGAATGAGACTAGATTGCTATTCCCATCACCAATTTGCAAATAAGAGAGAGGGGTTGAAGAGTTAAATAACTCTGCCCAAAGAAGGATTTAAGGTCAAATCCCTAAAGTCAGAGGGCAGCTAGGTGGCACAGTGGATAGAGCACCAGCCTTGGATTCAGGAGTACCTGAGTTCAAATCCGGCCTCAGACACATAACACTTACTAGCTGTGCGACCCTGGGCAAGTCACTTAGCCCCATTGCCCAAACCCCCCCAAAAAAGAAAGAAAACAAATCCTTAAAGTCTAATCAATAAGAGCTAATAATGATAGCTAACAGTTATATATTGCTGACTATGTGCCAGGCACCGTACTAAGCACTTTATAATTACAATTTCATTTGATCCTCACCACAATGCTGGGTGGTAGATTCTATTATTATCCCCATTTTACCAAAACCAAGGCAGACAGAAGTTAAGTGAGTTGACCAGGGTCACACAGCTACAAGTATCTGATGCCAAATTTGAACTCAGGTCTTTCTGACTCCAGGTCTAGCACTCTATCCATTGCACCACCTAGCTGCCTCCAATTCCAGGTAAAATGGATTACAGCAAATTGCTTTCTTAGCAAGGAGGCATCTCTTTACTCCAAATTAGAGAACCATAAGAACTCTGAGTTGAAAGAGACCTTATAAGACCATCATAAGGTCTTGTTCCTGAGCAAGAGTCCCTTTTACTCCATACCAAGTAAGTGTCCATTTAATGTTTGCTTAAAGTCCTCAAGGGAGGGACAACTTATGTCCAGAGATAAACTTCTAGACTTTTAGATAGTTATATTTGTTAAGAAAAAAAAAAAACACGTCTTTCCTGACCTCCAGCTCAAATCTGTTTATTAGAAACTTCTGCCTACTGATCTTAGCTCTCCCCTCTAGGCAGATCCCTTCTCTCCTCTGTGATAGCCACCACCTGGGGGCAGGCTCTGATCATCTCACACCCACACTACTGAAATAGCCCACTGACTATCCTGCCTGTCTCAGCTACTCTAGTCCATCCTTTGTTCAGCTGTTGAATTGATCTTCCTAAAACACAAGTCCCATGACTTCACCCTCTTACTCAATAAGCTCTCCTGGCTCCCTATTACTTCTAGGATAAAATGAAAATCCTCTGTTTTTAAATCCCTTCCTGCAGTGTGTGAAACACCAAGTAAGCCTGGATCATTGTTTGGCTGAATCATTGAGTGAGGGGAGGGAAGTAAAGGATAAGGAGACTGGAATGACAGGAAGGACCAGGTTGTGAAAAGTGTTAAGTATCAAATAGAGGATTTTATATTTGAATCTTGAGGTAACCATAAGTTCTTACACTTAGGTTCAAAAATTGACTTCATTAGCATAAGATGGAGAAGTCTTACTTTATTGTATTTTGGAATATTGCGTTCAGTTCTGAGGGCTTGTCAGTCAGCTAGCATTTATTACACATCTACTATGTGGCGGGCACATAAGTGCTGAAGATACAAAGAAAAGCACAAAACAGTTTATGATTTCAAGGACCTCATGAGCTAATGCTTTATTTTACAAAAGATATTTATAAGAGTAACCAGGGTGGACAAACAGACTAGTCAAGGTTCTCAAGATCATGCCATATGAAAATCATTTGAAAGGTTTGGAAATATTTATCCTGGAAATGCTAAGGAGAAAAATGGCAGCTGCCTTCAGGTATTTTACGTGAAAAGACAATGAATATTTGTCCTTTTTAGTCCTAAACCAAAGAACTAGAACAAAAGGGTGGAAGTGGTAGAGATTTGATATATAGGCTTGATACAGCAGGAAAAAACAAGTATACAACCTCCTAATAATTAGAGCTGTTTCAAAGTGGAATAAATTGCCTCAGGAGGTAGTAGGATCCACGTCATCAGAGACATTCATAGAAGGCTAGGTTATGACTTTTCAGGTGTACTGTAGCAGAGATTTAAAGTTCAAGGTAAAGTTGGACTAAATGACCCCTCCGTGATTCTGTGACAGTGAGCTCAGATTCTATGACATACTGAGATCTTCCATGTGTTTTCAGAGACATAACTAAGTAGAAAGGATTCAACAATCAAGTACAGATTGTCATGGACTTGTTAGGTAAAACATACCCAGTTCTCTAAGACTTGGGCATTTTTCCAAAAAACAAAGTTAGGGTCAAAACTGAGGGCAATTATGAAATCTTTCATCTTGGTGATAGTTGGTGAGAAAAGCCACAGCTAACACATTGTAAAATACGGGGTGAAAATCTCCCATTATCCAAAGTGATTTTTAGGTCACATACCTTCTGTTGGAAGTATAGAGAACTACCCAAAAAGTATGACTTCTGGGAACTGTCTTTATGTATCATCAACAGCATTTTAATTAAAGTGGTTTCGATAGAGTATTCCATTATGTCTCCTGAAGCTGATGATTTAACCTTACACAGGGGAGTCCATTAATCTCTTGACATTCAAAATCACCATCCCTATTGCTGACAGAATAGGATTCCCAGTGCACTCCTTGGATCACATCATTCCCCAGCTCCAACCCCTTCAGAGGCTCCCTGATGCCTATTGAACAAAATTTAAACTCCTTAACCCAGTATTCAAGGACTTTCACAACCTACTTTTCCAGTCATTTCAAATTACTTCCCTTTGAACTTTCTATATGTCAGCCCAAAATTGTACTGCAATATTGTCTGGTGCCCTCTCCTGCCTCATAGCCTTTGGGCACATCATCTCTTAAGTGTGGAAGGGAGTCCTTCCATTTCTTTACCTGTTGACTTCTTTGCAAGACCCAGTTGAGAAATCACTTTCCCTTATCTCATATATTTATCTATACTAAATAAAGTGATACACACATATATACATATTCATATACACATACACACAATATAATCTATATCTATATAGATGTAAATATATCTATATTCCTTATTGAATCTCCCAGGTCATTCAATACTTCTTTCACGAATTTATCATAATCTAATCTAATCTAATTTAAATGAGAATCTTATATAGAGTTCTGTAAAAATATATCCCCTCTGCAGAGCAGGCACCATGCCTTAGTCATCTTTGTATTTCTAACATACAGCACAATGCCTCAAAAGTACTTGAAGAATCCATGATTTCATTGGTGTGGATACCTCTACTAACAACAAATATCATAGTTCTTCTGTGACTTGCTCAATGGTCTTTCAGTGTTATCAAGACTAAAAAAAAATTACTCTGTGGCAATTTAGAAATAAGCCTCTCTGAAATGAGCTAGTTTCATCCTCAGATGACAAGCTAAAAGTCTTTTTCATGCTCAGAATCTTTCTGGGCAGGTACAACCAGCACCTCACTGATATAGTTATATCACGATGAATGAGGAACCAGTCAGATGTTAGTGGTGTGCACATAGTGGCCTTTTAATAAATAATGTTTGGAATCATATTAAATGAGCCCCAAGAGAACATTTGTTCTCCTTGGGTGTCCTGTGGGACTGGATCCAATGTAGAACTTGGTTAGTTTTATTCTTATACAATAACAGTGTAATTTTTATAAAATAACAAAATAAAGATAAAAGAACACACAATAACAATGGGATAACCTTCCAGTGTCCCTCTGAATAAGGCATGACAAAGGTAGGGTATAATTCTCTTGCCACTGATAATGGACATTCCTACCTGGTTTCAGTCTCTATTCAGGCAAATATTTAATATATTTTCCTGTATCATGAGATTACTCCAGCAACCTTTGTTTAAAAGATATCTTATAAATATAAATATAACAAAGATATCTATAAATATCTTTCTTAGAAACAGGGAAATCTAACAGTCCTTTGGGATTTAATATGACACACTATTTATGTTCTCCCTCTCCCTTCCAATATACATATGTAAACACATCACAACCACATACAAAAAGCTTTCCTATGGAAGCCATGGTATAGTAGAAATTGCATTGGATTGAGATTTAGAAATGGGTTAAAATCTTTCTCTGCTACTCACTATAGGTTCAGTTTCCTTATCTGTAATGAGGAGGTTGGATTGGCATCTGAAAGATCCTTTCCAACTCGAATATCCTGTAATTTTCTTGAAAACAGAACATTTTCCTAAGGGACTAATCATTAAATCATGTGTTGTTGGTAAGAAATATTCTCATTTCTATATTTGCAAACTATTTATTGATAATGGCACATGATATCATTATTGTTTTACATAGAGAACACAAACGGTCAACACCGGTTTTCCCAGTTAGAAAGGATCTCCCCAGCACTCTGCCCTCAACTTCTAACTGCAATAGTGGCAAATTCCCAAGTTCAAAAAACACACTGAACTAGCTCATTCTAGAAGGAAAATGAGGTACCTGGAGGGTAGGATTGGGAAATGAAATGTAAGCAAAGAGTGATTCTCCCCACACACATACAAACACACACACCAACTGTGATTGTTTCTTCTAAACTTTGAAGTGATGGCTAGGTGTTGATGTGGAGGTGGTGTTTCTCACGATAGACAGCTACAGTGCAGCAGAAGCAAAAAGAAAGGAACACAGATTTGATAAACTAATAAGCCTAATTGACTAGGAGAGAAACCCATTGTCATTTCCAAATCCCCAATGCACCATGCATATTTTAGAAACTCAAGTCTTCTGACTAGTTCCAACATCCAGAAGGAAATAAAAATGATAGCTAACATTTCTAGGTACTTTGTGGTCTACAAAGTCCTTTATTACTAACAATCCAATGTTTTAGGGGTTCATGTAACATTCAATAAATTTTTATTAATTGCCTACTATACACAGTGCAACTACGATATTTTGTAATAGCTAGTACTTATATAATTCTTTAATGTTTGTGAATCACTTTACAAATATTATTACATTTAATCCTCACACTAATCCCAGGAGATATGTGCTATTATTATTATCCTCAGTTTACAGATGAAGAAACTGAGACATTCAGAGGTTAAGTGATGTGCTTAGGGTCACACCAATAGTAAGTTTCTGTGGCTGGATTTAAATAACACATAGGCCCTGTACTCATACAGTATAGAAGGGGTATAAGACATTGAGCCATGACACATACAATAGTAAGTACTTGATAAGAATGTCAAAGAGGTATACAACAAAGTCCTAAATGAAAGCAAAGGAAGAAAATATCATTTCTATTTTATAGATAAGGAAACAGCCTCAATAAGGTTAAAGGATTTGCTTCTTGCCACAAAGCTAGTGTGTGCTGAAGCTGAGTCACAAACCAAGATCTCTTGACTCTAGGTCCTTGGCTTTTTCCATTATTCCTAGAAGAATAAACCATGATCAATCTGCCAGAATGGTCAACAAAGAGGAAAGATCATCTTAAGCTCATATGGTTCAGAGCTAGAAGGTATACACTAGGCTTGAAGTCAAGAAATATCTGGGTTCAATTTCTGATTCTAAAATGTCCTAGTTGTGAAACCTTAGAAGAGTCACTTAAACTGGGCCTCAGTTTCCCCATCTGTAAAAATGAGGGGGTTGGACTCAATGGCCAATAAGATGTCATCCAGATCTAAGATCCTATGATGTAGATTGGGAGCTTAGTTGTGACTTACAGTTTTAAAGTTGTCTAGGGGCAATGAGAGTTTAAAGGACTTGCCCAGGATATTTCAGAGTCAGGAACTGAACCCAAATCTTCCTGATTCCAAAACTAACCCTCCGTTAACTATATAACATAGGCATTCATCTCCTCATTTTACAAATGAGGAAACCGAGAGGTTTCAGTGAGGTTAAGTGACTTGTCCACAGTCTCACAGCTAATAGATATTGAAGGTGATACTCAGGTCCTCTGACTACACTTCCAAAGCTTGCTCCCCAGGAAACCTGTATTCCTGTCTTGCTTCATGTGATTCTAGGCTGTGATTCTAGGTTAGGTAATGTATAACTCTTTCTACCTCAGTCAGTCAAGAGGAGCCAAGCCTTTCTTTAAAGGGGTCGTTTGAGGGCTGCCCCTTCTCCGCTGGAAATTCTTATAGCCTGGAAATTAAAGCTTAAAACAAGCCTTCCATTGCATTCACTATGAAGGTATTGCTGCAAATTCTGAAGAACAGCTATCACTGAACCCCATCTCTCTTCCCTGGTACAAATGGGAAAAGCTGATATCATTGCTCCTTAATAGTTTTGAAAAAGCTGAAATCACACTTCACCCATCACCCCATTTATTTCATGGTTCTTCTAACTCCCATGGCATTTCCAGATTCCACTCTCTGGGACCTGAAGGAATTAAACCGAAGAGGTATTCAGCCTACAGGCAGTAACTGAAGTCCATGAATCTTACTTTTTTAATTCTTTTCTGGAATATCCACAGGCATACACAAAGTATGAGCCCCCTGGGCATGCTAACCCCATTATATAGTGCTATGGAAACCATCACATCACACCCAACCAAGCCTCACTTCTGGGTCCCCTCAGCTCTCCACAGCTGGAGGGTACCTCAGCGAACAGATGAGTTTCTAAACAATTTCGTGTAACTAATCAGCTTTTAAATGCACTGGGGAGCAATTCTACAAAAAAAAAATGTAAAGCAATGAATTTTTTGGTAATGTGAATCACTGGGAGCTGGTTCATGTATTTGGTCATTTTTTGGAGGGAAGGAGAATAGATTTTAATTCATTCATGCCCTTCACAATAAGCATTCATGGTTTCCTCAAAACATACTAAATATTGTGTTTATGAAGTCTTTCTCACTTCTTTTCACTACGTCTCTATTTGTCTCATTTCTCCCAGTGAATTGTAGGATCACAGAATCAGAGGCCGAAAGCTGGAAAGGGCTTCAGATGACCACCAGATGTGAATTATCTTAGGAAGATTCTGAAGATCACCTGGCAGGATAAGATACCAGACACTGAGATCCTTAACTGCCAAGCATTCAAACTCTGCTTCTGAGAGCACAACTCTAATGGGCTGGCCACGCCATTCAAATGCAAAATGTATGCTTGGCAAAAGTACTATTTTATGGAGAACTAACACAAGGCAAGCACTCACAAGGTGTTTAGAAGAAGCCATACAAGGACACTCAAGGTCTCTCTTAAGAACCTTGGAATTTATTGTGTGACATGGGAGAAACTGTCACAGGACCACTCACATGGTGTGCATACTTCAGAGAAGGTGCTGTGCTCTATGAGCAAAGCAGAATTGAAGTATCTCAAAAGAAACGTGACATGTGCAAATTTAAAGAATCCACCCCAAATGTTTACACAGATGATTTGTGCCCAACCTGAGCTCATATTGGTCTGATCAGTCACAGTCAGACACACTGAAACTTGATTCTAGCATAGTGATGTCATTTTGGTCCTCTTCAAGAACAAAGGACAGCAACCAACCAACCAGCCGCTTGAGATCCAAGCCTATTTCCAAGCTTGGTTATCTGGCATTTTATTGACTGGGACCCAAATAACTAAGACTTTGTAGCTGGAATTCAAAAGTCTCTAAAATCAGGAGCCGTTCTCCTGGTTTAATCTTATCTCCTTCTATGTCCTATCTTATACTTCTACACTCTACGAGGTGTAAAAGGTCCTGAAGCTGGACCTCCAGGCCGCTTGTGGCCTTCTAGGTCTTTGAGTGTGTCCTTTTGACTGAGTCCAAGTTTTACAGAACAAATCCTTTTATTAAGGGGATTTGTTCAGTGAAGTTTGGATCCTCTAGGTCCTCAAGTGCAGCCCTTTGACTGAATCCAAATTTCACCAAACAAATCTCCTTAATAAAAGGATTTGTTCTATGAAACTTGGACTCCGTCAAAAGGCTTTGCCCAAGAGCCTAGAGGGCCACATGTGGCCTCCAGGCCCCAAGTTCCTGACCCCTGCATCTAGGCAACAATGGAATATTTACTGTTCCATTTACATACCCCAGGCTTTCGGATCTGTTTGTATTTGCTTAGACCCTCTCTGTACCTATCATGTGGTCCTCCCAGCCTGCCATTTCCACCTGATGGAATTGAACACTCAAGACCCATCTCAAACATCACCATCTACTTCTTGATGTAATTTCTGAACCCCAATTAAGATACAAGCTTTCCATTCTAAGGCTTTGCAAAACATTTTATCTTACAAAAGGTAGTGTCACATAATGGATTAATGTGGTATATTTAGAATAGGAAGCTCAGGGTTCAAATCTTGCCTTTGACAGTTATTAAATAAGTATGTAGGCAAGCTACAACCTGAGCCTCAGTTTTATCATTTGTAAAGAGAGATAGCAATATAAATAACTAAAGCTATGTCTATCTATCAATCAATCTATCTACCTATCTATGATATGTACTGGAAAGAAAGTATTGCCTGAACATGGCTTAATGTTGTTCTGCAAGAAACAATGGACCCCATGGCTTAGGTGAATGTCTTTTAAGAAAATATCTGAGATTCAAAGGTCAACTATATAACAGTCATCTCTGACTAACACATTTTACAATTTCATAATAGGAATCTCTGAATTTACTGTTTCAAATGTGAACTCCTTTACTTTATTATGCATGAATGATTTGCATAAAGATAATGACTCAGTGATAGCAATGCTATTCTTCCTCCTTTATTTATATAAAAACTGTGCCCAGATAACCAGCTTGCAGTATCCCACAAAGATAATTAGGAATGGGTTCTGGTGTTCATATGCCATGCCGAGAACTTCAGTGATGCATTTTCACAAAAACAGAGAATTCTGATGAAGAAGAAATAACATTAAAGAAAAAAAAATTGTCCATCAACTCTGACTGATCATCCAAGTAATAAAAGTGGTGGTAATCTCACAAGCTTATATTTCTAAATTGTTTTAAAGTTTGACAAATTTTTTTTACAACAATAAACCTGTAGAACAAGCAGAACAAGTACCATGACCAGACAAGACAACATATGCAAAAGCACTTTGAGAACTTTAAAGCACAGTATAAATGCTAATTTATTGATTAATTCATTGATTTGGTTTATTTGTTTTATCAGAGTAGAGCTCCTAGTAGCAATAAAGATGAGTGCCTACTCTTCAACCTGCAGTGCTGAAGAGTGGTCTGGGGGACACCAAGAAGTTAAACGACTTTGCCAAGGTCATGCAGCAGCAATATGGCAGAAAGGGGATACCAATGCAGGTCCTCCTGGCTACAAGCATTAGTATTCTAATTTTTATAAGAGGAATTTGAGGCCCCCAGATGGGAAGTGATTGCCCATTGGCAGCACAGCTAAAATAGGTCAGAACCAATGTTTGGTAGTCATGCTCCAGAGTTCAGGCCTTTTCACAGCAGTGAAGATGAAAGAGCACTGGGTGAATTTCAAGAAGTCTTGATCATTAGCCTGGATCTGAGATAACAAGTTGAGATCTTAGGGACTTTCACATGTGTACACTACTGTGCAAGGGGTGAGAAATATACATGAAGATAGAAAATGGTGCCCAGTGGGTAGGAACTTGAAATCCATTTGGAAAACCAGAATGTCTATAATATCTATACATCTGATATCTAGATATAGATGGATGGATTGATATTAGATAAACAGACACATAGATAGATAGATAGATAGATGGATAGATAGATAGATAGATAGATAGATAGATAGATAGATAGATAGAT
>NW_020945437.1:10131071-10347024 GCF_900497805.2 Vombatus ursinus | reverse complement strand
GATAGATAGATAGATAGATAGATAGATAGATAGATAGATAGATAGATAGATAGACAGATGGATAGATAAGATTCAGTCCTGGGCCCTCTTCTTTTCTCCTCTGCTTCTTCATTTGGTGATCTTATCAACTCCTACAGATTTAATTATCATCTTTATATTGACAATTATTAAATCCACTTATCCTTCCCCAAACCAAACACCCTGCTGATCTCCAATCTTACACTGTCAGTTGCTTTTTAGATATCTTGAATTGGATGTCCAGTAGGCTTCTTAAACTCAACATGTCCAAAAAAGAACTTTCCCCTCTAAATCCATCCTATCAGTCCTATTACTATAGAAAGTAACATATTTCCAGTCCCCAAGGCTTGCAACCTAGAAGTCATTCTCAATTCCCATATCCTATCTATTTCAAACAAATGTCAATTTTACTTGTGCAACATCTCTCAAATAGACCCCCTTCTCTCCTTTGATGTTTCCACCCCTTGAGTACAGGCCCTTATCTCACTTCTGGACTATTACAATAGTAATATTGCTGGGATGGGTCTTCCTGCCTCAGCTCTCTCCCCACTCCAATCTATCCTACAATCAGCCACCAAAGTGATTTTCCTAAAGCAGAGCTCTGACCATGTCACCCTCCCCAACCCTTCCCCCCTCCACTCAATAAACTCAAGTGACTCCCTGTCTCCTCCAGAAAGTATCAAAACAAAATCTCCTATTTGGAGTCCAAAGCCATGCATGACCTAGTTCTTCCTACCTCTTCAGTCTTCTTATACCTTACTCCCCACCATGTACTCTTCCATTCATTGACACTGGCCTCCTGGCTATTCCATGAACAAGACACTCCATCTCTTGGCTTTGGCTATTTTCTCTGGCTGTTTGCTTTGCCTGGAATGCTCTCCCTCCTCAACTCCCCTACTGATTTCCCTGCCTTCCTTTAAGTCTAAACTAAAATTCTATCTTTTGCAGGAAGCTTTTCCCAATTCCTCTTAATTCTATTGCTTTCTTTGTGTTAATTACTTACTATTTATTCTGCATATAGTTTGGTCCTTTTTCATAGTTAGCATTCAGTGACTAATACAGTGAGACTGGTGAAAATTAAAATAAATAAGAAAATCTTCATAGACACTCTTTTTTCTCTCTCTTCTCTGTTCATTATTATAATTAAGTGGACTGTATTCTAATAAACATGATTGACAGGGCAGCTAGGTGGCTCAGTGGATACAGCACTGACCCTGGAGTCAGGAGAACCTGAGTTCAAATCCAGCCTCAGACATCTGACGCTTACTAGTTGTGTGACCCTGGCAAATCACTGAACACAGATTGCCTCAAAGCAAACAAACAAACAAATGTGATGGATGTCTGAGGGCACTCCAGAGTCTCTGGGAGATCTTTCAGAACTCTTAACTCTCACTTAATAAGTCTACTAGAGTTTAGGATAACTGGGTTCCAAACCAGATCATTTACAAGTAGTTACTAGAGGCAGATTTTAATTATTTTTAAACAAAATAATTTATGATTAGCATATTTTATTTTGTCATCTCACTTTCTTTTAAGAGAAAAGATTTAATCTTAAATAGAAGTTCCTTATTTCACCAATTTGCTTAAGACCCGAGCATTACTTCACCTTCGCTGAACTATGTTTTAATTTTCTGTGCATTTATTCAGTCACTTTTTTTTAAAAGACAAGACCCCAGCAACAGTTTTACAATGCAAGAAAACACTGCATAAATTAGTACATTGGAGAGATGTGTTAACCAATTCTGAGATTCATTACTGACCTGCAAATGGGATTGGATTTCTGATATTTCCTGGAGAAAGAACATTTGCAACTGAAGTGAGCTACTTCTAGAGGAGGGTTCTTAACCTGGGGTCCATGAAGTTGTTTTCAAAAATATGTTTTAACAAAAATTTTTATAACATTGATTTCTTTTGTAATCGTATGTATTTTATTTTATGCATTTAAAAATGACTCTGAAAAGGGTTAAATAGGCTTAAATAGGGTTAAATATATATATACACACATATATATACATGTGTGTGTATATGTATGTATATATACATACACACATGCATATACACACATATATATTTAATTCAGAAATGAATTATATATTTTTCTTTTTAAAATATTTTTCCAAATACATGTAAAAACAATTTTAACATTTTTTTTTAATTTAAGTTCCAAATTTTCTCCTTCCCTCCTTCCTCTCCCTCCTCCTTGAGAAAGTAAGTAGTTTGATAGAAATTACACATGTACGGTCATGCAAAATATGTTTCCTTATTGTACATATTGCAAAAGAAAACACTGACAAAAATAACAAGAAAAATAAAAGTATGCTTCAATCTGCACTTATACTCCAACAGGAGATAGATCAGAAGTAGATAGCATTTTTCATCATAAGTCCTTCAGAATTGTCTTAGACCATTATATTACTGAGAATAGCTAAGTCATCTACAGTTGATCATCATACAATATTGTTGTTGCTGTGTACAATGCTCACTTCGCTTTGTATCACTTTATATATGTCTTTCCAAGTTTTTCTGAAACCTTTCTGTTTATTAACATATTTTTAGAGTAAGGGTTCCCAACCTGGCAGACATACATATGTCATCACAGGATACAAGAAGCTTGTCATGGGGGAATAGGGAACATTTGGTAATAATAACATTATCTTACTGAAGTATTTTTTAAGTAATAGCACTAGTTTGAAAAAAATGTGGATTAGAGAAAGAAGAATGAAGAGAAGGCAGGATAAAAAAGGATGGGAATGTTTTGGTACCTCAAAAAATTTACAAAGACAAATGAAGGAATAATTCCTATTGACCAAAACCAAATCAGGAAACCTTTGTTCTTCTTAACAAGTAAGAATAAAATCAGCAACAATGATTCAGTAAAAGACAAGCTAAATGATTTCCATAATAACTGGAAATTTTAAACTGAATTCCAGTCAAAGGAATTGCACATATTTAGAAGAGCACATCCCATTCAAATTAAATGGGTCCACATGGCTCTAATTGAATTTATAACAATGTATCTGTGAATCAGAATTATCAGTTATGTTCTCCATCAAATCCAAAGAGAGAAATAAATTGGAGGAGTAGGATATGTGGGAGCACTTTAATAAATTCTACTCAGAACAAAATACTGGTGAGGAAAAAGAGAATCGAGTTTCTCACTAATTTATTTGTCTGTGTTCTGATGAAAATTTATGATACTAGAAATAGTTTTATTCATCAAATCAGAGAGCATATGTAATGTGCTTTGGAAACCTTAACGTACTACATGAATGTTAGCTATTATTCATAATATTTATGAAAGAGTAATGTATTTTCTTATGGATATATGCATGGTAAACTCCAGAATTTATTTCCTTTCATATTGAATATGGAGTATGTGAAGTCAAGGGATTTAGGGACTAAAAAAGATGGGGAAGCCCTGTCTCAGGTGCCTGGGAGACTGAGATTCATTGATTAGCCTGTGACAGAGACAGAATGGGAACTCAGTGTTCCCACTGCTAAGACTGGACATCTAGCTACTCTACAATACTCCCTCTCAGTGCTACCCTGAATAGCTCCTAATCATGAAAACTCATACTTCTATCAATAGTATTTTGCAGATGACAAAGCATTTTCCTTCCAACAACCCTATGGGAGAGAAAAATATTATGACCCTATGACCTCATTATACAGATGAGGAGATTGAGGCTCGTAAGGTGAAGATACTTGCTCAAGATTAGACAGTTTGTGACAAAGCAAGACTAATGTAATCTAATTTTAAGTCCACTGTCCTTTTACCAGACTCATGCATTAAGAATAATACATTATGCATGCAGCCTAAGGCAAAGCATTCAGAGTTGTGAGTAGAATTGTACGGTAGGAGAATCCTTAGAGATCATGTAGTCCAATACCCTTGTTTTTTAAATGAGGTGAGGCCTATTGAGAGGAAAACAGCTCTGCTACTTATTGGCTAGGCTGGGGCTAGAATTCAGGTCTCTTTACATTCCATTCAGTACTACTGTTGCAACATTTTCCTCCTACTCAAAATGAACCAAGAAATCAGATTCACAGAACCTCAAGAACCTCATTTTAGATTTTCAGAAACTGAGGCACATAGAAGTTACTGATTTATACTGGGTCACAAGCTAGTTTACAGTAAATGAAAGAAAGAAAGAAAGAAAGAATGAATGAATGAATGAATGAATGAATGAATGAATGAATGAATGAATAAATGAACAAAATGCACTTATTAAATGCTTACTATGGCCAAACTGAAGTGCTGGGGATTCAGATAGAAAAGCAAGGCAGTCCCTGTTCTCAAGTGAGGGTTAAGAACACATATGGGGAGTTCTCACTGTAAGGTATTTGGAAAGGCCCAGGGGTAGTTCAGTGGCAAAGCAGATGCTCTTTAGTGTTATTCCAATTAATAAAGCTGTAAATGCTCCTGATGCTGAATCATTTGTCAATGCAAAGGGACTTTCCTGGGGAAAACATTCTTTTGGGCTTTTTTTAAGTTGTGACTGCTGAGGTAGTTGCCAGGTCACATCAACACAAAGTTTATTCCCCTGGATGACCAGTTGTGGTGGTAAGAAGTTTGCTTTTCCCAGGACTCCAGGGCTTACTTGCCCATTAATGGCAGGTGGTTGTGGTAGAACTGGGAAGAACAGGTCTTGGACTGCTCCCCTGGATGTTGGATCAGTCTTAAAACTGGCAAAAAACTAAAACAAGAAACTAAGTCTTTTGCCTTCTAGCCCAGAGTTCTTAATCTGCTATCCTGCCATGCAGATTCAATTTTCCATTATCAATGTAATGGTGATCATGCCTATGGGAGGAACTGGAGAAGAAAAATCCCCAAGTAATTAACATCTGTCTTTGGAATACAGAAAAACATTGAGACTCATGTGCATGTACACACACACACACAAACACACACATATACACACACACACAGATGCACATAGATACAAGACATCACAGATAACTGGGAGATTCTGCATAACTGAATTTAATGATCAACTTAGTTACTCAAAAATCCCTTTCTATCATTATTATTAATAATAATGATAGTTAACATATATCACTTTAAGGTTTGCATCATGCTTTAATATGTTATCTAGCTGATTCTCACAACAATCCTGAGATGTAGATTCTATATCATCCCCATTATCACAGATGAGAAAACAGACTGGAAGAGGTTGAGTGATTTGTGCAAAGTTATGCAGCTTTTACTACTGTCCAAGGCAGAATTTGAACTCATATCTTCTTGACTCCAGCAGCTAGTTGGCACAGTGGATAGACCACTAGGCCTGGAGGCAGGAAGAGTTATCCACCTAAGTTCAAATATGGCTTCAGATACTTATTATCTATGTGACCCTAGGCAAGTCATATCATCCTGTTTGCCTCAGTTTCCTCACCTGTAAAATGAGTGGGAGAAGGAAATGGCAAGCTACTCCAGTATCTTTGCTAAGAAAATCCCAGATGGGGTCATGGAGAGTCAGACATGACTGAAATGACTGAATAACTTCTTGACTGCTAGTTCAGAATTCTGTACAACTAGCTCCTTACTAAATCTTAGTCACTAGAAATCTGTCTGAGGTGAAGTCATCTACTTTTCTGAATCATAGAATTCAGATCTGGATAAGATCTTACTGATTATGCAAACAAAGTATGATGATCCTCCTGTATCTTTGATTGGATCTGTGGGTCCTCAGGACCATCCCTCTGAACTTTTCTTATTCAATAGGGCAATAAATGAAGAAGATGTAAGAGTGTGGGCTGAAGGAATTCTGACTCAAGACATCCCCTGAAAGCTGTTTCATCATTCCCTTCTAATTTCATTATTTGTTCCTTTTTCCAAAAGTCAAGCAAGATAAATACATAAACGAGTCAATGAACATTTGTAAAAACAAATTCCATTAATTGACAGCCCTCATTGTGTTCTACTCGGGTAGAACTGGGTGGATCCCTTTTGTATAGATTGCTCAAGGTAGGGGAGATAGTCTCTTTGTCCAAGATTGGTATGATCAAAGTCATGTTCCACACAATCTGTCATTTGAATAAGCCCACCTTCATTATAATATTCATTCTTTCATTAATTGTTAACCAATCAGAATTGATTTCTGTCTATCAGGAACATCCACTCTCCAAGGGTGCTTAAATACTGAGAGGGCTCCATGATTCATCTTTGGTTTGCAAGAAAAAGCCAAGTGGCCATCAATCTATTAATTATCTGCTAGCTATAATTATTAAATTGATTATTAATTACCCAGAAATTATGTCTCTTGGACTTTTCATTCATCACAATATTTAACTGAAGAGGATGGCTAGCAATGTAAACATAGTAGGTAGGTCAACAAATATAAGAACTAAGAAGCTAGTAGGTATCTGAGATCAGATTTGAATTTCGGTCGTCCTGACTTTCAGGCCTAACACTATTCATGGTGCCATCTAGCAGCTTTTAATTATGGATGGTTACAACTAAAAGAGATACTAAAAATTACCTAATTCAGCCCTCTCATTCTACAAATGAGGAAGCTGAAGCAGAGAAAGGAAAAATGAATTGGTCAATGATCACACATAAGTGTTTAAAAGAGGAATAGACTTTAATCCAAATGGTATGTGGAAAGATCAATGGACTTGGCCCTGGATCTGAATTTTATTCCTGATTTTCTACTTACAATTGGAGTGGCCTAAGGTAAGTCACTTAAACTTTCTGGAACTCAATTTTCTCATTTGAAATAAAAGAGGGGAGGGTGGCTTCTGACTTGATGATCTTTAAGGTCCTTATGCCTCTAGGTTTATGATCTCAAGAATTCTGATTCAAAGTTTACTCAATCAGCGTTTGTTAAGCACCTAAGGTGTGTAAGGCTCTGTGTTAAGCCTTGGGGAAACAAAGAAGAAAAAAGACAGTCCCTGCCCTCAAGGAGTTTACAATCTAATGGATGAGACAACAAGCAAACAAATGTTTACAAACAAGATATGTACAGGATGAATAGGAGATAATTTACCGAGGGAAGACACTTGAATTAACAAGGTTAGAGAAGGCTTCCTCTAAAATGTGGGATTTTAGTTGGAACTTAAAGGAAGTCAAGGAGGAAAGTCATTGGAACAAAAGAGCTAGCACATTTCCAGCATGAGGGACAGCCAAAGAGAATAGTCAGAGCCCAGAGATGGAATGCCTTTTTCATAGAACATCCAAGAGGCTAGTATCACTGGATCAAAGAGTACATCAGGGAAGAAAGTGTAAGAAGGCTTGAAAGGTAGAAGGAGGGTAGGTTATGAAGGACTTTTGAATGCCAAGCTGCATTTTGTATTTGATCCTGGAGGACACGTGGAGACACTAGGGTTTATTGAGTAGGGAGGTGACATAGTTGGACTTGAGCTTTAGTGGATGAAGGGAGGATGGACTGTTGCGGGGAAAGACTTAAGGCAGGCAGATCCACCAGCAACTATTGCAGTAATCCAGGTATAAGATGATGAGGGTGTGTTCCAGAATGATGGCAGAGTCAGAGAAAAGAAGGGCATCATTCTTTCCATCACGCTATGGGCCTTTCTTTCCATTCTCTATTCTTTCTTTTTATTCTTTATCTATATCTCTTACCTCTATAGCTATTCTTTATCTTTATCTATTATTTTATCCTATATCTCCTTTCTTTCTATTTTTCCTTTCTACTCCTTTATCATAAGCCATTACTCTACTTTGGGTTTCCATCACCTCTTTCCCCAAGTACATCAATTACTTCCTTGTTTGTTTCCCTATAGTTAATCTCTCCTTATTCACCTTCTGTATTAATGCAAAATCAATCTTTTTAAACTTCTTGCTTTACTTTGGCTCAAAAAGTACTTTGCCTAGTCACCAAGTATTTGGTGATGAACCTCTCTGAAGTTAGGCTTTTGAAAGAGCAAGTATATTCTATTACTAGTACTACAGCTTGAAGTCACTTAAAAAAATGTTATTTAGCAGCTATGTCCACTAACTCTCTCAAAATCATTCAGTGCTTCTTCACTTTCTACTAAGTAAAATTCAGCTCTGAAAGCCTGGAGGTGGGGGTCCTCAACACATAAGTCTCTGTTTATAATTCCAGATTTTACCTATATAAAAGTCTTGCTCTAATAAAATCAGTAGATTCCCATGACTGACTCTTACTTTTCTAATAGTGTTTCCTCTAACTGAATGTCTTGATCATCTTCCTACTTTCCATCTCTACTTACTAAAACTTCATCCATCTTTAAAGGATTGAATGTCATTTCATTCTGGAAGCTTCCTCCTTTCATTCCTATTGGAAATGTTCTCTATAGTCTTTCAAAGGACTTATGGTTTACTGTATTCAAATGGTATATATTAAGTGATAAATTGCATTGTATTGGAATGATTCCTGTAAATACATTTCTCCTGGTAGAGGGGCAACTCTTTGATTATAAGCTCAGAGACAGTAAAAAGAATGTTAGAATCAAGGAACTGGGGTTCTATCCAAGCTCTCCCTCCTACAAGTTTTTTTTTTAATGAGAAGTAGATTATCTCACCTGTGTAAGTCTCAGTATCCTCATCTGTAAAATGGGAATAATAATCATTAAACTAATAATTGCAGGATCCTTGTGTGAAAAGCACTTTTTGGGGCAGCTATGTGGTGCAGTGGATAAGAGCACTGGCCCTGGATTCAGAAGGACCTGAGTTCAAATCCAGCCTCAGACACATAACACTTACTAGCTGTGTGACCCTGGGCAAGTCACTTAACCCTATTGCCCAGCCAGAAACAAAAGAAAAGAAAGAAAAGAAAAGCACTTTTTAAGTCTTAAAGTACTATGTAAACATAGCTATTAATAACATTTTGGTCAGAGATTCTGTCTTTTCATTCTCACATCCTGTTATATTATGAATATGAAGGGATCTGTACATAGGGGGAACTCTATAAATATTTACTGTGGTGAATGAATTCATTCTGTATCTGCTCATGAAAAGCACTACCCAAGTGCATGTTCTACTTATGGTAGTTCAGTACAGACATACAAAGAATGAACAATTTTAGATAATTATATTCAGAATCAAGCAGCAGCCTTTTAAAACCTGTAATCTAGGGTTTAGTAAGAATCAAAATGTTTCACATAAAGAAAATACAATCAGATAAAATGTCAGGCTAGGAAATAAATGAATAAAAGAGTAATCCCAAGAAGATGACTTCCCTGTATGGTTCCCTGACCTAATCAGAGAACAAAATCTTGGATCCTTCTTAACAATGGGTATTGATGTATCTCTCCAGGCTAGGCTCAAGTGTACTATTCATTCACCAGTAAGTGGAATTGGAAGCACTGTGATAGGGTGGGGGAAAGCTGGATTTGGAGGCATAATCACAGAAGCGAAGTGTTGGAAGAGACCACAAAGATCATCTATTCAACTTCTACCTAATCAAGAAAGAAATGTTTCTAAACTATCTTTGAGAAGTAGTCTAGCCTCTGGCCTCTGCTAGAGAACTCCATGGAGGAGAAGCTCACTACTTCTCTTAGATAGGAATCCTCTACCAATAGGAGGCAGCCCATTCCACTAGTGACAGTGATAATTGTTAGGAAGGTGTCCATTAACCTATCTTGCCACTGCTCCTAGTTTTGTCCTCAGGAGACAACAAGAACAAGTCTAATCTCTAGTCCTCCTAACAGCTCTTTGAATGATATATTATTATATCATACTGCATTATAATGTAATGTATAACTAGTTGACATAGTTTTTTGGGTTTTTTTTTTTAATAAGTCCAACATCAGCAGGCTTGCATTAGCAAAAGCTCATAACAGTAAACATTTGAATGATGAAGTATTTTGTTCCTTCCCAATCTGGATGTTTATATCCCAGAGGTACAGGTCTACACTGGAACAGATACAGGGGCATCTGGTCTAGTACAAAGTTTTTATAAAGAAATCCAGTTTAGCCTCTGGTCCCACTTAGTAGAGTTGGAGCAAAGAGGGGTGGAGGTGGGACTAAAAGATACCCAGGTAGTTTCTTCAGTTTGGAGGATTGCGGATACAGAGCTGTAAGGAATTGTAAAGGTCATCTAGTCCAAGTTTCTCCTTTGATATCAGAGGAAGCTAAAGCCCGGTGAGGTCATGGGACCTGCCCAACCACACACAGGTAATTAACAATCCTGGAGTATGAATTCAAGTCCTCTGACTTCAGATCCATATTTCTTTACATTCAGAGGAAACATATTTAAACCCCTATTCTGTCACTTACTACCTATGTGAATTTGGGCAAATTATTTCACTTATTTTTTTCCTCTGTAAAAAGGGGAGATTGAACTAAGTGGCCTCTAAGGTCCCTTCCAATTCTCAGTCTATAGTCCCATACCCCTCCTATTTTCCCTAATCATGGGAAAAGGGGAATACTTTGTCCTTAAAAAACTTCTTGGAGCCATGGAGATAAGATGTCAAAAAAAGAAAAGAAAAGAAAAAGAAACATCTGCCATTTGAAAACTGTAATCACCCATCATCTGCTTCACCTGACTTCCAATTCTTTACTCTCCCACTTGACTGCAGTGTGGAGACAGTCTAAAATAGACTGAAGTAGACAGAAGAGAGTACAACGAACCGCCAGGAGCTAAGAGCTGTCTGTGGTCCTGACTCAGCCAGCACATCAGAACTGCTGTCTGGCAGCTGAGAGCTTCAAGCTTCTCTTAGGATTTGTAAACAACCAATCACCCCTGCGTGGCACCTGAGGACAAATGAGCAAGAACCAGAGCACCACCTGTTTTGGAGCAGGTGCCCTCGCACCTGTGCCTATAGAGCTCAACAAGGAGATGGAAGCCTGTTGTCACTGTTATGTTCACCAGGTCCCCTCTCAGCCTAGATACTGCAGCTACAAAGTGAAAGAGCAACTGATGGACTTGCCTTCCCAGAGAACCCAGGACTCCATACCATCTGGCAGCTACTCTTCCTGACCCTAAATGTCATGATTATGTCAATATATTGCTCCTGGTTGAGGTCCTAGGCTCTAGTTCAGGAAAAAGTTTTATCTCTTTTGTCTCATTCTCATGTGCCCAGGATTGCTTTTCAGGTACCTGATTATCTGTGAGGTGTGGGGGTGAGGAAATTCAGTGACAGGTCCTGAACTACAGTGTAGTATAATGGTGATATGTCTCCTGTAGTATAATACAAGGAGATATGGCTTTTATGGTAGAGGACCTGGGGGAGAAATCTACTTCTTTTCCTTAATCCTTAAGTGACAATGATGGCTTCAGTTTCCTCATTAATAAATAAAGGTGTTGGGTTAAACTAAATAAACTCTTCTTGGTCACTTCTAGGTTTACATTCTATGATCTTAAGAGTTAATAAACATTAACTAAACATTTACTATACACCAGAAATTGGATATGCAAAGAAAGGCAGAATCACAGGCCCTGCCCTCAATTATAAGATAGTGATATTAGTTTAAGTATTAGTTCAAAATATTGGTTAAAAGAAATATTGAAAAATCCTGAACCTTAATGTCAATCTTTGGGCCCTCCACATTTGATCCTTCCCTAACTTTACAACTTCATCTTATATTACTTTTCTTTATCTAATATTTTGGCTGCTGAACATTTTCTACCTGCTAAAATGCAGTATTACAGAGACATGGAGACAGGGAATGAAAATTGATTCTAAACTCTGAGCATCTGGGTTCAAATCCTACCTCTGATGTTTACTCCCTGTTTGACCCCAGAAAAATCCCTTAACCTCTCTAATTCTCAATTTCATCACGTGTAAAATAAGGAGGTATGGCTAACTAATTTCTGAGGTCCCTTCCAGCTCTAAATCCATGATCCTATGAACTTCTTTCCCACTTTTGTGCATTTGCGCCATTCTCAATGGCTGAAATGTAATCCTTTTTAATTCTTTAATTCCTTCTCATTCTTAAAAATCTAACTCAAATGCCAGCTCCTAAATGATATCTTCTTTCTAATATCTTTAATATATAAGATAGTATATTAGAGTCATCTGTGTTAGTAACCTATCTTCCTATCAGACTATAAATGTTGGGGACAGAGATTGTTTCTTTTTTAAACTTTGCCATCTCCACAAAACCTGGCAGAGTACACTGCATACAGTAGGTTTTTAAAAACATTTACTATAGAATGGATGTTCATTGAACTTAAGATCAGCTCATTAGCATTCCAAAGTGAAGGGTGAAGAGCAAAGAAAGTAAAATTTAAAATAGACCCCCCTTCCCTTCCCATTCTTTCTCCAAATAAAAATAGTGAAGAACTACGAGCAGATAGTCCATTCAACAGAGTAATCAAACACAGCTTGCATGTGACTCACAACACTCCAGAGTGAAGCCCAAACCAGATTAAAAATATAATTAAGAAATATTTAACTAAACAAAATATAATAAAACTTGGATAATGTTAATGTGTAGTTTTCTAAGTCAATATGTCACCTACAGGGATCCTTAGGTATGTTTTTCTTAACTATTATTTATTTTAATATTCTTTTCTTTTTAAATTTTGAGTTCCAATCTCTTTCTTCCTCCTACTCCTTCCCCACTCACTGAGAAGTCAAACAATATGATATCAATTATACATGTAAAATCACATTTCCATATTAGCCATGTCACAAAAAAGAGAAAAAAATGGGTGAGAAAATTATACTTCATTTTGCACTCAAGTTCACCAGTTCTCTCTCTCTCTGAAGGAGAATAGTATTTTTTCATCACGAGTCCTTTGGAATTGCTTTGAATCATTGTATTGATCAGAATAGCCAAGTCTTTCACAGTTAATAATCATTACAACATTGCTATTACTGTGCACAATGATCTCCTGGTTCTTCTCACTTCACTTTGCATCAGTTCATATAAGTCTTGGCATTCTTTTTTTCTGAAACCACCCTCCCTTCATTATTACTAATATCACAATGGTACTCTATCACAATCATATACCACAATTTGTTTAGCCATTTCCCCAACTGATGAGAATCCCTTCACTTTCCACTTCTTTGCCCAAAAGTACAAAAAAAACTGTAATAAATATTGTGTGTGTGTGTATGTGTGTGTGTGTCTGTGGTTTTCCTTTTTCTTTGCTCTCTTTGGGAAATAGCATTAGTAGTGGTATTGCTGGATCAAAGAGTATGCACAGTTTTATAGCCCTGTGAACATAGTTTCAGGTTGTTCTCCAGAATAGTTGGACCAGTTCACTACTTCACCAAGAGTTCATTAAGGTACCTATTTTCCCTCATCCTCTCCAGCATTCTTTATTTCTTATAGGCATGAAGTGGTACTTCAAAGTTGTTTTACTTTGTCTTTCTCTAATCAATAGTGATTTAGAGCATTTTTTTTCATAAGAATATAAATATCTTTGACTTCTTCTTCTGAAAACTGCCTGTTCATATCCTTTCACCATTTATCAATTAGGAAATGGCTCTTATTTTTTTTATAAATTTGACTCGGTTCCCTATATGTTTGAGAAATGAGTCCTTTATTAGAGGAACTTGCTATAAAAATTTGATATTACTTAATTGTCTATTGTCCATTTTAGCAAAATGTAATTTCTCTGATTATCTCATTTAATTAGGTCTATTTTTGCTTTTGCTTTGTCTGAGATCATGATCACTCCCCTGTCTTTTTTATTTCACCTGAAGCATAACAGTTTCTGCTCAAGCCCTTTATTTTAACTCTGTGAGTATCTTTATGTTTCAAATGTGTCTCTTGTCCACAACATATTGTTGGATCCTGGTTTCTAATCCATTATGCTATCCACTTCCATTTCATGGGTAAGTTCATCTCATTCACATTCATAGTTATGATTACTAACTATTCATTTCTCTCTCTCCTGTTTTCTTCTCTTTATCCTTCTCTTTCTTTTTTAAACCTGTCCTTCCTCAAAAGTCTGTTTTGTTTCTAACTGCTGCCTCCCTTAGTCTGCCCTCCTATGTTGTTTATCATCTTCCCCTCATATTTTCTTATTGGGTAAGATAGATTTCTATACCCAAATGAGAATGTTTGTCGGTATGTCTGTATATATAGTACACACATATATACACCCATATATATACCAAATATATATGTATATGTGTGTGTGTATTCTTCCCTGTTTGAACCAATTTAGATGAGAGAAAGATTCAAGTACTGCCCACTCACCCTCTACACTATAAAAGCTCTTCCTTACATCCTTCCTTTATGTGAGAAAATTTTTGCTATTCCACCATTCCACCTCTCCCTTCCCCCTTCTCTCCTTTTTTCTCATCCCTACATTTTTTGAGATCATCCCAACATAACTCACAGATGTGTCCTCTGTTTATGTAGATACTTTCTAATTTCCCTAATAATGATAAAGTTCTTAGGAGCTACATGTATCATCTCCTCATGTAGGAATGTAAATAGTTTAACTTTATAGAGTCCCTTATGGTTATTCTTTCATGTTTACTTTTTTGTTCTTCTCTTGAGTCTTCTGTTTGAATGTCAGAATTTCTACTCAGCTCTGGCCTTTTCATCAGAAATGCTTGGAATGCTGTATTTAATTGAATATACATTTTTCCCCCTGAATGATTATACTTAGCTTTACTGGGTAGATTATTCTTAGTTGTAATTTTAGCCTTTCCAAGTATCATATTCCAAGCCCTCTGCTCCTTTAAGGTGAAGGCTGCTAAGTCTTCTGTAATCCTGACTATGACTTTTTGGTATTTGAATTGTTTCTTGTACTGGGGCAGTTCTCCTTAATGATTTCTTGAAATATGATGTCTATTCTCTATTTTTTTTTATCATGGCTTTTAGGTAGTCCAATCTGAAATTATCTTTCCTCTGTTTTCCAGGTCAGGTATTTTTCTGATGTGATATTTCACATTTTCTTCTATTTTTTCATTCTTTTTTTTTTTACTTTGTTTTATTGTTTCTTCAAGTCTCACGGAGTCATTAGCTTCCACTTTTCCAATTTCAATCTTCAAGGAATTATTTTCTTCAGGGAGTTTCATACCTCTTTTTCAATTCAAACCAATTTTGCTTTTTAAGGAGTTCTTCAGTGAATTTTTGTGCTTCTTTTACCATTAGACCAATTCTGTTTTTTAAGGAGTTATTTTCTTCAGTATTTTTTGCATCTTTTTTTTGCCAAACTATTAATTCTCTTTTGATTATTTTCTTGCATCACTCTAATTTCTTTTTTCAATTTTTCCTTTATCTCTCTTATTTCTTTCTTTAACTTTTCTAGGTATTCTTGCTGGCCTTGGGTCCAAATAGCATTTTTCTCTACGGCATTGCTTATGGCTGTTTTCACATTGTTGTCTTCTAAGTTTATGTCTCGGTCTTCCTTACTTCCACCATAGCTTTTTTATGGTGAAGTTTTCTTTGTTCTTTTTGTTGTTTTTTCATTTTCTCAGCTATTTCTTCACTTTGAAATTTTCACTAAAGTTAGGTTTTGCTCACCTGAGGGCAGGGAGACATTGTTCAAAGATTTAGGCATTTTTGTGCTGCTATTTTTTGGAGCTAGTTCTGAGGGTTTGCATGTTTTTAGTGCTTCCAAGGTTTATGTTAAACTGGGAGGAATGGTCACTGCTATCTTGATCTGCACTATTGTCTTTACCCAAGAAGAGCACCTGCTCCCCTGCAGTGAAAAGTGTTAGTCATCTTCTTGGTCTTGAAATTCTGACCAGGTCTATTGCTCCCTAATGATTGATCACTAGTACTCCTTTCCATTCTGGAACAGTGACTCATAGCTGCTTTTTAAGCAACAGTGTTGCCATTCAGCACTAGCTGCAACCAGTGTCAGCAAAGGGTTTCCTGTAATCTTTTTCTGACTGGTTGTCCAACCCCTTTACTGTCTCTGGGGTGAAAGCTCCTGAAGGCGCTGCTGCTGCTGTCGTGGCTGACTTCTAGACCTACTGTTGGTACTCCTGCCATACTCTGGACCTGTGTCCAACCTACTGTGAGGTTCCTAAGTTGTGTTGGGCTATAAAAATGTCTCCCACTGACCTGTTGGTACTTCTGCTATTCCAAAATTTGATTTGCATCATTATGTTAAAGTTGTTTGGAGGGGAGTGTTGGAAGAGTTCAGCTAGGCCCCAGTCTGTACTCTACACAAGGGCTTCTTAAACTTTTTCCACTGATGACCACCTTTTCTGTTTCAACACCTGTTCCTTGGAGTTGTGTGACCTGAGGGCCATGCACAGTGCAAGATGCACATGCTTTGTTTTCAGAACCAAGGCTGCAATGAAGTTGTGTGATGTAACATCAGCAAGCACTGCCAGAAACACCAAGGATTCATTATGCATTTGATTTTTAATTGCTTTTTGATTGTTGCCTGTTCAGAAAACTTTTACTGTTGCCCCAGATTTTCACAATACTATATGGGGTTGGGACCCACAGTTTAAGAAGTGCTGCCTATATCTTGACTCCACCTCCTTAGGTACATTTTAATGGTCTTCAATTCTATTTGAGTCCGACCCCAGTACATTACATAATCAGAGTAATTAATGGGCAATACTGACGCATGTCAGTCTGACTCAAACACCAATAGAAGACTGATAAGAAAATTGGAACTTCTATTTCTACAATCAATTGACACAACTACACTAATAATATGGTTAGGGAAGGGGGGAGAAAAGAAAGTGATCTCTGGGTATAGACTCTGAAACAAAAGGTACGGTTATCTTATAGGTTAGTGGAGGTTAAGGAACATAGATGGGCTTCACATTCATCTTAAGTAGGCTACAGGGTTAATTTTTTAACAGTTTGCAATCCATCAATGGGGCATTCACTCCCACAAAAAGCTACATGCTCTCCTCCTCATTGCTATTCCCAGGTTCTTATTTGGGCCTGGTGTGGGAAGTGAAGTTACATCTCAAATGAAAAGCCAAATACTAGGAAACTGGGTCATTTCAGGTAGCATGATGTTCCTGGATGACCAACCAACATTAGGAGGATATGAGGTTTTATAAGAAGGTAGAGAAAGGTAGCCACAGGATGAAATTTTTCATTTACCAGTCACTCTAGCTATCTCTATCTGAATGTCCTCCCTTCTCTCAGCAACATGGGTCTAGTCTAACCATAAGGAAGTATAATGATTTGGTGGCTTAAGCTATTCCCCTAATTAGAATGACCTTCCTTTTGTGCAGCTATGTAACACTTTAAAGCTTGTAAAGTGACTAACAAATATTATCTCATTTTATAGTCACAACCTTCAAAGATAGGTGCCATTATCATCTCCATTTAACAGATTAAGAAAATGAATCATATAGTCATTAAATTACCTCCAATCCTTTGACTCCTCAATTCTCTCCTAGGCCATCTCCCCTACATTAGCCACTCTCTCCTCTTTTCCCCATCTTGACCTTTGATGAATCAATTCAGATCTGTATTGTTCTCTTCTCTTGAAGTCTTAGGTCCTTTATTTCACCAATTGCACCCTCAATTGCAAGCATCAGCCTTGGATTACTCTCATTATCTACCACTTTAATTCCTACATATATACTGCTGAATACAAGTGGTGAAAATCACACATTGATTCTGACTAGATCCACTAAAAATTTATGTTACACAACCTGAACTGGGCCCTCACTGCTTCTAGGCACTCCTACTACACCTCCTTCATCAACTCATTATCCCACTCTCAATTGAAACTTCTGAACCTTTTCATCCCTCCTCAAAATTCCCAATGGCTTCTCTTCCTCCCACCCTCTCAACTGAGAATCTTGCCTCATATTTTATAGAAAAAAATTTTGAGGTCATTTGTTGTAAGTTCCCAATTCTCCCTTCTTCCTCATCATCTATCACTCATATGCCTTCTGCTACTATCTTCTTCTTAACTCCTGACTCATATTATGAAGTGGCCTCATCCCTTACCAAGGCTAATCCTTCTATTTGCTCAAGACACTCCATCACATCCAATTTCATCTAACAGATTGTCACCTAAGTCATCTCTCCTGTGTCACTTATTTGCAATTTCTCCCTGTCTGGGGCTCCTTCCCTACAGCCTACAAATATCCCCATGTCTCCCTCATCCTCAAAATATCCTCAGTTGATACTTCTATTCTTGCTATCTATTGTCATATGCCTCTTTTGTCTTTTCTAACTAAGCTTGCAAAGGCTGTCTGCAATAGATGCTTCCACTTTCCCTTCTTTTACTCTCTTCTTAACCCCTTACAATCTGGATTCAATTATCATTATTTGACCAAAACTGCTCTCTACAGAGTTATCAACAATCTTTTAAACACCAACTCCAAGGATCTTTTCTCAATCCTCATTTCCTCAACCTCTCTGTAGCCTTTGACACTGTTGATCACCCTCTTCTTGATATGTTCTTCTCTAGGCTTCAGGGACACCACCCTCTCTATTTTCTATTAATCTCCTTTGCTGAATCCTCATTCAGACCATGCCTTCAGACCATAAGTGCCTCATAAGGCTCCATCCTGTACCCTCTTCTTTTCTTCATCTATACTTCTTCATTTGATGATCTCATCAGCTTCTATGGATTTAATTACTATCTCTATGCTGATTATTGTCAAATCTACCTATCCTATCACAAACTCTCTGGCCTCCAATCTCATACCACCAATCTCCTTCAGGCATCTCTAACTAGGTATCTAGTAGACATCTTAAACTCAACATGTCCAAAACTGAACTCATTATCTCTCCCTCTAAACTCTCCCTTCACTCTTACCTTCCCCATTAATTTGGAAAGAGTCACCACTATCTCTCATCTGTAATATCCGATCTGTTGTCAAAACCTGCCAATTTCCCCTTTGCAACATATCTCAAATATGCCTTCCTTCTCTCCTCTGACAGAGCCATTACTCTGATGCAGGCCCTCATCACCTCATACCTCAACTATTGCAATAGCCTACTGGTGAGTTTGCCTTCCTCAAGTCTCTCCTCACTCCAGTCCATCCTCTATTAAGCCATCAAAGTGATTTTCCTAAACAGTAGGTCTTCACTTGTTACCCTCCTACTCAATAATCTCCAGTGGTTCCCTATTGCCTCCAGGAACAAATACAAAATCCTCTGTTTGGTTTTCAAAGTCCTGCATAACCTAGTCCTTTTCTGTTCCTCTAATCTTCTTACATCTTCCTCCCCATCACATACTCTTTGATCAAGCGATATTGGCCTTCTGCCTGTTCCATGAACAAGATTCTACATCTCCTGGCTCTGGGCATTTTCACTGGCTCTACCTGATGTCTAGAATGCTCTCCCTCAGTATCTCTGCCTTCCAGCTTCTCTGGCTTCATTTAAATCCCAAATAAAATTTCATAATTTTCAGGAAGTCATTTCTAATGTATCTTAATTCTAGTGGCTTACCGCTTTCAATTGCTTACTATTTATCCCATATAGAGTTCGTATATGTTTGTTTTGCTTGTTGTCTTTCCTATTAGATGGTGAGCTCTTTGAGAGGGGGTACTGACTTCTGCATCTTTTTTTAACATCCTCAATACTTAACACAATGCCTGGCACATAGTAGGTGCTTAAAATGTTTTAGTGACTGACTTTACCAAAGTGATATAGCTAGTGTCTGAGGTGAGATTTGAACTTAAGTCTTAGTGACTCTAGGTCCAGCACTCTATCTACTGCTTCATCTAGTTGCCAAATAAACCAGAATATGTAAGGCCCAGCTGGAATTCCATTCCTTCCATGAAGCCTACAGGAGATAGATGCAATCCTTACTCTGTAGCTTAAAAAATAAATGAACCTAGATGAGTCCTTTTACCTGTCTGAGACTCAGTTTCCTTATCTATAAAACAGGGATAAATAATACTGGCTCAGGGTGAGAAAATCACTCTAGATACTAAATTTAATCATTTTAAAACATTCTATAAGTGTCAATTATGTGTATTATTATTAACTCTCCCTGATGACTCTAGACCAGTAAGATCTCTCTCTCTCTCTCTCTCTCTCCTCTCAACTCATATATGGACCTTCTTTAACTCTAGCAATCAGTATTACATAGATTAAACTTAAAATGTGTTCTCCTTGTCTTTGGATATTCTGTTATATCTTCCCAGGCAGCAGATAAGCTCCTTTAAGGTGAAGACCGTGAGCTATACTTCTATTTTACCTCATTAGCACCTAACCCACAGTTGGACACATCATAGTCAAGAGTGGACCAATGAAATGTCCCATCCTAAAGAGCTCTGCAGGGGGTAAACTTTTCTTTCACTGAAGCACTGACCTACTGGAGCTGAACTGTGAACCCATAGTGTTACAGGCTAAAATGATCTGCAAGCAGGACAAGTTATGTGGTAATAGAATTGGAATTGCCAATTAATCTAGGAAAGTGAGACCCATGGACCCATAATATCCCTCATTCTGGCCTCCTGGAATTCTTAAATGCTTCCTCTGAACAAGTTGCTACCACTCACAATTTGCTATATCCTTTCTGTAAAATGTTTTAGCCCAGAGGGCCCTTTCCTAGACTAAGGAGAATGGATTTCTGATAACATGCTCTGCAATCACTTCCCAAAGCCCCTGTGTATAGCTACATGATTCCCACAGCAGTGGGGGAAAAGAGTATTCCTGAATGCTATCATTCTATGGTGGTGGGAGGAGAGAAAAGATGAGCTTTTGTAAAAGAAGAGGACAGGACTTGAGTGAGAGTGTCAAGTTGAGTTCAACAACATTATCTTTTAACTCAATACTGAAGAAATGTTGACTTAATGTCATTTCTGTAGGAGCCATGATTGCTTAAATTATTCTCATTCAGAAACATGATACACATTAGGAATTTCCAATAACTCAATAAAAATAACGGTCTCCTTCCCACCAATATGAAGGAAAAACAAAAACTATAAATACACACACTTGACTATGCATTTCTTTGGTACTACTAATGAGTGAGGGGGAGGGAAAGAGGGAAGCCAGGAGGAAGGAAGGAGGGAAGGGGAGAGAGAGGAAGAGAGAGAGAGAGAGAGAGAGAGAGAGAGAGAGAGAGAGAGAGAGAGAATACAATTTATAACAATCATATTGCACTGGCTTTCAATAGGTGTTCACTTCACACACTTCATCTGCCAAAGCACTGACTCATGAAATTCAGAATGTGCTAGTATTATATGAAGAGCATTTCCTACAAAATTAACATAACTGAAAGGTTACTTGAGGGAACACTGCACTACTTGTATGGGTGACCCAGTTATAACTAAATTGAGAAGGCTGGCACCTTGTTCTGTCTACACCTGACTATACTACCAAGTAAGCTACTATACACCTTTAGGGACCTCTTCTGCCTCATGACTTTCAATGGAAGTCCAACCCAGGTGTAAATTCAGCAATTCATTTCAACAACCACTTATTTATTCAGTATCTGCTATGAGCCATGCATTGAGGAAACAGTCAAAAGCAAAACCATCCCTGGCCACAAAGAGCTTACAATCTAGTGAATAAGACTTAAGAATTTGATGGTCCCACAACCTTTCCACCCAAATGAAGTTTCAATCTAGAATGATGGTTCCCACGGTGTGGAAGAGGGATTGCTGAGTATGGTCCATATGCTGGTGTTTTCTCCTGAATCTTAACAACAACAGAGCACTTTAAAGTTTCCAAAGTGTATATGTATGTGCATGTGCACACATGTGCGTATGTGTGTATATGTCTGTGTATGTTTCCTATTCCCCTTCCGAAGTAGGATAGACATCAATTATATATATAAAGAAACTGAGTCTCTAAGAGGGAGTGTATAGCCTCCTTCATCCAATAAGGCAAGATCCAAATACTAAAATGGATTGCATTATTTTTACTCTTTCCACTACACCACACTCTATGACAATATCTATATGTTTTGTTGTTTGACTTGTAAATCTAAGCATCCACAAAATATAAGTTACTGTACCTCCCTAACCTTTCTTTTATGTTTCTGATTGATAAGTATTTATTAAGTGCATCTTATGGGACTCTAACATCGTGCTGGTCATTGTGAGAGATATAGCATAATGTGCGATCTCTACATTTATCATATGCCCAGCATTGTTAGGTATTCAAAGTATGACCTCAGATCTTGGCCCTCAAGTAGCTTCCAATGTAATTGGGGAAAAGAAATTTTAAAAATATTAGATAATTAGGGAAACAGTAAATATTCAACTGTGGTACTATTTAGAGCAAAGGGGATTATGGGATTAACTTCCCTAGGGTGGGACTCTTAAAATGGTCCTAAAGACAGGTAAGACAGTCCCTGTAGAGGGGAAAGGAAATGCATTAAAGATTGATAAGATAGCATAAGTAAAGGCCCAATAGAAAGGATGGCCATTGCGGAATTCAGGGAGAACAATCTGACTGCAGGATGGGGATGTGTTAGGGAACATAGGAAATAAAGCTGTAATATAGTGGGTGAGATTAGATAACAGGGAATGTCTTGAAAACCTGAACAAGTTTAGGAAACTGTAGGATCTTTAATATTGGAGCATTTTGGAAAATTATTCTAATAGTAATATATAGAATGGATGGATTGCCATGGGATTATAGAATACATTTAGAGCGATAAAGAGACTTTAAAGCCCAACACCCATATTTTACAGATGAGCAAACTGAAGCTGATAGTGGTTAAATAACTTGCCCCAAAATATATCAGTGTTTGAAGCAAGATTTGATCGTAGATTTGTCTAAGTCTAATGCTGTATCTGCTGCACCATGTCGTTAAGTTGTGTCTAACTTTGTGACATCACTTGGGGTTTTCTTGGCAAAGACACTGAAATGGTTTGCTATTTCCTTTTCCAGCTCATTTTACAGATGAGAAAACTGAGGCAAACAGGATTCAGTGACTTACCCAGGGTAGCACAGCTAGTAAGTGTCTGAGGCCAGATTTGAACTCAGGAAGATGAGTCTTCCTAACTCCAGACCTGGTACTCTATCCACTACACCACCTAGCTGTCCTATTGTACCATGGAGAATACAAAAAGGCAGGGCTTGAGGTTTCTTCTACTCCCTGGGTGGGGAACTTGCAGCCTCCAGGCCACACGTGGACCTCTAGGTCCTCAAGTGCAGCCCTCTGACTGACTCCAAACTTCACAAAAAAAAATCTCCTTAATAAAAGAATTTGTTCTATAAAACTTAGACTCAGTCAAAAGGCTGTACCCTGGTGCCTCATGGTGGCCTCATGGTTGCAGATTCCCTATCCCTGTTCTACTCTCTGCTGCTTTCACCAAGATGAAAAAGGAGGAAACATGACATCAATTCTAAGAACTCTAATGCAAATAAGGAATTGAATGACTTGTCTTTTTCTATCAAGAAAGATAGATGGTGCAATGGTTAGAATTGTTTGACCTGGCATCATAAAGCCTTGAGTTCAAATTTGTCCTTAGACACTGTCTGTGTGACCTTGATCAAGTCACTTAATCTCTTTCTGCTTCACTTTCCTCAAGAGTAAAATGAGAATAATAATAATCCAGGGTTATTGTAAGGATCAAATGAGATACTTGTAAAGTACTTAGCACAGTGCCTAGCACACAGTAGGTGCTTAATAAATGCTTGTTTCCTTCCTTCCTTCCTTTCTTCCTTCCTTCTTCCCTCTCTTCCTCTCTCCCTTCTTATTTCCCTTCTTTCTCCCAACTTATTAGCCAAATGCTACTTTAGATAGAACTGTGGAAAACACTTAAGCAATCCTAGAAGGGATAGATGTTAAGTAAAGTGACATAAAAGCCTAATGGAATGCCTTTGCACTGAAGTGTTATCCAAAGCAGCTTGGGCTGAATGTTCAAGCACAATACTCAGGAGGCTTGGTTTGTTCTAATTTGAATTTTTCCACAGAAGCAATACCAAAGAGTAATCTCTCCCGAGGTGTCTAGCATTTCCTCACTATTCAGAACAACAAAATTTGCAATGGAAAGAAACATGCTTCAGCAACTATCTGGACTTCACAGGTCTGTCTGTTCTGAAAAAGGGATCTTGTCATTTAGGGACAACCCATGATAGCTATAACAAAGGCACCACCACATGATTCATGTTGAAGCTATTATAAATGAAAGTTCCTCCCCACCAGAGCCAATCAACTGCTAATTCTTATCAGCTGTATCTCTACAAAATCTCTAGCATCTTTCCTCTTTTATTCTCCAATTCAGCCCTCATCACCTTTCAACAGGAGCCTTCTATTTGGTCCCCTGCTTCCAATCTCTTCCCTCCATAAGGCGCCTTTCACAGAGATGCCAATTTGATATTCTTCACATATGCATATGAACAAGTCACTCTGGATCAGAAATTGTCATTGGCTCCCTACTGCCCATAGGAGAAAGATATAGACAAAGGTTGAAAGAGATAAAGAGATAGAGATGGATATACACATATATAAAAATTAAATTAAATTAAATACAGGTAAATATTAAATGGTGGTACTATTTAGATCAAAGAGACTTATGAGATTAACTCCCTTAGGGTGGGACTTGAAATGGGCTTAAAAACAGGTAAGACTGTTTCTATAGAGGGAAAAGGAAATGAATTAAAAGTAAAAAAGTTAGTATAAGTAAAAGCCCAGTGTGTGTGTGGGGAAGGGGTGTGTGATATATGTATTAATACTTGGCTGATCATTTAAAGTAATCCACAATCTGGCTCCTACCTTCTTCTAGTCTGGAACACCATGTCAAGAAATCACCTCCACTTCTGAGAATCCTTAGATTTATTTTATTTTATTTTTTTTTTATTTTAGGCAATTGGGGTTAAGTGACTTGCCCAGGGTCACACAATTAGTAAGTGTCAAGTGTTTGGTCTGAGACCAGATTTGAACTCAGATCCTCCTGACTTCAGGGCTGGTGCTCTATCCACCGTGCCACCTAGCTGTCCCCCTTAGATTTATTTAAGTCATAGTTCAGAAGCTACCTACTGTGAAAGACTATATTAATCCCCCTAGATGTTAGAATTCTGTCCCTCCATGATCTTTTTAAAATGTATATGTTTACCTGCTGTTCTATATTTTTCAGTAGATATGTGAGCTCCTTAAGGGCAGGACAAACCTGTTTCATTTGATAGCATAGTGTCTTATTCTTAGTAATCATTTAATAAATGTCTGTTAAACTGAATAACAGAATCTATGTGATAGAGTCCTACTATTACTACCACTAATTAGTAGCATTTTATGTCAAATTAAATTGTGTGAAATCCTTTTTATATATGTATCACATATATACATATGTGTTATTATGCACATGTATGTATATATGTAGAGATGCATGTGCATATATAAACACACACATATTCATATATAAAATCTCATTTGATTTTTACAACAATTCTTAGCTGGATGCTATTCTCATCCTAATTTTACACATGAGAAAACTGAGGCTGAGAGGTTAAAAAATTTGCCTAAGGTCACATGGTGTTAAGCTTCTGACAACAGGATTCAACTCCCCTGACTCCAAGTCTAGTACTCTATCCATGAGGCTACCTAGCTATCCCATGTATAGGCATTCAAAGAGGATATAAGGAAATGCTTACAGTTAAAATGCATTAATAAATGCTTTTTGAAAGCAAAGAAACATGGAAAATCTTTTAGCATGTATTTACAATACTAATAAAAAGGAATGATAATTACACAGCACTTTACCCTTACAAAACAATGTATGTACATTATCTCGTTTTACTCTCTCACCAACCCTTTTTGTGTAAACATTCAGATTCTCTTTTGATAAAATGAGAAAATATATGTAAAGCACTTTGCAAACCTTAAAGTACTGTATGAGTGCTACTTATATTTTTGCATTGTCACATTCCCATGTTTCCATTCATATCTGTTTATTCCTACAGTAGAGAGCATGAGGTCATAAGACATCAGAAATGCTTATCCAATACTTGCTTTTTCCATCTCTGTCCAAATAGGCAAATTCATCTTTTCCACCTAGTTTGCCTGTAAATATTACTATCTCCATTTCGTTTTCAGATGAAGAAAAGGAGGCATAATGATGTCACTTACAACCAGGAGTCAAACCAAAGATTTTTGTTTGTGTGTTTGTTTTAACTCTATGGTCAATGTTCTTTCTACTCCACCACTGTCTCATTTCCCCATCTGAAGGAAAATTTAAACATGGAAGAATGAATGCTGCATCAAGGATCCATGATTTCTTGCCTTTGAGTAACTCCTTACAGGACCCAGACCACAATCCTGCCATGTATTAGTAGATGGTTTAATTAATTTCTTTGTCCAAAAAACCCATAGTATCACCTAGTGAACAATCCCCTCCCTAGAATCACAATCTGGTCATTCTGGTAGTAGAGACTGACCAAGACTCACATCACAGTTTTCAATGTCTAACATTCCTTTTTGACTTTCTTTGGGTTTAGTTCATCAGGATGTAGAGACAAGCTTGGATTCCTCAATTCTACATCAGTGGAAAACAAACTCTGGCAAGACAGTCTGAGAAATATTGTCTAGCCCAATTTTCAGATAAGTAAATTGAGGCCCAGAGAGGTCCAGGGGTGGGGAACCTGTGGCCTCAAGGCCATATATGGTCCTCAAGTGCGATCCTTTGACTGAATCCAAACTTCACAGAAGTTTTTGTTCTGTGAAGTTTGGATTCAGTCAAAGGTCACACTTGAAGACCTAGAGGGCCACATGTGGCCTCAAGGCTGCAGGTTTCCCACCCCTGGGTTAGGGCAGTCCAATCCAAAAAGCTTTTAACAATCACCTACCTTGTGAATGATGCTATGCTAAGTGTCGGTGATACATAGACAAAAAGGAAAAAGAGCCCCTACTCTCAGGGAACTTACATTCTCCAGGAAGAAGAGGAGGAGGGGAGAGAGAAGGGTACAAAAGTGAAATAGATTAATGTATACCTGATAATTTGGGGAAGGAAGGGATGCTAACACTAGGGAAACTCAGGAAAAAAAAATTTCCGTAGATGGCACCTGATTCACTCATGGTCACAAAGGTAGTAAGGAGCAGATTAAGGGTTTAAGCTGAGGTTTTCTGACTCCAAACACTATGTCTTTTTCACCATCTTTTTTTATTGATGCATCTTGACGAGCCATTCTGCCCTCACTCAAAGCTGTTCCTCATAAAACAGATACATAGGAAGTAGCCGTACCTACACGATCTAAATATCTACATGTTTTTAGGACCTGACAGAGCTTTTAGACAGTTTCTATGAAAGACAGGTAGGTGGCATAGTGGATAAAATGATGAATTTGAAATCAAGAAGACCCAAATTTGAATTCCAACTCTTTTAATTCCCAGCAATATGAACTTATAAAATTGGGATAATCCTAGCACCTAACTTTCAGCATTGTTATGCAGATAAAATGAGATAATACAGGCAAAGTGCTCTATAAATCTTAAAGCACTAGATGAATGTTAGCTATTATTGTTTGTATTCTTCAGTAGCACAGCTTTCAAGAACCCTGGGTCATCTCCACACTAAGATGCAGCATCAGAGGAAGACATTGGTGGAGGAAGAAGCCATTGAAAAAATATTCTGAAAATTTTTCTTGAGAGCAAGAGATAGAAACAGAGATAGAGAGGAGGCAATGTTTTCATATATCAAGTAAAGCAGAAAATTACTATTTTTGTTAAGCTTGTTTTTTTTAAAAAAGTACATAATACATTCAACATATTACTTTCAAAGCTGTCTTCTTTGTCTATTTTTCTCTTTGTACTTCCTTCTGTGAATTTTGAAAAAGGTGTTTCAGTGACCTCCTCCTCCTCTTTCTTCTTCTTCTGACAGTACCATCAACTCTCGCCTCCCCCACAAAAGACTACATGAAATATCCAGGCAAAATTCTAATAGACAAATGATAGAACCTAAAGGCTATGATGGGAGCCTGCAGTTAATATCCCTTATGGAAATGCTCAAATTACTACAAAATTCACTGTCCTTAGATTGGTCCTATCAGTGATCCAAGAATAGGTGAGGCCTTCAAATCTCAACTACAGCCAGATTCATTGCATTACCAAAAGGGAAAAAAAGCACTTACAGGGACCTAATCAGCCATGCTATACAATCTCGAGCTGTCACAATATTCAGGAGATAAATGCAACATATAGAACTCAAGTAAAATCCATGGCTGACTACACAACCACTTAGCAATGGCGTTCCAGGCCCTGCACAGTCCAGCTCCCTTTTTGGCTTTATCACACACATTATCTTTCATATCCTCTAGGATCCAGGCAAATCAGACCACTCACTGCTTTCTAGGCTCCCTGCCTTTCTATGTACCATGTTCCATTCTGTGGCTGGAATTGTGCCCCATCCCCCAAATATTACACACTTACTCACCCACACACATGCTCAGACTACTCACTCTGTGTCTTTGTATGTACCATGTCCCATTCTGTGTCTAGAATTGTCCCTCTTCTCCAAATATCACACATTTACACACGCACACACATACACACACACACTTGTTGAAACCATTATCTTCCTTCAGACAACAGGTGCCTTCTCCCCTGGGATGCCTTCCCTGTTCATAAAACCAGCATCCTTTTATCTCTAGGTTCCTGGCATAATGCAACTGTTTACAGAATGTTTGGATTGAAATGGAAATAAGCTGAACTTGCCCAAAGATACTGCAGCTGAAAGGTGAGAGGTAAAGTATGACTTCTCCATTCCTGACTCATCCTGCTGCATCTGCATGTTATAGGTGAGATTTTAATAAGAAACTTTCCTGCTATTGGGCGTCATGATTTTAATGCTTGGGTGGAAGAGCAAATGCAACTTAAGTATAGCTGCTGACATACTCTGCTTGGTCCCTAAGGAGTTTCTGCAGTAAAACTAATGACACAGATTCCCTTTCTGGCCATGATAAAGCTCATGGAGGCTTACACCCATCAATGGAAGGAAGAGAGGAGGGGAGGAAGGAGAGGAGAAAGGAAAAGAGAGTGGAAGAGAAGAAGGGAAGGAACAAGCACTGATAAAGCACCTACTATGTGTCACACGCTGTATTAAGTGCTTAAATATTATCATTTTGATCCTCACAACATCCCTGGAAGGAAACAGAGGTTAAGTGACTTGCCCAACATTACACAGCTGGTAAGTGTCTGAGGCAGGATTTTAAGTTAGGACTTCATGCTAACCACTTCACCACCTAATTGCCTCAAGGCAACTAAAGCCTGAAGGCTTTATTTTCTCTACATTCATAACTAATTATTTATCTTATTTCTCAAAGAACATTTCACTACCCATACTAAGGTCAGTTCAACAAGCAATTTTATTTTATTTTTTTGGAAGCAATCAGGGTAAAGTGACTTGCTCAGGGTCAAGTGACTTGCTCAGGGTCAAGTATCTGAGGCCAGATTTGAACTCAGGTCCTCCCTGACTCCAGGCCTAACACTCCAACCACTGTGCCCTCTAGATATCCCCTCAACAAGCAATTGTTAAGAGTTTAATTTGTGCCAAGCACTATGCTGGGTGCTGGATCAGATATCAAGACAAAAATGAAACATTACCCGCCCTGTCCTATACTCAAAGAGCTTAAAAGTTTTGTTTGTTTTCATATTTGGAGGTTTTTGTTTTGTTTCTGGGTTTTGTTTTGTTTAGTGGCATTTGTTAATAGAATTCTATTGCTACATTCTACTGTAGCATTATTTGTTAACAGAAAGCTGCAGCTATAAGGTGAGTAATTATGGTGCCTTGGGTACAAATTCATAGCCATGCAATTCTTACAATAAGCCTTTCATTACATTATACTCGAACCTGGCTTATAATGTGGTTTGTTCTTGCTAGAATTGCAAGAAAAGAGGGATGCAGATTTCAGGAAGAAATCAAAATGCCTTTCCAAACCCAGCTTCCTGCTCAAACACTTGCAGTCATTGGACTCCAAAAATACAGGAAGGAAAAAAGCCCTTAGTGTCTGCTCTACAGGTTATCTTGAAACGTTTATTCTTCAGCTATTCTGGTCTATGAGAGGTCAAGAGGAGTGGTGGATAGGGTACCAGACCTGGAGTCAGGAAGACCTGAGTTCAAATCTGAACTGAGATACTTACTAACTGTGTGACCCTGGGCAAGTCACTTAATCCTATTTGCTTCAGTTTCCTCATCTGTAAAATGAGCTGGAAAAGGAAATGGAAAACCACTCTAGTATCTTTGCAATGAAAACCACAAATCGGGTCACAGAGAGTCAGACACAATTGAAATGACTGAACAACAACAATTCTGGTCTATAACTGACCTTGCGAGATTTTACCAACAACATTTTATCTCGGTTTGGCCTAGACATCTTAATGTCTTATTGTATATTCTATGTCTCTCTCTGTCTGTCTCTCTCCTTCTCTCCCTCCTTCCCTCCCTTCCCTCTGCAATACCACAGAAGACACAAGGCTATTTGCAGATTTTTTTTAATGATGGGGGCTCTAGAAATAATTCTGTGGTATATGAATGTAATGATACTATTGCATTTTAAGAAGTGATGCATATGTGAGAAACATAGGAAAACGTGTATGAATGAATACAACAAAAAATCTAAACAAAAATAATATTTAGTGGCTGAAAAAGTAGGACAAATCATAAAACACATTCCTCAGGCAGCTGGGTAGGGCAGTGGATAGAGGGCTGGTCCTGCAGTCAGTAAGCCCTGAGTTCAAATCCAGCCCTAGACACATACTAACTGTGTGACCCTGGGTAAGTCTTGTTTCTGGGCCTCAGTTTCTTCAACTCTAAAATGAGGATATTAATAGCACCTACTTCACAGAGTTATTATGAGGATCAAATGAATAAATAATTGTAAAATGCTCAGCACAGTGTCTGGAAAGTGGCAGGTGCTTAATAAACGCTCCTTCTTCCCTCCATCTTAGTATGAAAAGGGAGAGTTATGGGGGAAAACTGTTGCCTGAACTTTCAGGAATAGTTGGTTTTGCTGAACCATTTTTGTATATTCTGAATCCCCTGTCAATAAATTACTATGGCATAAAAAAGGGAACAATAAAACTTTTGAAAATAGTCATGGGACATATGGAAATGTAAATAATGATGTAGGCAATGGAAGAAGAGACAGATTTTCAGTTGTGGCCTTAATGTTCCCAAATGGGTCAAGGCCCAAAATAGTGCAGTATGGATCTTAGGATCACAGTGTCATGGATTTAGAGCTTGAAATAATCAACCCTTTCACTTAACAGATAAGGAAACTGATGCTTGGTTAGGTGAGTTGCCCAAGGCCATATTGACAAAGATGGAATTTGAATCCAGATCCTCTAACTACAGAGTTAATATTGTTATTGTTGTTGCTGTTGTTGTTTTCCTGGCTCTATAAAGACCCCTGTAAAGTGAGGCATTTTCACGAGTTGTATTAACTTTTTTCTGGGGCCTAGGGTATGGGCCAAGACTGAGGAAACTAAGCTCCACCACTGATTTCCTTCAATATTTTCCCCCACTTCTCTATCTGACTGCCCCTCTGAGGCCTCCTCAGTTTTCTTCCCCGTAAAACAAAAGTGTTGCACTAGATAATGTCCTAGGCCCCTTTCTGACAGGGCATTTTGCTATTCTTTGACTAAATTAATGGCAAGGACAGGAATGGGGACAGCTGGCTAGCCAGCCTCTCCTAGAAATGGATACTAGATATGCCCAAGATGGCAAGGCCAGGGAAGGCTCCAGTGTGCACAGTGTTCTGACCCCTACTTTGCAAGGATGCTCAGGAGTGGCTACATCCCTGGGGACAGTGGACTGAAGGAGGGAGTGATGTTTCCTGAAGATTCTTGAACCACCTCTGACAAAGTTGAAAATTGTCAGCCCCACACCTAAAAGGCATTTACTTGCAGGGAAACAATTCCACCCACACATCAGAAACAGGAGGGGCATATAAAAATAGTAAGGTGTTTGCCAAACTGAGTATTAATGGAAACATTTTAGAGGCAATTATTAGATCCTTCAAAAGGCCAACAGGTAATGGAAAATACAAGGACACCACTTTACTAAGTTATAAATCAAATAGCCCCATGGGCTCATAATTAATCACTTAATGACCAAGCCTCAGGGAAGGTGTGACTTAATATTTTGGTGACTTGGACACAACAGCAGCTTTTTGAGAAATCCACATGACTGAAGGCCTGACAATTCATGCTTTTGTAGCAGAGAAAACATTTTCATTTTAAAAAATACCTTTACCTGAGTGACATTTTAAAAATATTTTTAAAAAGCCCTCACAACCTCCTCCACTGAATTTGATAGATAAATTGGGATAATTTTCAGTTTGTCACCAGAAATAGCCTTTTTTGTCAAGAAATTGTGACAGCACACAATGACAGTTGCTGGGTTTCCTGGTTTCAGTGTCTGGGGACACTGATGTCAGGCAAAGGAAAATGGTGTGTGGGTCCAGTTCAAGACTAGGTAAAGCCAAGAAGGGCCACCAATACAAAGTCTGATCCCATGCCTTCCACAGACATTCTATGACAATGAGATCATAGATTTGGAACTACAAGGGATCTTTGAGGCAAGAGAATGAAAGGATCATTGAATTAGAATAGAGGGGACTTTTGACTTCATCTACTCAACTCCTCCCATTTTACAGATGAGAAAACTGAAGGCCAGAGGGCTTGCCCAAGATCAGATGGGGAGTAAATAGGATAGCCAGAATCTGAACCCATAACCTGACTCTAGACTCAGTGCATTTCCAACTGTAACACACTGTTTCCCCATCCTTTAAAAAATGAAAAGACAGAGGCACAGAAGGTTTTAGTGAATTGAAATTTAGTGAAATGAAGTAGCACGGGGGTAGCTAGGTGGTGCAGTGGATAGAGAACTGGTCCTGAAGTCAGGAGGACCTGAGTTCACATCTGGTCTCAGACCAAACACTTGACACTTACTAGCTGAGTGACCCTGGGCAAGTCACTTAACCTCAATTGCCTAAAAAAAGAAAAAAAAGAAAGAAATGAAGTAGCACAGAAAGATTCAAACCCAGATATTCTTGACTCCAAAACCTACAGGTTGTCTACTACACCCAGTTATACTCTATCTTAAAGATTATCTCAACCACACCTACCTACATCTGCCATTTAAAAAACTCTACCCATCAAGAATATAAATTTGAAATATTGATAGCATCATAGGTTTCAAAATATAAGGGACCTAAGGGCTGGGTGTCTGGGGGGCACAGTGGATAGAGCAGCAGACCTGGAGTCAGGAAGATCTGAGTTCAAATCCAGCCTCAGACATTTACTAGCTGTGTGACCCTGGACAAGTCACTTAACCATTTTTGTCTGTTTCCTCATCAGTATAACTAGCCAGAGAAGGAAATTCACTCTAGTATCTTTCCCAAGAAAACCCCAAATGGGGTCACAAAGAATAACAACAACAACAACAAATAGATCACGTAGTCCAGGTCCATATTTTTATATATGAAGGAAGAAAGATACAGAAAAGAGCAAAGGAGCTGTCCAAGGTCCCACTCTTTGTAAATGGTGGAACCAGGATTTTGACTGACATCCTCTGATTCCAAGTCCAGTGCTCAAATCCCATGCTGGTTTAATGAAATGTGTTTTAAAACTGAAAGATTACAGAGCAAGGATAGGATAGAGACATCAGGATTACTAGAAGATAGCCTTTTGAACGGGAATTTGTTTTAAGGATTCTGCAGACATAGTTTCTGTGACTGGGGATGAAAGAATTCCTTTGATCCAGTAAAGGGAAGATAAGATTGCTAATTTAGACACTCAAATAGTAGTGTGTCTTGGTTTTCCTGGCCCCTTTGTCCCTCACTTCCTCTTCCTGCTTTCAGCTCTGCTCCCTCTCATTTGTTTCCCACTTTCTAAACCAGTACTGTACACTCTGGCCCACATCTCCTTGACAAGAAATACTGTTATTCACTACAACACTCCCTCCTTCTCAAGTCAATGTCCCCAGAACCTCCACTAAAATAACATTCCTCTCATCATTCAAACCTACCTTTGCTTTCCTAGGGCAAACCTTAAGAGAGAAGGGCTGTTCTTGTCAGGCATGCCATAACACCTGCCCCACCCAGGCACAGGAAACACCAGTGCTAAGGATACATTTCTTGAGATTCCTTTCTGTAGCATCCCTTTTAAATTTCAAATATTCCAAAGACATTAATGGAAGTTTATTCACTCTCAAGTAATAGGGACTTACTCTACTCTACGGAAGCACAGAATGCCTAGTTGGAACTTGGTCCTGATGGACTCCTTGCCAGCACATGAGAGGTTTAGAACTAAGATAAGGATTGAGGACTACAAACTTTATCTATTTCACAATTTTGCCCAGGATGGGGCTTACTATTTCTTCAAATATTTCAAGACAGCTGAAGTAACTCTAAATTCTATTGACAATAAAATATTATAAGGCAGTGAATTCCCTATCCCTTTCCATTATCTCTGTGCTCATGGGGAACACTTTCCAAGTGTAAAGGGGATTTGGTGAATACTAAGAACACCTAATATGGCATTATCCATATGCAAGATGCTGGCCATATGGTTCTGGGAGGACTGGATCATTCATGGACATTCTGTGTTGTCCTGGAACATGTCTGAACATTCTGCATTAACCTACCACATGGTTGGTAGTACACTTTTCCACTTTTTCTCAGAGCTGAGAAGTTGCTGGGACTTTCCCATCAATTAAAAAAAAAAAACTCTCAAATTTATTTTGCATATGTTTTGTATATGCATAATAAGATAGGCATTATCTCCTCCAATAGAATTCAGTGTCAGGTGGGACACAGATTAAGTATTTAACAAACACTTTTCATTCAATCATTTCTTGAGTGCAGAGCCTGTTTCATTTTTTGTCTTTGTATTCCCAGCACCTGGTACATAATTGGCTATCAGTAGGAGCTTCATAAATGCTCATTGTTTGTTTGATTAAAATGTGGTTTTTTGGAACAGTGCAAAGCATAACATGTGACTTTGGGCACAAGGTTGAATAAGAGGTAGCCATGAACAAAACTTATAACAGCATTCTTGCAAGTAGGGAAGACAACTCGACCCGTCTCTTGGATGATAGCTGAAAAGTTTGGCTCTGCTAGTACCACAACATTTTCAGGTGACTAGCTAAATGTAGCCTCTTTCCCTGTCTCCCTCACCCTCCTCCACAACCCAACAACTACTTACAGCACAAAAGTTTTCTGTAATATAACTGGTGTAGACAATGGATGCCAGTCCTGTTCCCTAACACCAGAGTTCAAAAGGGATGAGTTCTGCTTCAGTCCTGTTGAATTGTGAATGCCATTCACCTAAAGTGACCTCCCGCCTCCATGGCACCTGCTGATCACAGACAATTCTCTCTGATCATCTACTATGCTGGCACCTGAACTCGAATACTGGGAGCAGTCATTGGGCTGAGTGACAAAACTGTCTGCTCCAATTCTCAACCCCCTCCCTTCTCCCAAACAAGCTGCTGCAGCATTTTTCAGGACTAGTTCCTATTTAGCCTGAGTTGGTGATTTAGGTGCTCTAGCCAAGGTGATTTTGTTAGTGTCATCTAGAAGTGAAATCAAATTAATGGCTTCTTCTGGGAATGTTGGCCCAGAACTTCCAGGTGCTATGAGAACACATCCTCCTGATCAACAGACTTCTTTCTACCAACTCAAAAACAGACCTCATTTCCCTCCAAAAAAAAAAAAGATAAAACTGCTGAAACTTCACTCAGCTGTGAATTTGGCCTAGTTTGCCTCTTTACTCAAGACCCAAGCGGCAGACTATTTCCTAAAATATCATTAGGAGGGATCTGAGGCTGGATATATTGCAGAGTACCTTGCAACCTTTTGGATTCACCAGACTTGGCAGTGTTGATGCTCAGCCGACCCATTTCACTCCAGGGCTTCAAAGGGGTTGGAAATGTGGTGGTTTGGGAGCTCTAAGGACACAGATGGTGCCTTAACAGTCTTTAGGCAATCTTCATGAGTTCCTGGGGCCAAAAGAATTCATTTTCTGGAGATGAGTCTCTCCATCCTAAAGCCTTAATTAGGTATTCTTTCACATGGAGTGAAAAGAATTAAGAGGTTGAGATGTGTGTCAGAGGGACAGAGGTTAACTGTGCCCATATAGTCATATGGACTGAGGAAGCATAAAGTGGCTAAATGTGGAGCCTGTGGGAGTGAAAAAGAGGAAGTGCCTCCCCTCTACACATAAAGCATCTATGGGCAGATCCCCATTTACACTGTACCCTTTATGCTTCCACTCCACACTTGGGTAGACTGATCTACAGACAGATCATTCAATCAGCCTCATATTTAAAACTGTCCCAGCTTGCTAGAATGTAGTATTCCTATAGTTGGAAAAACACACATACACACACATATATATAAACATATACACACATACATATGCAAATATATAAATATAAATTTAAACGCATACACACATGCACATATATATATATATACACACACACACATACACACACACACATATATACACATACATAATCTCGTAAGACACAGATTACACAAAGGAGCTATTTACTGACTGGCCTAAATTTTTGTGCCAAGTTATGAGTAACTCAATTTAATTCAACAAATATTTATTAAGCCATCCTGTGCACAAGGCACTGTGCTAGGTAATGGGGGCAATGTAATGATTAATAGAACAGGAGACTTGCCCTCAAATCTAGAAGGGGAGGGAGGGAAATATAAAATATGCATACAGGCATATTTACATAAAGTGGAATATAATATGTGCACTGAGGATTAAAGTATTCTGAGATAAGATGAAGAAAATAATGAACTAATTTGAGGGAGGGGAGACCAAGAAAGGCTTTGGGGTAGAGGACAGGTAGAGTGGTACCTCAAAAAATGGGTAAGACGTCAACTGAGATGGCAGCCAGGCTTAAAGAATGGCATGAGCAAGGGCAGGTGCTGTAGGAAAGAGCCAGGCATATATGGAGGACTACAAATAGTCCAGTTTACACTGGAGTGTGGAGTACAGACTAGCAGGAGGTAAAAGCGTGTCAAATTGTATCAGGTCTTGAATGCTAGACTAAGTAAGACATCTGAACTATCCTTGGTAGAATATATGATTGTCTAATATGGAGTTGTTATCCACCAAATCACTGGCTATGCTCCATCACAGAAAAAATTCTACTCCATTTCAGGACACAAGACTCTACATGGAGCTTTATTGATTGGAAAATGGAGAGATCAGCTGAGCAGATCTGTGCTTTCAGCAGTAGGAGTGATGAAAAAAAAATTCTGAAGGAGACCAAGGCTCTAAGAATTGATCAGAGGATATACTAAGGCTGGATTCTCACATATCAAGCAAGCAGAAAGGCAGATGTGATGAAAGGAAGGAGGGACTAGGGAAAGGAGGGGGAGATAGAACTGGAAATCCAACAAACAGAAAGCAGAAAATGATTCAAGTGAGCACAAGGTTCTGGCTGTCCCAGGAATGGGCATCTACTTCTACACAGTAAATGGTCTATACTCACTTTCTATAGTGCGAATAGTCCATATCCACCAACATATGGGTTCTTCAGATCATGGATTTAGAAAGGGAATGGACCTCAGTGGCCATTTAACCCAATCTTATCATTTTACAAATGAGTAAACTGAGACCCAGGAACATTAAGGTCACATAATTATCTGACACACAATTTAAACCTTGGTCCTCTGACTCTATAGCCAGGGTTCTTTTCACTGTGCCATGGTGCTACTGAGGAGTCGGGGGAATGATGCCCCTTTCTTGTACCTCAGAGAGCCTGGCTTGCTGGGAGAGCATGACAGTAAGCATTACCCTGAACACTGAGGCTATAGCACTCTGAAGTTCCAACCTAACATACAGGGGCTGCACTTAAGTCAGAGAGAGCAAAAACTCAAAACAAATATATCAGAGGAAGTTACTCTCTTGGGGGTATGAAGACCCTTCCTGGGGAGCTGGCAATCTGTGAGTGAGCTTCTCACAGAATGCAAATTGCCCAGTCCCACCTGAAGCTTCTCTTCAGTGTTCCAGAAACACAAACTCCTGTTCTCTTCACTTGTTATATTTATACCCTCTTGTTTGGAGGCCAAGTGAATCATCAACTACACTTTTAAAATATCTGGAGTGTAATTTATCAACAACCTAACATCTGACACTTCAAAATCTCTAAACTTTGGCTGAGAGAGAGTGTTTTGTCTGGCTTCCTCATCTCCTCCCCCTCCCCTGCTCTTGATTTGACTTATAGATCAAGGTTAAGATTATGTACAGTGATCTCATGAAGGGGAAATGATAATGGAGTCAATAGACTTAGGTTCAAATCCTGACTTTGCTGCTTACTGCTTAAATGATTGTTTGAAGGAAACCACTTTGCCTCTCAGAGTTTCACTTTAGTAATTTCTAAGTAGGGGATAAGAGGTTTGCCTCCACTTTACCTCAATGGATTATGGTAACGACAAACTGATATCAAATGTGGTTGTGCATTGCCATTCCCACTTCCATATCTTCTGTCTCATTTTTCCCCTTCTCTGCACTCATATATTGGCAAAGATACTAGAGTGGCTTGTTATTTCCTTCTCCAGCTTATTTCACAGATGAGGAAACTGAGGCAAACAGGATTAAATGACTTGCCTGGGGTAATACAGCTAGTAAATTTCTGAAGCTGGATTTGAACTCAGGAAGATGAGTATTCCTGATTTTAAGCCCAATGCGCTATCCACTGTACCACTTAGCTGCTACCACCACCACCAACCACCACCACAACCACCATCACCTACACACAGCTACCACCTCAGTTTTAGCTCTCATTATTTTTTGCCTAGGTCATCGCAACTGCCTCCCAACTGTTCTCCCTGCCTCATCTCTCCTCACTCTAGTTCATTCTTCACCCTGCTGCCCAAATGTTTCTCCTTAAGCCCAGTTTTGACCCTATCACTCCCCTGCTCACAGTCTAGTGGCTCCCAACTGGCTTTACAATAAAACATTAACTCCTCTGCTCAGCTTTTAAAGTTCTCATAATGTGACACCAATGTAACTTTCCAGCCTCATTGGGTGTTATTCCCCTTCCCACATTGTGTGAGGAACCAAATTAGCTTTCTGCCTGTTCCTCACTTACAATACTCAAGCTCATATTTCCCTGTCCCTAGCTCATGGAGTGTTTTCTTTCCTCACACCTCCACCTCATAGAATTCTGCTACTTCAAGTTGCAGCTCAAGCAACACCTCACCTTCTTATGAAGTCTTTCCTGATCCTGCTAATCTCCTTGCTTCCAAACTCTCTTGTATTTAACTTTTTGTCATTGTCCAGTCATTTTTCAGTCGTGTCTGGCTATTTTGTATGCATTTGTATTTGTTCTCTTTATATTTATTCTGCATATACTCATATATACTTATTATCTTCTCTTTAGAATGTAAGTTTCTTTCCAGTAGGGATTATTTCATTTACTTTATCTGTACCCTCATTGCCTGGCCCATAGGAACTTAATAAATGCTTGTTAATTGATTTTTGTTATTGTTATGTAAATCTAAATGATGCCCCTAGATTGCATTCCTATAGCTTTTATAGTGTGGATTCACCAGACATTTATGTAGCACAGCCTATGTTCCTATCAATATAACAGACTCTGGGCATATATTTAGTTTATTCTAGGAATGGCACTTTGGCTTATGCAAAGGTATGAAGGAGGGAGAGATGGAAGGCCAAGTTTGGTGAATGGCAAATGTGGAAGTTTGGCTGGAACAGGCTTTGTGAAGGGGAATAATTTGCAATAAGCCTGGAAAGACAGGGGGGAACCAGATGGAGAAGGGCTTTAAATGCCACATTGAGGAATTTATGGTTTATACCTTAACGTATATTTTATCCTAGAAGCAATAAGGAGACACTGAAGACAGCAAGGAAATGGTATGGTCAGATGTATTTTAGGAGCTGCATAAAAAACAGATTAGAATGGGGAAAGACTAGAAGAAAGGATTATAATGAGAAGAGTACTGCAATAATCCAGGCAGAGAGTGATGATGATCTGAACTAGGATGGAAGTCTGGGTGAGTAGAGAGAAGAGGGCAGTTTTGAAGTATTTTGTGAGGGTAGAATTAAAAAAAAATCTTGACAACTGATTGGATATAAGGGCGAAGAAGATGAGTTACAGATGACACTGTGTTTATAGACTGGAAGTCAGCAAGAATGGTGATGCCCTCAAGAAAAGTTTGGAGGATGTGTGGATTGGAGAAAAGATAGTTCTTTCTGGGACTTGTTGAACTTGAGATGTGTACAGGTCATTCAGTTGATAATATGGGACTAGGGCTCAGGAGGGAGGTTGGGGTCAAGTGTGTAGATGTGAGAGTCAACTGTATTTGCAGCCCAAACAGCTGGCATAACGGCAGACACAAAGTAAGTGCTTAATAAATGCTCGTCAATTGATTGATTGAACCCACTGGAGTGGACGAGATCACTCTGAGAGAAGATACTGAAAGAAAAGAGAAGAGAGCTCAGGACAGAGCCTTGGGCACATCCACATTTAGGGGGCACAGAATGAAGATCCAGTAAAGGAGAAGAAAGAATCAGCTAATTATGAAGAGAACCAGGAAAAAGATGATGACAAAAACCCAGGGAGCAGAGAATATTTTAAACTTGATCCTTAGCTCCTTAAGACCTAGGACATTGCTAAGCATATCAAAGATACTGAACTAGTACCCACTGGCTGTTGCAATGTCCTTCCACTGGAAAGTTATTAGCTCTAGGAAGATGAAGTAAATTCTCACTGTGGTGGGATGGGCTCGTAGGTGAAACAATAATAAAAAGGAAAGAGGTAAAAGAAAATTCATAGAAATAGCAAAGAAAGAAAGAGCTGGAAGGAACCCTTAGGAATCATCTAGTGATTTATTAGCCCCTGCTCTCTTATTTTCTAAATGAGTAACCTGGGACCCTGAGCAATGAGGCAATTTACAATCACTCAGCTATAGAACCCTGGCCTCCTCACTCTTAATCCAGGGCTCTTTTTCCCATCCCATGATAGCTCTCTAAGATTTCCTCAGTTCATTTGTCTGAATATCCTAGTGTTTTCTGCATAAGGCCAAGTTCTTCATCACAGGAACATTTGGTCTCCAAAGTAAACACAGCACAGCATGTATCCATCCTTTCCTGCAAGAGCCTGTTCATTATAGTATCACCTTTGTGCTTCTTTCCCTATTTACTAATCACTCTTATACAGTTATAGGATTTAAGCATAATTAGAATAGAGTAAAATTTTTAAAGCAAAAAAAAATGTGTTGGGAGTTATGTTTCATTTTCTCTTGCTGTTGAAACTTTAAATATAACCATAGGACTTTGGGCAACTTAACAGGAACTCACAACACAAACTTATACCAATATAAAAATTGTACTTTTTTTGGAGGGGGAGGAAGGAGGAAGAAAGGAAGAAAGGGCACCTTCCTCTTTTGTGTTCTTACTTTTGATTCCTATATGATCAAAAACACCTGCCTACTTGTATAGACTGTCTGCAGAGACTTCAGAAGTGTCTATGGGCTCTTGATGTTGACAGCTCCTAGAAGGCCAACTACAGACCTAACTCCTAAGCTTACATGATAACAGTGACAGGATACTTCACTGAGGATTTCTGTTGTTAGTTCTAAGACATCAACACTTAAGAGTTCCTTGTTGGGCTTAGCCAACATTGAGATAATTCACGGTACTCGTGGAGCTTACCATATGGTAGGGGGAGAAGACATGAAATCAGATAGGTAAAATGTATAGTATTACCTAAGTACATTAAAGATTTGTCTTAGAAGAAGGCTATGTATGATACCCCCTTTTTCAGGGGCTCCTGAAAAAGCCCGCATGACCACAGAATACTGTCTAAACATGGAATTCAAAGCCCTCCACAAACCTGCCTTTGCAATCTTAACCTTATAGTTAAGATAGCCCTTGAGATAAGAAATGGACTAATTACTGGGAAAGATACAAAGATGAATAAGACAGGGTCTTTGCCCACAGGGAGTTGATAGGGGAGGTGAGAAGGGCACACAAAAAAAGCATAATAAAAGAGCCCAAGAAGGGGACAGACTGCCACAACTCTTCGGGCTATAGTGGTATAGTGGATAGAGTGCCAGACCTGAAGTCAGGAAGACTTGAACATTTACTAACCAAGTGACTCGGCACAGTGCACTTAGTATAGTGCTTAGTCTATACTAAGTAAGTGCTCTGTCCCTTTCCCCTGGGAGGTGAGGAAGGACAAATCATTTCCAGCTGGGAATCAGAGGAAGTAACATTTAATTTAGGGTGAAATGGAAGGAGGAATTCCCAGGAACAGAGAACAGATTACAGAAGATGTCAGTGAAGCAGGGAGTAAGTCCAATTTGGCAGAAGCAGAGTGAACCTAAAGAAAGGATATGAGATAAGATTATAAAGACAGATTTGTGGAGGGCTTTGAATTCCACATTTAGACAATATTGCTTGGTCAGTGGGGGAGCCCCTAAAAGTTTTGAAGCAGGAGGGGCCTGATTGTGTTATGTATATGGAATATTAATTTGTTGTTGTGTGATAATAAATTAAATTTGAGGGAAAGCATTTGCTCCCTTTCTTCAAAATCTTACAAGCAAGTCCTAAAACAATAGTACTAACTATCAACATACAAGAAAAAGACCTACATGCAAATCCCACTTCTGACTCGTACTGATTGGACATCCTTGGGTAAGTTACTTAACCTTTCCATGCTCTCAGCTATTTTCTCTGTAAAATGAGGGAGCTGGATGAGATAGCTTGTAGGGTTCCTTTAACACTGTATCTGCACTCTCAAGGTTTCTCTGAAGAACTTTGGAATCAATTGCATGATGTGGCAGACACTAGTGAAGGACTGCCCTGCCTGGTACACCCACATCAAAGAAGGCACTGCGCTCTATGAGAAAAGCAGAATTGCAGTAGCTCAAAAGAAATGGAAGATGTACAAATTTAGAAACATCTCCACCCCAAATGTTCACATGGACTATTTGTGCCCAAAATGTGGTAGAGCCTTCCAAGCTCACACTGGTCTGATCGGCCACAGTTGGACACACTGAACCATGACTCCAACATAGCGATGTCATTTCAGTCCTCTTCAAGAACAAAAAGCAACCAACCAACCAACTGCAGCCTAGTTCAATGAACATGAAAAGTAAACTAGATTGATTGCAACATTACAGTAAAAGTTTCTCTCTTATTGGGACAAAACAAAAGTAGTCACTGGAAAGTATACAGTCAGCTAATAGAAGTGACTTGTGATTGTAGTATCTGCTGCCATTATCAGGCCATTATAATAATTGAAAAACCACATTAAAACACTTGCTGTGGGTTGTCTGTATTCTAGAACCCTGGGTGGATATTTGGGAGAAAAAAGAGACATAAAAGAAAGATAACAAGTTCTCTAATTTTCAGGGGTTGAAAACACACTTAAGGATTCCTGACTTAACCATATGGAAAAACAGGATATTCTAGATTTAGAGAACATAGAGAAGATGGACAAGGGAATTCTAGGAGTCTCAAAATGAAAACTCTGAGAAATATCACAGCCAAAATCCAGAGCTTCCATGTCAAAGAAAAAAATATTTGAAGCATGCAGAAACAAAGAATTCAAGCAGCAAGGAACCACAATCAAAATTACACAAGAATTAGCAGCCACTACTATAAATGAGCAGAGAGCTTAGAATATAATATTCCAGAAGGCAAAAGATATAGGCTTACAAGCAAAAATAATCTACCCAACAAAAATGAATATAAATATAAAAACACTACATAAGTCTAAACTGTCATTATTATTATTCTAGTTAGACAGGATAGATTGCTAGAAATATTTTTCTTTGTCATGGAATCTCTGGATTTGGGCTATAATAATGTCTCCAGAAGTTTTAATTTAGAGATTCCTTTCAGGAAGCAACCAATAGATTCTTGTTATTTCTACTTTACCCTCTGGTTCTCAGAGATCTGGACAGTTTTCTTTTATGATTTCTTGATATATGATGTTACCAGTTGATATTTGTTCCCACTCCCTGAACGAAGTTGAGGTGTCTCATGAGCCTTTTCTTGTCCCTTTGATCAGCCCTGGTCCTGTTTCAGTTCTTGTATGCCATTGAAAGAAAATAACAACTTAAAAAATAGCCTAACCCAAATGGCAAAAGAGGTCCAAAAAGCCAATGAGGAGAAGAATGCCCTAAAAAGCAAAATTGGCCAAATGGAAAAGGAAGTCCAAAAGATTACTGAAGAAAATACTTCCTTAAAAGTTAGAATAGAGCAATTGGAAGCTAGTGACATTATGAGAAATTAAGATACTGTAAAACAAATCCAAAAGAATGAAAAATTAGAAAAGAATGTGAAATATCTCATTGGAAAAACAACTGACCTGGAAAAATAGATCCAGGAGAGAGAATTTAAAAATTATTGGATTATCTGAAAGCCATGATCAAAAAAAGAACCTAGACATCATCTTTCAAGAAATTGTCAAGGAAAACTGCCCTGATATTTTAGAACCAGAGGCAAAATAGAAATTGAAAGAATCCACAGATCTCCTCATGAAAGAGATCCCCAAAGGAAAACTCCTAGGAATATTGTAGCCAAATTCCAGAGTTCCCAGGTCAAGGAGAAAATATTGTAAGCAGCCAGAAAGAAACAATTCAAGTATTGTGGAAACCCAATCAGGATAATACAAGATTTAGCTGCTTCTACATTAAGGGACCACAGGGCATGGAATATAATATTCCGGAGAGCAAAGGAGATAGGATTACAACCAAGAATCACCTTCCCAGCAAAACTGAGTATAATCCTACAGGGGAAAAAATGGTCATTCAGTGAAATAGAGGACTTTCAAGCATTCTTGATGAAAAGACCAGAGTTGAATAGAAAATTTGATTTTCAAATACAAGACTTGAGTGGAACATGAAGAGGTAAACAGGAAAGAGAAAATCATAAGAGACTTATTAAGGTTGAATTGTTTACATTCCTGTATGGAAAGATGATGTTTGTAACTCATGAGACTTTTGTCAATATTAGGGTAGTTGGAGGGGAAAAAATTATATGAACGTATATATAGATATAGATAGATAGAGAGCACAGGGTGAGTTGAAAATGAAGGGGTTATATCTGGAGAATAAAATTAAGGGTTGAGAGAGGAATATACTAGGAGAAGTAGAAAGGGAGAGGCAGAATGGGGTAAATTATCTCAAAAAAAACCCATAAAAGTAAAGGCTCTTACAGTGGAGGGGAACCAGGAGAAGGTGACAGGGAATGAGTGAATCTTATTCTCATAGGATTTGACTTAAGGAGGGAATAACATACACACTCAATTGGGTGTGGAAATCTGTCTTACCCTACAGGAAAATAGGAGGGGAAGGGGACAAGAGAGTAGGGTAATGATAGAGAGGAGGGCAGATTGGGAAAGGGAGTAATCAAGCAAATACTTCTGAGGGGGGACAGGGTCAAAAGAAAGAATAAAATAAATGGGGGGGCAGGATAGGATTAAGGGAAATAAAGTTAGTTTTTCACAGCATGTCTACTATGGAAGTGTTTTGCATCACTGCCCATATATAACCTATATTTAGTTGCTTGCCTTATCAATGAGGGTTGGTGGGGAGGGAGGAAGGGAGAAAATTTGGAACCCAAAGTTTTAAAAACACATGTTTAAAAAAATGTTTTCACAGGCAACTGGGAAATAAGAACTACAGGAAATGGGGTACAGAAATCCATCCTGCCCTACAGGAAAATTGAAGGAGAAGGGGATAAGAGAAGGGGGGGAGATAGAAGGGAAGGCAGACTAGGGGAAGGGGTATTTAGAATGCATGCCATCTTGGGGTGGGGGGAGGGGTGAGATGGGGTGAAAATTTGGAACTCAAAATCTTGTGGAAGTAAATGTTGAAAACAAAAAAATAAATAAAAATTACCATAAAAAAGTCTATTGAAAGAAATCCCTAAGTACATGATGACTAGATGTAGCTTACGCATCAGACATTAAATATGGAACTATAAGTAATTTCTAACCTTAAGTAAGAATGAAGTCTCAGAGAGGACCCTGACATGAGAGAACCAAGAAATACAGTTTAGATTAAGAGCAGGTTTTAAGACTGACAGTACTAGCTAACTGAGGCTACCGTGTGAGCCAAAGAACTCGTTGTCTAAGATAAGACCCTTCATTTGGAGGAGAAATTCTCATTTTGTCAAGGCTCAGGAAATATGCTAACCTCTTTTTCTAAGGGGGAGAGGGGAAAAGGTTAGGACCTTTGGTTTGTTTTCTCACTGTTCCATTGGTTGGTCATATAGAGGGTTTTGCCTTTTTCTAAAAGAGCTTTAGCAGGAAAAGTTTCAGGATTTTTCCACAAGGGCTGAAAGAGTCAAAATAGAGTCTACTCATTCTTCTATGTCAAAGAATTAGAGCTGAGGGCTAAAACTGAATCTGAAAGAAGAAAAGGGCTCCACAACCACATTTCACTGGAGCAAAGACTAGCCGTCACCGTGGAATGAAGACAGCACCGTCGAGCAGAGAACAAGCCTGGCAGGAGCAGTATAAGGACATTCTTGTAGCAATAGAGGCCAGAAGGGTGCTTGCACATGTTTGACCTGGCCTCATGTGCTCCCTACATGGTGGCCCAATTTTGTGTGTGTTACCTATGGGTGCCTACTCTTCCTACTGGTGATATGTGTATTTGTGGAAGAATATGCCCTAGGTTTACCCAGAAAATATTGTATCACTACTCTTCTCATTATGGTATGGCATACAATGGCTGATTAGAAAATAATTACTATTATTATTATTGCTATCATTTATAGAACATTTACAATTTGCCAGGCATGGTACTAAACACTTTACACTTATTATCTCATTTAATCCTTACAATAACCCTGGGAATTATGTGCTATTATTATCCCCATTTACAAATGAGACAAACTGAGGCAAAGAGGGGGGGTAAATTACTTGCCATGTTCACACAGCTAGTAGAGGTCTAAGGTGACATTTGAACTGAAGTCTTTCTGCCTCCAGGCCCAGTGCTCTAACCATTGTATCACCCATCTATCCCCTAGAAAAAGTACAAGCATCATTGAGGGCTTGTGAGCTATGACTTTTAGTGGATGAGGATCCATATTAGCCTTGCTATGAGATTCCCCTCTGCAAGATATGTGTAGAGGGAAAGAGGGAAGGGTTGGGAAAAGGAGACCTGTAGTTTCTACAAATACTTATTGTAGTTTAATCTTCATTTCCTTTATTCGGGTGCTGACTCAGCTCTCTCTTTAGGTTCTCAGCTCCTGGAGGGCAAAGAGAAGTGTCTTATTTCTCACTGTATTTCTACCAAGTTGTGTATTTCACAGTGCATTCTAGATAGCAAGTATTAAATAATTATTGAATTGAATTAAACTAAACTCTGAGGGTTCTGAATAAACCAGCTTATAAGAAGTATAGAGTATTTCACATGAGACAGAAAGGGGGACCAAACTGTGGGGAGCTTTGAATGCCAAAATAAGTAGTTTAAACTTTATTCCTTTCACACATTTTTAGAGGGGTGGGCTTACCTGTCATCTGAAAAGGTGAAGGCGGCTAAAAAGAGAGACAATATACTTTAATTTACCTACCACCTAGATTGGTGTAAGTGAAGGAAGGTGCTTTTAGAATTTCTATTCACTTCACTTTGAATACATGTACCAATCTGCATACCTGAAGACTGAGTTCATGATAGCATCCTCATAAGCAACAGCAGCCTAGAGGTTAGAAAGTCAATTCTGTTTGTTTGTTTTTTTTAAATGAGAGGAACAGAAAACACTCTCAATCATTGCAACCTTGACAGCCAAGTTAGTCTTGCCTGTACAAAATAAAATCCAGAAAAGTGTAAGCCACTCCAAAACCATGGAAAAGAATGAGCAGAAGAAAAGGCCTCCCCATTATCTGTGAGTTTTAAGGTCACCTGGCTTAAGGTGCGATCTACAGAGAAAGAAGACTGTAGTTCACAGTTCTGTCACTTTCAGTTATAAAGGCACTGAGTAGAGTAGCACTGTGTGTGACAAATCTTTGTAGAAAATGGCACTTTTCAGCACACACAGCTTAGAATTCTAGGAGCAAAGGCTGAGTGACAAAAGGATTAGGTAACTGGGTAAATTTTAATTCGAATTTCAGACACTAGTATTGTCTGTTTGTTTGTTTTCCAAATAGTAAAATCAAGGTTATTTTTGTGGAAGGCACGCACAGGAGACAGCTTACCATAATGGATAGAGAGTTGGCCTCAAGTCAGGAGGACCTAGGTTCAAATCAAGCTTGGGATACATATTGATTGCGTGACCCTGGGAAGTCACTTAACCCGTCTGTGCTCTAGGAAAATCTCACAGGCTGTAAGTTGCAGAGAAATGACAATCTGAATTCACAGAGAGAGTTTCTTCATCTGGGAGTTCCCTATATCAGGAAGGTAGGTGATGCAATGGATTGAGTTCTGGGCCTGGAGTAAGGAAGATTTGAATTTAAATCCAACCTCAGATACTTTCTAGTTGCATGGCCCTGGAAATGTCACTTAACATATTTGCCTCAGTTTCCTCATCTGTAAAATGGGTATAATAATAGCCTTTACCTCCCAGGACTGGAGTGAGGATCAAATGAAATAATACTTATATAATGCTTAACACAGTGCCTAGAACATTGTAAGCACCATAGAAATTCTATCTACTACTTTTATGATTATTATATCAATGCAATTATAGGTTGAGTATCCCCTATTTTTTTGAGAGGGCCTAAGGCAAACCAAACAGGATACTCCTTTCTTTAGCCACGATAAAATTTTTTATCAAGGTGAAATCATCTAAACTGAATGCCTCAAAGGCAGCCTTAAAAGAAAAATAAAAGTCAAGTTATGAATTCCAGACCAAAAGACCTCATTTCTGGTCTTTGTTCAGTTGCAATCTAGCTATGTGACTTTGGCCAAGACATCTTGCCCGTCTATACTCTGTTTTTCTAGTCTGTAAAATAAGAAGATTAGACAAAGCGACCTCTAAGCCAGCCCCAAGATTCTTCACAATACTGACAGACAACCAAGAAGCTGCCCAAAAGTAGAATGAGCCATCTCTAGGAATAGTGAGCTCTCCCACATTGGTGGTCTTCAAGCAGAGGTAAGGATGATCACTTGCCAAGAATACTGTAGAGGATATTCCTCTCCAGGTTCAGTTTAAAAGGCATGATTTTTGAGGTCTCTTCTCACTCAGAGATTCTGAGCTTCACCTCCAGGAAGACCTGAGTTCATATCCTTCCTCAAACACTTATTAATTGTTTGACCTGACGCAAGTCACTTATCCTGACTCAGTTTCCTCACCTGTAAAATGAGTGGACTGGACTTGATGGCCTTTAAGCTACCTTCTATCTCTAAATCTAGGATTCTATAATTCTCCAATCCACTGACTGGCATGATGGGGATGTTAGCTCGGTTTTGTTCCCAACTTGCTTTTTCTCCTTTCACAGAATGAGCAATAAGGTACGATGGCAGCGGCTGTGTGTGTTTGAAGGTTGTGTTCCTGTGGCGTCAGCAGATATAGTGACAGCCCAAGGCTGAGTGTACGCATACACTTATTCTTCTCTAAAATTGCTTAAATAGGCTTCCTAATGAAGTGTCGTCAGAGTGGCAGATGGTAATGGGCTGTAGGAACAAAAACACATCAAGACCCACAGTCAGGAGATTGAGAGGAGATCTATGAGGATGTAAGAGGTGATCCAGATGTTACTAAGAGTGTGGCAATCATTCCAAGCCAGGAAGTAACTCTTATAAGCAAATAAAAGTCTTCCATTAGAGTGGGAGGGGCGGGGGATGGCCTGCACCTGCAGGAAACCTGCAGCCCATCTCAAAGAAATACAGTTTTGAGTTTTCACATTATCATCCAAAGTTAAGAAGTTGGGGAGGGAGCAGGGACTCAAGACTTTTCCTTTAGCTCCTCTGAATTAGCACAAGCTGTGAAACACAAAATGGATGTATTCAACCTCAAAGCAAACTGCTTGCACCAGGCCTGCCCAATGTGTGGCCCCAAAACCAGATGTTGGCAGCAAGCCCAATGCTCTTTTCCTTGGCTCCATCCTGCAAGCCAGTCATCTGTCCTTAACTCTCTTCTCCCCCACCTCCAGGGTGGTATCCCCTCCTGCCCTCTGCCCAGCCCTTAGTTTCTGACTCCCCAGGTCCCACCCCATAAGTGGAATGTTGTGGTATAAGTCATCAAGTCAACAAAGAAAGAAAAAAAAGATTGGTTAATAGATGCACAGATGGATGGATGGATGGACAGACATGTAGATAGATGGATAGATGGATGGACAGACAGACAGAAACACAAATAGATAAGAAATATAGCATCTACTGTCATATACCAGGTACTATTCTGAGCACTAGAGAAACAACAACAATAAAAAACACTTATTTAAAGTCTGATCTCAAAGATCTCATAGTCTAATGAGTCAGACAACATGCAAACAATTGTGTACAAATGTGACATACACCGGATAAATTGGAGGCTATATACTTTTAGAGGGGAGGCATTAGTATTAAAGGAGACTGGGAAAGGCATTCTTGCAGAATGTGGAATTTTAGCTGAGACTCAAAGAAAGGCAGGCAAGCCAATAAGCAGGGATGAGGAGGGGAGAGAATTTCAGGCAGGGGGAAGAGCCAGTGAAAATGTACCAGGTTGGGAGATGGAGCGTCTTGTGTGAGGAGTAACGATGAAGTCAATGGCACTGGATCACAGTGGATATGAAGGCAAATAAGGTATAAGAAGAAAAACATCCTTAGACAGTTTCCTGAGGATCAAAGAAGCTAAGTGACTTCCCTATGGCTACTTAGAGAGCTACTAAATGGCAAAGTCAGGATTTGAATGCAGACCTTTCTGCTACCAAGTCCAGCATGCTATCTACTTATATTATGTTTCTTCTTACATTAGTAGTGGCACAAAGTAGTAACTTTAAAATTACATGTCACTCAATGTATTCTTTACCCCTAAAGCACACAAGAATATCAGAAATAGGGGGCGGGGGGAATTAATGAATCATGATAGTGGATGTTTTTAGAGCCCTGGTCAATGAATAATTCCTGGTAACATTATTAAAAAGAAAATGGGAAAGAATAAAATATTCAAAGGGTGAAAACCAGAAAATATAGGGTCCATGAATCAAGAAGATGTGATGCTCCCTAAAGCAAGGAAATCTAAGTGATTTCAGTATCTTCTCATAGGTATTTGGTGGCTGGAGTGGGGAGAGGGGAGCTTCTAGCTCTGTCAAAGAAGCAGAGCTAGGCTTAAGAGGACCACCCAGCCGTCCCTAAGCCTTTCACTGAAAGAGGGGATAGCTTTGATGTGTCCCTTTCCCTTTCTAGTTTTTTTTTTTCCTGAAAGGAGAAAACCACATGTGTCATAGCAGGATTATACTTCTATCCAATACACGGAGATAAATGCTTGTGTAAGAATGCTCAATTCAATCAAAATATATTTAGGATTCTTTATATGTAAGGCACTACTCTTGGCACCGGAATATTGAGATAAAATGAAGCAATACCAGACTGCAAGGTACTTTTTTGGGGGGTGGGGGGTGGGCATATGCAGAGGAAGAATTCAACCTGTGCATATGTAGGTGAATAACCAATATATATGAAATAACTTCAAGGAGGACAAAACACTGGAAGATGGGACCATTAAAATTGTGAGATGGGGGAGGTGGAAATCAGGAAAACCTCAAAAAGCTCATTTCTACCTTTGAAATGATGAGCAAAATGAGCAAAGAAACGCAGAATCACTTGAACTTTAGTTTGACATTTCCATTGGCCTTTCCAAACCTCAATATTGTGGACAAGAACTATGGCCACCAGAATTACTGCCAAATATTGCCTTTTAAAATTTTTGTTTAGGATTTTCTGGTAGTTCTGCAAGCCAACTAATTAGGTCTTGTTTCCTTACCAGTTTAAAATGATTGAATCAAAACATATTAATGCTACAAAAGAGATCTAAGAGTCCAATCCCATATTTTACGTAAGAGGAAACTGAATCCCAGGGAAAAGAAGTGAAGTCGAGCCATGAATTGTTGGTTGCAGAGGAAGAACAAAAACCCAGATCTGAGGTCCCCTTTTTGCCTTTCATCAATGACTCTATGTTTCCTGACTTCCAATTAAATGCTTTTATTTACATCATGTTGTTTCTTATTCCACCAGAGAAAGAAACACATCAGTCCAAAACAAACTCAGGTAGAAAAAAAAACAACAACAACATATTTGTGTTATAAGGTGACCAGAAGCATATGAGTCACTGCTACATAATGGAAAGAATATTACAGTCAGGAACATTGCTGTTGTTGTTCAGTCTTTTTTCAGTCATGTCCAACTCTTCATGACTCCATTTGGGGTTTTCTTGGAAAAGATATTGGAGTGGTTGGCCATTTCCTTCTCCACCTCATTTTACAGGTGAGGAAACTGAGGGAAACAAGGTAAAGTGACTTGCTCAGGGTCACACAGCTAGTAAGTGTCTGAGGCCAGATTTGAACTCAGGAAGATGAATCTTCCTGATTCCAGGCCTGCTGCTCTATCCCCTGTGCCTCATCAGAAACAAGCTGGGTTCATATCCCAATTCTTTTTTTCCCCATGGACATGAGTTTTATTAACCTCCTCTTGGTGGAAGAAGGCAGCAGGGAAGAAAACTACATGGGGACATATCCTTTGTCCTGAATTTAGTGCGCATGACCTGAAGTTAAGGGGTCAGAGAAAACAGCAGCAGAAGCAGATAAGGGGATGGAAGGTAGAGGTGAGGGTAGCTCTGGGATCACCAGGGGCATGATGTTAATATTGGGGGAGATGCAAGAAGAGGTTATCTTGTAGTTACTAGCTGTGTGAACCCAGAAAAATCATTTAATCACTTTCTGAGTCTATTACTTCATCTGTTAAATGGGAATAATATGTTCTTTGCATCATATGTGTTACAGCATTGCTATGAAGAATGCACTTTACAAAACTTTAAGTTCTATTGAAATGTGATTTTTTTTATTGGGGATGATACTGGTTGGGTATATTTTAAAGGGGATTTTTCAAGTGAAGATTGATCTAGATGTCCTCCAGTTCACAGATGTGGTGAATGAGGGAGAGGAGAGAGAGAAGAATGGAGGGAGATAATGACTGTCTATCACTTGCCTTTTCCTGCATTTCCCCTGATCCACCTTCCTAGAACAAAATGCCCTTCCTTGGTCATCACTTCCCTATATAAATTGTCTTTCCCTCTATTGGAATGTAAGCTTCTTGAGGACACAGACTGTTTTTTTTTTTTTTTTACTAATTTGAATCTCCATCACTTAGAAAAGTATCTGACATAATAAGTTCTTAACCATTTCGCATTCATTCATTCATTCATTTATTCATCCTTTAGTCCTTCGTTGTTCTCTCAGGCATATTTATGTCAGAATTTATGAGACTGAAAATTGGCTATGACAGTTCACTCATCCTTTTTTCCCTCAGTACTGATCATTTGACATTGTACATGATGTCAAGAGTATGCAAAACAAAAAGATCCTTAACTCCCAGGTGTGTAATCCATTGATTCTCAATATAACCTCACTACAAGCAGCACTCTTTCCCAGGAGATGATGATGATGATGATGATGAAGAGGAAGGAAAAGAAAAAGTGATGCCCAAAATGTGTGTATGTATATATACATATAGTGTTTTAGAGCTAGGTAAGTGCTTTAGATACATGATCTCATTGGATTTCCAAATGACCTGATGAGGTCCTTAACTGTCAAAATTATCTCCATTTTATAGGTAATAAAACTGAGGATCAGAGTCATTTAGCAATTTTCCCATAGCCAAATAGCTAACAAATTTGAGCCCAGGGATTTGAACCAGCATTCAAATTTGACTGTGGCCCCTGTACTCTACTCACTACGCTAAGCTGTTTCTGTGCTCCTAAGATCAATCACATGCTTTAGTATCTTCAAGATCACTAATCCACCCCATCCTCATTTCCCATCTGACTTCTCCCTCAGGCTCAGCTTTTATAAGGCTTAAAGAAAGGTTAAAAATTGAAGACTCAGGCAATTTAAAGCAGTACTTTACCTGAGGTAATGACTTTGGTGGCCATGTTAACAGCATCGATTCAAGTTGCCTGTTTCTCTTCAATATTTACCTTAGAGATTTGAATTGGTATTGGAAATTTCTTAGCCTGGTTGGCTGATTTCATCTTCGATTTAACAGCCTTTTATTTTCATTCAATATTAGAGGAATGTGTTCAATGCACTGCTTTGGAATCTATCCAGATTGTAAAATGAGCAATATCAACATGAGATGTCTAATAAGGATGGACAGTTAGTGACAAATTAAATATATTCTGGAATATTTGGTCCTCACATAGCTACCTTCACCTTCCCACTATGCCCTTGGCCTTGGACCAGGGGATAAAGGAATTTTAAATGATAAGATTTGCATGCATCTAATGTAGCTCATCCTGAGATGACCCCCATCTCCATCCTTACCAACTGGATTCCTAATTGTCTTTTAACGAACACCTCGATGCCACCTCTGAACTTGCACATAAAAGCACAGGCTTTGAAGCTGAAAGGGACCTTGGAGAATATTTCATTCAACTCCCAAGATAAGTTTCAGGGAAGCACAATAATTTACCCAGGGTCACATGAGTAGAAGGTACAACTGGGATTTAAATACAAGTCCACTAACTCCAAATCCAGGATCCTTTGATTTATACCAAATGCTTTTTCAGTTAGTTTCTTCATTCTTGGTAGTGATGCTTTCTCACTCCCACTCCTCACAAGAAACCTCATTTTCAGTTTCTGTATTTCACTAATGTGCCTGTGTTGTAATTTGCATGTTGTTGTTATGTGTGTATTACATTTTTTATTTTCTCCCTCAACTAAGCTCTATAAAAGAAGGGGCCATGTCTTATCTGCACTTTGTACCTAAATTCAGTACCTAGCACAGTAGTTCTTTAGTACATTAATTCAAATATTTGTTGAATTAATGAAAATGACAAAATAAAGTAATTTTCATCTTATTAGTAACGTGGGTTGCAGGCAGCTTAGGGAATGACATTAAGTAGTGGTCTAAAGTCCAGCGCTTCTTAAATTGGGGGTCAAGACCCCTTCGCGACCCACAGTTTAAGAAGTGCTGAAGGGGTCATGAGTGGAAGAAGTTGAAGAAGCCCTAGTCTAAACATATCATGGAGGCATGGAATGTCATGATTTGATGGGACCTTAAGATTTACTTTGCTCTCCTTACTTTATGGAATCACTTGTACAGAATCACCTGGTCAGTTGGTAACCCAGTAAGTTCCAAAGCCCTGGGTTCTCTGAACCCCGGCAAAGTGAGTGTTCTTTCTATCACATACATCATACTTGATATGGGGTTGTTTGCATGTTGTCCCTTTGTTAGAATTCAAGCTCTTTGAGGACTGAGAATGTGTTCCCTTTTTTTTTTTTTTGCATCCCTAGCATGTGGCACAGGGCCTCCCACATAGTAAGTGCTTGGTAGAGCTTGTTGATTGACTATATTAAGCTGTCTCTAGAATTCTGCTTCTTAATCATCTATTAGGACATGTCCCCATGAGCAGAGATGATTATCTATTGATGATGTGCACCTCCTATTTGGATTAATTGGAAGAAAGGCCTGTAATCTTTAAGTGAGAAGTGCATAATAAAATGTTGTTGTTATTTTTAATGTATCTCAAGAGCTATTCATTCAAGAAACACTGATTAAGTGACCACTCATGTTTTGTATTTTTCCAGTTAGTTTGTTTTTGGTGGAAAAGGAATAGAAGGAAAAAGACCAGGTAGCATTGCTAGAATATCTGATGTGTAAACTCAGAAAGATACAGATCAGCAACTCCTCACTACCTTTCAGGGTCAGTGAAGTGCCCAGGGCACTAAGTGCTTACCTAATTTGGCTGTGGTCACATGGCCAGGATGTGGCAGAGGCAGGTTTTTTATAATAGTCTTCCTAACCCCTAGACCATCCTCTATCTCCTATGCTAGGTTGATTTTTTTTTTAGTGAGGCAATCAGGGTTAAGTGACTTGCCCAAGGTCCAAGGTCACACAGCTAGTATGTGTCAAGTGTTTGGTCTGAGGCCAGATTTGAACTCAGGTCCTCCTGACTTCAGGGCCGGTGCTCTATCCACTGCGCCACCTAGCTGCTCCCCCTATGTTGATTCTTACCTACAATGTATATAATAATAAATATACACTTAAAATAATGAATGTAAATGATAATTATTACTACATGAAAAACACTCTTCTTTGTACTAGGGAAGAAACAAAGATAATTAGATAAAGATAAGATAAAGATAAAAAGATAAGATAAAGATAAAACTCATAGAGATCATAATTTAGCAGGAAGAACATAACATAGAATGATGCAACCACCACATAATGGCTAGAATACAAAATAGAACATGAAAAGCGCATAAGAGCTACCTAACATTTTATGATAGGCCTGATGGAGGAAACATCACTGTGGGGTTTGGCGCTGAGATCAGGACTCAGAGGAAGTTTTACTGGTATTTGTACCAAGAGAGTCAATACCTGACCAAGGTCTTAAAAGATGGATGGGTAAAATGTCAACAGGTGAAATGGGAATGACTTTCCAGGCATCAGAAACATCAAAAGAAAAAGTACAAAAGTGGGAAAATTTTGGACACGGACAAAGGATAAAATCAGTTAGATTCTCTTAGACTTTATTGTAGATACAGTCAATCAGTCAATAGACGTATTTTTAAGCACTTGCTATATGCCAGGCACTGTACTAAGCCCCAAGGATACAAAAAAGGCAGAAGACATTCAAATGATGTACAAACAAGTTATATACAGGACAAATAGGAAATAATTAAGAGAAAGAAAGGCACTTGGATTAAAAAGGATGTGGAAAAGATTCCTGTAAAAGATGGGATTTTCCTGGATTTAAATGAAGTCAATAGGCAGAGATGAGGAGGAAGGTAGAGAGAAGAGGGAGAACATTCCAGGCACGGGGGACAACAGAGAAAATGCCAAGAGATTCACTGTCTTTCTCAGCCATTTTGTCCATTTCACCAAAATTAGCTGGGCAGTAGCCCAGTACTTTCTTTTATCAGACATTCAAAAAGTGACCTTCTATTGTATAGAACGTAGGCAAAGCATTGTGAAGTGATAAAAGAAAGTAAAAGACCCTGTTCTTCCTTTTTCAAATAAATCCAAGTTAAGACTTATGAAAATGATATTGGTTGTTTGAAAGGAACAAATAAAATGACCTGTACACAAGAAGTCCACTGGAAAAAAATTACAAATAGTTTTTGCCAGGATAGAACTTCATATTAGCAGCTAAAGAGTGTAAGATGCCCTGATGTCTTGAATTCTCTATTTCCACCCTTATTCATGCTCTGATCCTTTGATCTTTGAATGAGTCATCATTTCAGCAGTGAGGCATCCATTTGTGGCAGGAGCAATGTCACTATCCATGTGGACTTAGTCTACATTTTTCCCCCTAAATGACAAGTTTAGATTAATCCAGAGGATTAAGATTCAACTACCTAAGGGTCCAGGTCAAAGGTACTTTGAATGTATGAATTCCAGGACTAGTGAAGCTTTAGGATTGAGAGTTGGGGAATAGTAGAGAAGTCAAGAGAGAGCAATCTAGAGAAACCCTGTTGGGAGGGTAGCAGATTATTCCGCCATTCTTCCAGATCATTCAATTAAGCATCAAATCTGGGGCTGATTATAACACACTTGTTTATGTGCCCGTGAAGTTCACAACAATTTTTCCTCTTCTGTGATCATCACTACTCTCCAAAACACCAATGCAACTATGTTTCATCATTAGCTAAAAACTGGACAATTACTTTAGAGTGTGGCCTAATGAAAACCTGGCATTTTTCTCACTTCTCTGCATTGTCGTTGCCTTGAGAACATCTACCAGAACATCGATGCGCACCATGGTGACAATGCTTCCACACAATGGAATGGGAACAGCACGGGTGAGCATGGAGAGATATAAACTAGAGACGCTTTCAACGACTATACAAAAGATTATTCTACATCCCCAAGCTGTCATTCAATTCAATATACATTTTATTCATCTGTTGAATAGTTCACTGAACATTAGGCATACAATAACAATAGAAAGATAGCAACCTGTCCCAGGATCATTTCTAATTGAATTTCTTCCACTACAAAGTTTTAAAAGGATTTGAAATACTAATAACAACAATAATAATATAGTTAAAATTTTAATAGCACTTTAAAGCTTGCAAAGTATTTTCATCACAACCATCATATGTGATAGGTGGGGGAAATATTATTATCCTCATTTTACCAACAAGGTAACTAGAGCACACACAGAGCAGTTAAGTGAGTTGCCTGCAGTCACATATCTAGTGAGTTGAAGAGTCTAGATTTAAAACTAGGTCTTTTGATTACAAGTCTAGTGTTCTTACCATCAACTCATACTGCTTCTCATCTCTTTCTGTTTAGGAACCCTGTTAATGAGCAGAGTAGAGCAATTGCTACATAGTACAATGGATAGAGTGACAGATTTAGAGTCATGGAGACTCATCTTCCTGGGTTCAAATCTGACCTCAGACACTGAGTAACTGTGTGACCCTGGGCAAGTCACTTAACCCTGTTTGCCTCAGTTTCCTCATCTGTAAAATGAGCTGGAGAAGGAGATGGCAAACCACTGTAGTATCTTTGCCAAGAAAACCCCAAGCAGAGTCACGAAGAGTCAGAAAGGGCTAAAAACAACAACAAAGAGCAATAGCTTTCTAAAAAGTAACCTGTGGACCAAAATATTGCTGCAATTTGCAATCTCATTGGATTACATATTTAGAGCTATGTATAAAAAAAAAAAAACAACTTATTTTTGCAGATGAGGAAGCTCAGCCTAGAGATTGAGGGATTTGTCCAAAATCATACGGGTAGTAATTGGAAGACTTGGGGCTTGACCCACTTCCAATATTTGTTTCATAGGAACTAAGGAGTAGATCCCTCTGACAATTCCTTATTATGTCAGGGGTGTAGAAGGCAGTCTGAATGGTCATTTAGTTCAATTGCTGCTGAACTTTCTCAGTCAATAGACTACTTTTCCATAGTAATAGATGCTGAAGGCAACCAATTTCTGCATCTTCTTGGTATCATTTAGAAAAAGTTCTGTCTAATATCAAGAGAAGTGGGCTTGTAGCTAGGGGTACTAGGTTTGAATATCAGCTCTGTCTCTTAGTGCCCATGTGATGTCCATCATTTCACCTTTTGGGGTCTTAGTTTCCTCATCAATAAAATGATGCAGGTGGACTGGCAGACATCTGAAGTCCTTTCCAGCTCTAAATATGTGTTCCCATGAGGTCCTAGGTTTTTATTAAATCTCACAATGAAATTAGTAATTTAAACTGTACATCAACGTGTAGACACTTTCCTATCGGTAAAATTATTAACAGGAGATATGGGAAGTAATGGAAGAACAAAAAGAGTCCCTATTCCCAATCTTCTTATACACTTACTCACCACCACACACTCCGCCCAAGGACACTGGCCTCCCTCTTATTCCTGGCACACAACACTCCATCTCCTGACTCAGTGCATTTTCACTGGCTGTAACCTGTGCCTTAAATTTGTGTATGGAATTCTCTTCTCCCATCCCCCTCCACTTCCTGGCATCCATCAAGTCCCAGCTAAAACCCTATCTTCTACAAGAAGCATTTCTAATTCCCCTGGGTGCTAGTACCTTTATTATCTTGATTATCTACAATTTATCCTGCATATACCTTATTTATATGTAGTTGTAAGTGAGGTAAAAAAAAGTTCATGCAGGAGCAAAATAATGAGGGTAATATCACCATATGATATCTGAGCAAGTTATTATTTATTTATTTATTTATCTGTTTATTTAGCTATCTATCTATTTATTTATTTATTTTTAGGCAATTGGGGTTAAGTGACTTGCCCAGGGTCACACAGCTAGGAAGTGTTAAGTGTTTTGTCTGAGGCTGGATTTGAACTCAGGTCCTCGTGACTTCAGGGCCAGTGCTCTATCCACTGTGCCACCTAACTGCCCCACAAGTTTTTTAAAAAAAATTAGAATCATGAAACCATAATTTTCTGAACTAATGGAGGAACCCTTTAGCCCAGATCCCTGATTGATATGAATAATCCTTCCAGAGGGTTCAAGGCCATGGCTGGTTTTTTCATGGCTGTTACTTAAAGGCAACAGTATATTTCCCCTTCTATTAACTGATATCATTTACCTGGATAATATGGAATCCAGCCTCTGCTTGAAGCCTTCCAGCAAAGGGAAACCCATCACTGCTTGGGGTAGCGCTTTGTATTTTGGGATGGCTCCAAAAATGAGATTATTTTTTCTTATGTCAACCCTACATCTGCCCCTCCTCGACTTCCTCGTATCATTTTATTTCTGCTCTGGGGGTCATGCAGAAGAAGCCTAATCACTTTTCCATGTGACAGTCCATTTCAAGACTTATCATCATTATTTTTTGTCATCCTCCAGATACTCTCCATTATGTTATTGCCCTTCAAAACTCAAGCACCTAAAACTCAGCTCCAGATGGGCTCTGATCATGGCAGACTATCCCATCCCTAAGCTCGAATATAGTGCTCCTCTTAAGGTACCCAAAGATCACAGTAGCTTTCTTAGCAGCCAAGTCATACTATGGCCTCATACTAAGATTGCTAGTTCACTAATCCCTAAAGATTTTTTCAGACAAATTTATTTATCTCTGCTTCTCCCATGTTGTGTACACACACACACACACACAAGCACTGATGGAAAATGATCATCTGAGAAAAAGACAAGTACAGAACAGAATGTAAGCTTCCTGCCTCCCTCCTATCCATTGTATAATGGCATAAAACTTTTTTTTCTTTTTTAACTGAAAACTTGCCACAGATATGTCAACTCTAAAATGTTCCAGCCTTTTAAAGTATGAAACAGAGCTGTGGTTCCTTAAAAAGAAGTCAGGATAAAGTCTGAATTCTCTAAGTAATCAGCAATCATATTGGAGCCAAAGAACCTATGTTAGGATAAAATTCTGCATCCAGCCAACAAAGGAAAGCCAGAGAGGCTTTCTTTATATAAATTATTCAAGACTTCAGATTTCTTCCACCTCTAGCCTTTGAAGGAAAGAAAGGGAGTAGGTACACCTATGGAGGTGACTGAAAATCATGACAGTTGTCCCCAGGAGTCTCTCGTCAAGAAAATGTCCAGCAGCCCTTGGTCACTTTCTTTGACTGCTCCTTCTTGGGGGGTCACTTGATGTCTTTGTCAGGTCCAGTCATGGAATGCCTTCAGAGGCAGAAAGCCAGGAGTAATCTCTGCAGGTTTCTCACAAACCATGAACTGCCTGATTCTGTAATCTTACAGAAGGAGAAGGGCCAAAAGAACTCAAGGAAGGGAGGGAATGCAGAGAAGAGGAAGACCACAGATAATTTTCTGTAACCAAAAAAAAGAAAAAAACCAAAACAAACCTCTCCCACATGGAAATCCCATACCTTTGTAAAGAGGTAAAGAGTTCAACTTCTGGGATTTTACATTAAAAAACAGACGCCAATGAAAAAAATGAAAACAAAAAAAAAAAGCCTTTTTGCTCATTGCTGGTAGGTAGATATTTTGGAGTCTAATTGACTGCCCAGAACCATATCTGGCATCCACTGGCAACACTAATAAACAAACAGATATGAGACGTATTAAGGACCTACTATGTATAAGGCATTGGTGTTACACAGGCAATGTGGGAAATGATCCTTAACACCATGGAACATGTGTTTTATCACAATAATGACATATCTAGTTTCTTTGAAGTTTGATCTCAAAGAATTATTTGGAAGTAGCATGGCATAGTGGGAAGGTTCTGAGCCAAATTCTAACTATGGCATTATCTCAGTGACTGCAGACAAGTAATTTCTCCTCTCTGGGCCTTAGTTTCATCATCTGTAAATAAAGAATAATATGGAAAATGAAACTCATAGGGTTATTGGGAGATGATATATGCACAGTGCTTTGTAAACTACAAAGTATGATACACCAATGGTAATTATCAAAGAACTCCACATACAGGTACTACTACCTCCAACAAAGCAGATATTGCTTAATACCTGACAGACACAGGCAATAGGGAGCTAATGTAGTGCTATAGGGAGAGCACCAGATAGGAAGTGAGGAGACATGAATTGTTCAAGTCCTGTCATCAAAATTGGAAAATAGGAGAAATAATTCACAAAAACCTTCTCTGGCAACCATCACTGCAATAACTATTATTCTTTAACTATTTGTCCTTCCTAGATGTTGAATGTTATAATTGTCTATATAGAGACTGTGCAACCTCAAAGTAACAAGACTGGTTTTCATGGGTACCTAATAGCATCCTGTGAGATTTCATGATATCCTACCTTACTCCCATCTCTTATTTATATATTTCTGACCTTTTAGTGTTATGGTAAAGACCCTGGATTACATAACAGATGACTTGTATTTGAGTCTTAACTCTCCACTTAGTAGCTGTGTGAACCTAGTTAAGTCCCTTAATGTCCCTGAGCCTCAGTTTTCTCATCTGTATAGTGGAAGCTATACTAGCCAACTCACTGGGTGGTTGTAAAAATCAAATGAGATGTGTGTAAAGCTTTTGGAAACATATGGTCAATGTGGTCAAGGTACTATTATTTTGTGAGTCATAACTATCTATATCTTAGCATCTTAGAAAGTTGGATGAGAGACAGGAAGACAATTTGCTCCTCCCCCCACTTTTTAAAGAGGAATCACAATTGTCAGCCAACAAATGTCAAAGGCAGGATGTGAACTTCGGTATTCTGACTCTAGAATTCATCACTAATTCCTATGCTACTGCTTCTTTGCAATCATCCTACTTTATCAAACGAGCTAGTGATATTTCTTAACAATTATGACTACTAATAACAACTAACAACAATTCAATGTAACAAGCACTTTTTAAACATTTAATTTAAGCCAAACACTTAGATACTTTGCTAGCCACGGGTAATACAAAAGTAACCAAAAATCAAATTATACCGGATCTCAAGGTTGGGGCAGGGGGCGGAATTACTATAAACAGATAAGGAAACAAAAAATGTACAGCAAGTGATTTGTGGTTGGGGTGGGGACAACTAACAACTGAGGGGGGTGAGGAAGGACCTTGTGTAAGGAGGCAGCACTGGGGCTGCTGAACTTTAAAGTAAGCCAGGGATTTCACTGGGGAGAAAATTTTCAACCCTGAGGGATTGTCTGTATAAAAGCTCACAAATGGCAAATGGAATGTCATGTCCAGAGAATATCCCAGAGGCCAATTTGGCTAAAACACAGAATTCATGAGGAGGGAGAAACGCACCTATGGAAGAACAACTTATTTTGTGCAAATTCTGAGGTAACATAATTTAATGAAAGAGTCTTTCAAATTTTCTTTGTTGCCCCAAATTGTTCCTTTGTGGGAGGAGGCCTGAAAATATTTAATATATTTAAATAATATATTTATAATATTTAGATAAAATTAAATTTAAAATTAAATTAAATTAAGATAATTTAAATTAAATTAAAAATTTAAATATTTAAAATATTTAATAACTTCTGAGCCACTGTGGTCTTTTTCCTCTCTAGGTATGATTTGGTATCTTAGAACCAAAACATATCCTAAAGGATTATAAATCTTTTAATTGCTGAATATGGCCTTTAGGCCTGTCCCATGAAAGGAACATTCTGCTAATGTTCTGGAAACAACCTCTTTATTGGAAGCCCTAATACACAAAAACCTTAAGATTATCTATGGGAGAAAGCATCTGAATTGAAGGCTACACTCAAAATATTCAATCTGGATAATGGGGCCAACTTGGTGGCCAATAGAATAAAGTACTGAGAATGAAGGAGAAAGGAGTGATGAATAAGGTGGTGAGAACTGCATGCTTTATATAAAGAAACCCAAATGCCTGCATTTGCAAGGATAATGACAGGTACTAATGAATAGAGCACAGCCCAGGAAAAAGGATTTGTTTGAGTTATGTTGGAGTATTTATTTAATTCTTTAAATCAAAATGACATATTGGAAAGAATGCAGTCAGGCGGAACATCATAAGCGACTTCTTGTGAATGTCCTTGAGCAAGACATTTCTCCCTTTGGGGCTTCATTTTTCTCATCTGTAAAATGGAGGAAGGATAGGACTAAATGCTGTAGGCCTTCATATGGAAGAGAGATTATATTATTTGTTCGCAGGATGGGAGGTGAAGTAGGAATAATGGGTGGAAGTTATTAGAAGGAAGATTTTGCTCGGGATAGGAAAACACTTCCCAAAAACAGGAGTGGTCCAAAAGTGGAATGGACTTCCTTAGGAGTTGGATTTGGGTGGGTGGGAGGAGGGACCAGGATTCTCTCTTACTGAAAGTCTTCAAATAAAGGCTGAGTGACCACTTGTGCACTATGATGTAGAGAGGATTTATGATTCCATTCCTTTAATTAGAGAATTTAATGCTATGAAACTGAATGACTGAGGCCTAGATGACTCTTCCAGATCTGAAATTTTATGATTCCAAAAAGTATCAACAATGATCATCAACTTCTCTTAATTCCTATGTCCCTTCTCAGGATGGACATAGATGAAGGGAGAGAAATAAATTAAAGATGGGGGTCTGAGCCCTCTGGGAGAGGCAGGATTGAAGAACCAACAACTCTAGGCTTTATGTATTAGCCATGTAGGTTTATACTTCAGTCAGCTAGTCAATTAGCATTTATTAAGCATCAGCTATGTGCTAGTCACTGGACTAAGCACCGGGGATACAAAAAAATGCAAAAAAACAAAACAAAACAAAAAAAACCCAGCCCTTGATTTCACTAACACTATCTAATGAAGAACAACCATATAAACAAGATATATGCAGGACAAATTGGAAATAATCTCAGAAGGAAGACATTCAGATCAAGGAAGACTAGGAGATGCTTTGTGAAGAAGGTGGTATATTTTTTTTTTCTTAATTACCCAATGAAGTTTTATCTTTTAACCTGAATAGGGCTCATTTCATTTAAAGATTTTATTTATCAGCAGGCTGGAAGAGCTGAGAAATTCTGATGACCATAAGGCAAACCATCAGGACATAAGTGATGGCCAAAACAGAAAGACCACTACTACAGTGAATGTGAACGTAGCCTGGTTCTGGAGAATACAGAAAGATGCTGGAGATTTGTTTGGGTTCAGCTGTGAAAGGTGCACTCCTTACCCAATGAAATGATGCCCTAATCCTACCCTCTGCTATATAGCATTCTCTTTCAAAGTTGAAACCCTAACGGGCACTGGTATTTGTGCCCTTCTCAACTTGCCATATACCTAAATCCATTCCCCATGTGCTCTCATCTGTCTGTCAAATAAGGCATTAACTAATAACTAAGCATGTTTACTAATGAGGCTTAACATCTCTCATGGATATGTGCATCTTAACAGGGAATTTGAATACCAAAAATGCCTTTAAGGAAAGAATCAAGGGAATGAGTTTAAAATGATAGAATGCTAGCCAGAAGAATTACTATTTGGGGGAGTGGGCCTTGCCTAACACCACCTCAAATAACACCATTTTTGACAGTCTAACCACCAGCAGCTCAGTCTAGCAGTCCTCCTACCCAAGACGATCCAAAACAGTTGTAAAATATTGATTAGAGTAAATGAAACGGAGTAATATTGTGCTTAATAAGCAAAACTACACAATCCCATGAGACAAAATATGTACAGTATTTTATTTTTAAATCAGGAATTTAGTAAATGCTTATTGAATGAATAGCATAGATCATTCAATATTTGGAGTTTTATGGTCATATTAAAAATGACAATTATCTATACATTTCTATAGTGATCAAGAGTTTACAAAGCACTTGCTTCACAACAACATGGTAAAGCAAGTATTAAAATTCTCATTTTCCAGATCGAGAGGTAACATGACTTGCTCATCACCATATAGCTATCAAGACTAGGAAGTGAGATGGGAGGTTCCAGCCCTACTGCCTCTGGGTGGGAGGCTCTTTCTAGCACACTGAACTGCCTCTCATTAATTATTAACATAGGTATTAATATATTTGTTGTTGTTCACTCATTTTCAGTAGTGTCCAACACATCATGATCCTATTTGGAGTTTTCTTGGCAAAGATACTGGAGTAGTTTTGCTTTTTCCTTCTCCAGTTCATTTCACAGATGAGGAAACGGAGGCAAACAGGGTTAAGTGACTTGCCCAGAGTTACACAACTAGTGTCTGAGGCCAGATTTGAAATTAGGTTTTCCTGACTCTAGGCCTGGTGTTCTATCTACTGTACCACCTAACTGCCTTTATTGCTATTAACAGAGAATGTTTTACAGATCTCTAATGCACCTATGTTAATATTGTGGAGTTCAGTTCTCTCTATATATACTATCCACTTACTGGACTACAGAGTCCTGGCAGGCATGGACTGTTAATTCTCTGTACTTTCTATGCCCCTCCCCCAGGAAATAAGCATAGTATTCAGCACCCAGGAAACACTTAGAATTCAGTTGAATTAAAAAGGAGAGGAAGAATATTAAAGTCACTGAATCTTTGGAAAAGATTTTAGATGTCACTATTTACAACTATGACAAAAGCCTCTTCAAATGATCCTCTAGTGTCTTCTGTAACAATGGTGTCAAACTCAAATAAAAACCAGGCCATTAAACCAGACATAAGAATTCCTGCAAGTCTTCATATTAACTTAGGAAACCACAAATTAACATGATCTATCTTTTGTTGTATTTTATTTATTTTGTTAAATATTTCTCAACTATTTTAATCTGGTTCTGGATACAGTTGAGAGTACTGGGGGCCACTAAAGGAATTTTTGACCCCTCTGTTCTGAAGACCAGCAAGAAGACGTAGCTCTCAATACTTCCTCTTATGGCAACCTAATTTGATTTTTTAAAGTTCTAGTTATTAGGCAGATTAAAAAAAATATTAAGCTGAAATTTGTTATCATTAACTTGTAAAGGAACCACTTTTTAAAACTTTATACAATTGTGAAATGTTATTTTATTAGGTAGTACCACTACCTGTAATAGCATGAAAGGGTTTCAGAGTTGGAAGGGAGGTAATGGTCAGTGAATTAATAAATATTTATTACTCACCTACTATGTGCCAGGCACCATGCTAAGAACTGAAGATACAAATACCAAAAGAAAGAGATCCTCTGCCTTCGAGGAGCTCATAATTTAGTGGGGGAAGATAACACACGAATGGAAGTTGAATAAGGGGGCGGGTTTTGGGGAGAAGTATGATAAAGTCTAAAGGAGTGTAGGGTTGGTAAGGAAGAGATGGCTGCCTTGGAGCTCGAGGCTAGACCCTCCAATCATAGGACCACAGGGCAAGGATGATGTGTGAGTACAAAGACTGCTTCAGTCTTGCAAGATGATGAAATTTTCCAATGATAACAGTCCTGAAAGCATGATGGAGAAGTCCAAAATAATCCAAAGGAGTGCAGACAGGTAGGAAATAAGGGGGAAATGGGAAGATACCTAGGTTAGCCGGCACCTGTACGAGAAGCCCACGAATAGCTCTTTGTTCCTGACGAGGAGTCCTCCAGTCTTCCCTTTTACACCCAGTGACAGGGAAGCTGAAGAGGGGTCCCATTCCATGCTGGCCAGCTCTAACTGTTCAAAGGATAATAAATCTTGAGCTGAAGAGGACCAAGAAGTCCTCCAGTCTGATCCTCTCATTTTACAGATGAGGGAATCGAGGCTCTGACATGTAAAATGTCCTACCAAAGGACCCATGGCACAGCTGGGATTTGAGTTCAATTATGTGGGCTTCACATTCAGGGTTCTTTCTATTGCACCAAGGCTACCTTCCTCTTTAGGAAGTTTTTTTTTCCTTATATTAATCCTAAATCCAGCCCTTGTAACTTCTGCCAATTATTCTTTTTTTAAATTTTATTTATTTTTAGTTTGCAACATTCACTTCCACAAGATTTTGAGTTCCAAATTTTCTCCCCATCTTGCCCCTGCCCCCACCCCAAGAAGGTGTGCATTCTGAACACCCCTTCCCCTAATCTGACCTCCCTTCTATCACCCCCCCATTCTCTTATCCTCTTCCCCTTCTATTTTCCCATAGAGTAAGATAGATACATATATACTCCATTGCCTATATATCTTATTTCCCAGTTGCATGTGAAAACAATTTTTAACATTTGTTTTTAAAACTGTGGGTTCCAAATTTTCTCCCTTCCTCCCTCCCCACCCACCCTCATTGAGAAGGCAAGCAATTCAATACAGGTTATACATGTGTAGTCATGCTAAACACTTCCAAAGTAGTCATGTTGTGGAAAACTAACTATATTTCCTTTTATCTTAACCCACCCCCCCATTTATTCTATTCTCTCTTTTGACCTGTCCCTCCTCAGAAGTGTTTCTGCCAACTATTCTTAATTCTGACCTCTGTGGCCAGAAAAAAAAATAAATATCACTTCTTCATTGATGACCTTCAAATACTTTGAAGACACTTATCCTGCTCCTTTTAATTCTCCTCTTCAGGAGGCAGCTAGGTGACTCATTGGATAGAGTACCAGGCCTGGAGTCAGGAAAATCTGAATTCAAATCTGACTTCAGACACTTAATAGATGTGTGACCCTGGGCAAGTCACTTAATCTCTGTTTGCCTTAATCCACTGGAGAAGGAAATGGCAAACCACTCCAGTATATTTGCCAAAAACAAACAAACAAATGAAAACATGGACAGTACTGGCATACTATGGTCCTTGGGGTCAGAAGAGTTAGACAGGATTAAACAACAACAATCAGGCTAACTAGCTAGAGGGAAAAGTCCTTTTGTATTGTACTGAGGCAGAGGTTAAAGGATATCTTTTTACATTTTTCTTTCTCTTTAGAGAGTGTTTAGCTTAGTGGATAGAGATTTGGCCACCAAAGCCATGAAGACCTGGGTTTTAGCTCTAGCCCTCACCCAGACTGGCTGGGTACTCTTGGGCACATTGCTTTTCTCTCAGTGCTCAAGGCAATTTTCCATAAGGAAGTTGCTGACCAGCTTTGGTAGAGAGAGTACCCTCCTCTGAGAGTTCCTCATACTGATACAAATCCTTGATCTTCTCCCTGTCACCTCAGGACTTTTTGGTGTTCAATCTTTCAGTGGTGTCCAACTCTTTCATGACTCCATGCACTATAGTACGTCAATACCATTCTCGGGGTTTTCTTAGCCTCTTAGCAAAGATACTGGAGTGGTCCACCATATCCAATTCTGAAGTGCAAAAATAGAAGAGTAATTTCTCTGGAGTCTTCTCCCCCAGACTCCAAGACAACTCTCAGCCTCTCAGGCTTCAGAGCTCTCCCCATCTGATTTCTCCAGTCCTGTTTGACAAGGCCAGACTATTATCTTCCCATAGTGAATATCCATTCATGAATGATGTATTAAGTAGCCTCTCTGTCCTAAGGAGAAACAAAAGAAGCAATGGACCTCAACCCCACTCTGTCCTCCAACGAAAATGAACTGCTGTCTAAGCCTTCTACTCTACTTAAAGCTCTCTGGCTTTGCTGTTCCATGGACCCACCTCTCTATCTGGTGATTTCTTTCCTATTCTTTAAAGTACAACTTAATTGGTAACTTCACCAAGAACTTTCGCCCAGCCACATCTAAGAGGGTAAATGGCTAATCCCCTCTGGAACAACATAGTGATTATCCTGTACTGTATATCATAGCTGTTAATTAGTGTTGATCCTATCCTGGTACTATCCTACCAGTCACTAAGTGTTATATAAACTGGTCAGAAAAATCCTCTGGACAAAACAGGAACTTAGTAAGTGTTTAGTGTATTATATTATATGGAACTTACTAGGGATATGTCTGTATGGGGGGAATCATGAACACAGATAACTTCAATATGATTTTAATATAATGAAATATATACACATGTATACTATACATAAACATATATGCATACACACATATATAATATACATAGTCGTTATTATTTTTGTTCAGTCATTTCAGTCATGTCTGGCTCTCTGTGACACCATTTGGTGTTTTCTTGGCAAAGATACTGGAGTGGTTTACCTTTTCCTTCTCCAGCTCATTTTACAGACGAGAAAACTGAGGCAAACTGGGTGAACTGACTTGCCCAGGGTCACACAGCTAATACATATCCGAGACCAGATTAGAACTCAGTTCTTCCTGACTCCAGGTGCAGCACTCTATCCACTGTACCATGTAGTTGTCCCTATACACACACATGTATATATGTACATACACATGTATATACATACATACACACATATACACATGTTAATGCAGAGAGGTGTACATGCTTCAAACTAAATATGTATGCATACATGCATGCATGTGCCATGTATGGGGCCTATTTGAGAATAGATTTGGGGAAAAGAGAATCAGTTCTGGCTGGGGGGGGATTGGGAATGATATCAACAGGGCAGAGATTCCTCAAGCATGAGAAAAAGAATGGTTTGTGTCTGTGCCAATAAACAGGAGAGAGTGAGGGGCAGGACAAAATCTGGGAAAAAAGTCCTGTTTGGCTGAAAAATAAAGAACACCAAGGGAACACAGTATGAGATAAAATCAGAAAGGTAGGTTGAAGACAGACAGACAGACAGACAGAGGAGGGCTTCCATCCACAGACTAAACTAAAACTCAGCTCTCCAAACAAGTCTGTAGCTTTCCTTGGTACAGCTTTTCTGACAAAAATAAACATCTCAATAGCAGGTACATGGCAACATATCTGGGGTCTGGGGCCTTTAAACAAATATGAGTTTTTAAGCCAAATATTATATTGTGAGTTGTGGGTAAATTTAAAAACTCATAATGTTTTGTTGCAAGGATTATTTTTGTTTTATTTGAAGGAGGGATACTATTGATAAAGCTGCCCAAATTAAAGAAGTAAAGAAGATCACTGAAGTGTGTTTTTAATGCCCCAAAGAAAACAGAAGGAAGTTTAGAAGGAAACAAACACAAGCAGGACAGCTATGAAAGTAATATGTTAAATTTATTATATGATTTAAAAAAGATCAGGATGTACATAATATAGATTTATGGTTTCATATATAACTCTCTTTTTCTTTTGGACTTTTTATATGGAAATGTTCTCTTTTATGTCTTTGTTAAATCCAGAATTAAAAAAAAAACCTCATAATAAAAATCGACTCACAGAATGAAAGCAGTTTTTGTAGCAGTACCTTCTTTGGTAGGAGGTATGCTATAGTTTAATACTAAAAAAAATAACCAGTGCAATGCAGAAAGCTGTCTTATTGTACTTATTGTGAAAAATGGGCAAGGCAGCATTTTCCTATCTCATTCTCATTTATTGTAAAGGGGAAAAAAAAGCATGCAAGCAGAATATTGATCTATGAGGCTAAGTTCTTTGGTCTCTGTTTATAAAATGGGGCAAAAACACTAAGGAAAAGGAAATGTTATGAGTCCTCAAGTTTTAGTGCCCCAGATCAAATTCCCCCTTCTTCCTTTCCTCCCTCACAAAGTCTCTCTGACCCCCTCCCCAAACCTGAGAGACATTTCCTTCCTCACACCTTACAAAGTACTTTGTTTCTATGTCCCTTAGGCTCTTATCATGTTTGATTGGTTATAGTGGTTACTATAATAACTATAATATAATAAATAGTGGTCTATTATATTCTACTGTATCTCTTCCCATGCCCCTAGCAATTGTGCCTTGCACAGACTAAGTGCTCACTGAATATTTATTGAATAGAATGAAGTAACACTTACCTCTGAATTATCTGTGATAATGCATAATAAAAGTTATACATCATTGAAAAACCTCCTTTACTCAACAGTTGTAAATTTTTGCCCCACCGGAAGTTTTACAATGCAACTAAGATGACAGAAACTGCATTAAAAAAAATCTTGTTGGGAGATAACAATGGGCCAAATTTAATAACATTTAATCCAATGGAGATGAACATACTGTTACACAATTGGGTTTAAGAAATCAACTACACAAATACAAGATAGGGGATGAATAGTTAGGGGAAAAGTTTGGGGGAAAAATGGTGGGGAGAGGGGAATTAGTGGAATATAAATTCAGGATTAATCACCATTAATCACCATGTCATCATAACATGACAATTAAAAAAAATGACTTCTACCCAAGGCTCCATGATGACAGGCAGTGTCCAGAATGACAACCGTCATTCTACAATGGTCTACCTTGCCCTTCAACTGAAGAATGGCTAAGCAAATTGTGGCATGAGAATGAAATGGAATATTGCTGTGCCATAAGAAATGATGAATGAGAATAATTTCTAAAAACATAGGAATCCATATTGATGCAAGGTGAGCTAAACAAAATGAGGAAAACAGTATATAAAATGATGACAACAATGTCAAACTAAAGGAAAATAAAATAAAACTCCATATTTTGTAAACACAGTGATCAAGCTTGGCACTAAAACAAGTTGAGAAAATATTCCTTCTTCCTTCATCTTCTGAAGTGGGTTCTAGGGGTGTTGAAATGTTATATAAACTATACAATGTGATTAATGTGTTCATTTTAGCTGACTTTTTCCAGTTATTATATTGGAAGGCTCCCTGTATATATAAGTGGCAAATTATATTCAGAAATGATATGATAAGAAACTAAAATTCAATTATAAAATACTCCAACCTGGTTAGACAACAGCTAGAACACTGTGTTCTGTTCTTCTCATTGCTATTCAGTCATATCTGACTCTTCATAACACCATTCCCTGGTAAAGATACTGGAGTGGTTTGCCATTTCCTTTTCTAGGTCATTTTACTGATGAGTAAACTGAGGCAAATAAGGTTAAGTGATTTGCCCAGGGTCACACAGTTAGTAATTCAGGTTAGATTTGAACTCAGGTCTTCCTGACTCCAGGCGTGGCGCTCCATCCACTTCATCATCTAGCTGTCCATGTTCTTTTCCAGGTACCACATTTTAGGAAAGATAAAGACAAATTAATGCATGTGCAGAAAAATTAAAGAAGATAATAACAAGCCTGAAGAACACGCCCAATCAGAATCATTTGAAAGACCTGGGAATGTATGACATAGGGAAGAGATAACTCAGGAGACATGATAATTGTTCGCATGTAAGTGGAAGGTTGTGGCATGGAAGAGAAATTAGATTATTTTGCTTAGACCCAGAGGACAGTGGTGGGAGAAATAGGTAGAAGGGAAGAGAGGCAGATTTGAACATGATATGAAGAACACGGTCCCAACAATTAGATCCATTTTAAATCGAATAGGCTAGTTGCCCAGGGAAGTAGCAAGATCCCTCTTCCTAGAGATCACCAAGTATAGGATGGACTTGTTGAGAATATTATAGAAGGGATTCTTGCTCAGGGATAGGTTGAAATCTATGACCTCTGAGATCCCTTCTCTCTCAAGTTCTAAGATTCTATGAAACAGCAGTATAGATGAAATCTTGTCCTTTTCTGTTTTACACTCTCCATTCTCGTATTTGGGCAGCTAGGTGGAGCAGTGGATAGGGCACCAGATCTGGAGCAAGAAAGACCTAAGTTCAAATATAGTCTCAGACACTTAAGGTGTGGCCCTGGGCAAGTCACTTAATCCTATTTTCCTCAGTTTCCTCCTTTGTAGAATGAGCTGGAGAAGGGAATGGCAAACCACTCCAGTACCTCTTCCAAGAAAACCCCAGATAGGGTCATGAAAAGTCAGACATGACTTAAAAACAAATAAACAACAACAAATCAACAGTCCCCTTATTTAACAGATGTGGATATGAATGTGTAAGGAAATGAAGGAGTTTTGCTAGTATCACACAGCCAGTGGTAGGGCTGGGAGTAGGATCCAAATGTCCTCACTCTCAGACCTATCTTCTCTCCGCATCCTTAGAATGTCCAGTGTATTTTCAGGAGTTGATTAAAAAAAAAAAACAACATTCCTTTGGGTCTGTTTTTTTTTTTTAATTACTAAAGAAAGACAGAGATGTTAAGTAGAAAGTTAATGATGAGACTCTCTTCTGGCACACAACTATGGCCTAAGAAGGAATTCATTCTGACAAAAGAGAAGAATGTTACTCCATATGGAGTAAATCATCTAGAATTACAATACATTCAGTTCCAATTCAAGAGCCAATAGAAAAGATTGTCTTCCATGTCTGCAGTCTGTCAAATTTTCCCAACATATTTTAAAGTAGGCCCAACATTTGTTCAGCAATTTACAAAGATACCCATCTAGCTCATTAAAAACAATTTAGAGAAATAACCATATAGGCTGCTAAATGGTAGAAATCAATGTATGGTAAATATTTGAATAAGTAAAGTCTAGTTAGACATCAGCGGCTAAAGCGGAAAAATATAGTCCTTGTACAACATGACATATTGGAGAAAGCAATGGATTCTGAATCAGAGGGTGTGGATTTGAATCCTCCTTGACTATTACATGAGGGAGTTGAACTCAGTGACCTAGACCCTTCAGGCTCTCTATAATCCTAAGTACTGAAATGAGACAGAGAAAAGGAAAATATGGATTGAGTCAGGTAAAAGAAAGTTGTGAAGATTTTATAAAGCAGTTGCTGAATCCTGCCAATTAAATGCCTCACTCCATCAGGAGTTTTTTTCATCATCATTGGAGAACCATAGTGAATGGTCCCCCAAATTCAAGGTTCTGTAATAAAGTGTTGCCATGCTGCTAAAATGTCCATCACCATCACCCCCACACATATACACACAGACGCTTGGGCAGATGACACTTAGTAAATGTAACCATATGGAACTGGCAAAACTCATGCCCCCTAAGCAATGGTAGAGCTGTCCAAATACACCAGAACAAAGAAAGTAGACATTCTGAGGCCCAGATGATGCTGTAAAGGCCAAAAGGAAATGTGTTAGAGTTCATGTAGCCAAAAATGTTTCCCATCATCTGCTTCCTCCTCCTCTTCCTGCTCAAGGCCATGGTCTATAAAGATCAATGGTGGACAGGCTGAAGCCAGTGATCAGATCTGGGCACTTGCCTATAAACATACAAAGAAAGCTATCAGTGGGAGAGGAGGAACTCCACAAATAGACTATTTGCAGGAATATAAAAACTAATGAACCTCTTCACTCACTGAAGTAGGAATCGTCTCCCACGTCCATTTGTATGAGTGTATTTCTCTCCCTCAGAAACTGCCTACTTGGTCCAGGAAATTGTATATCGTCTCTTTCCTTCCCAAAGAAACAAGGATCCCTGGTTAGAAAATACAGTGTGTTGGGGGGGGGGGGGGAGTAGGAATTAGAGGGATGAACAGAGGTGAGAATATTAGGATGGGGAAGTAGCCACTGGTAAGAACTGAACCCAAGTTAGGTTAATGCTGTTCTAAGAGCAGATCTCTGAGGGACCTCTTTCCTTTATTTCACCAGAATTCCACTTAGGGAAGAAGTAAGTACCTTATGCCCCAGCACTGAAGATCAGCTCTCCTGGGCTAGACTGGACCATGGATGATAATAGGATGCCAGTACTCGCGTCAAATGGAGAGCTGGAACATACTGGGAGTGCCTCACACCTTCCAGCCATGAGATATAGCTATGTACTGCCAAGAAACAACAGCAATGGCAAAGTAGGAGCTTGTCCCAGACAACAGTCCATTTGCCATCCTAAATGTCAAAAAGAGTCAAGTAATAACAGGCCCTGACAGGCAACAGAGAGGTAGGAGAAGAAACTCTGCTACTGCTTTGCTGACAGAAGACCAACTAAACCAGCCCTCGGTGAGGAAAAGGCCAAGACTGCCAGCCACATGCCAGTCTTTTCAGCCTGGCTTTTCCACATAGATTCTGGCACCTTTTGCAGTAAGATCTGTGAGTGCCCAAGCAGAATAATTATAAGTACGCACATGCATCCTGACCTAGGCAATGGGAAATGTACACAGGCAATGATGTTCTAATGTCCGTGAGAAGGGCAAGATGACTGAATGCCTCTTTCCCCCTTGTCTTCCTTCCTGAATTTATGATTTAATTGAAATTGGGGCCATCAAATGTGGCACCGCAAGTTTATAAATAAACTGCTTTGGCCTGAATGGCTCAAATTAACTTTGTGGTATACTTTTTTTTTTTTTAATAAGGAATGCATTACAGTTTACTGGGAGAGTAGGAGGATCTAAATCAATTTGAGCCGAGATGATTAATTAAAGTGCGTCTGCTGCATTTCTCTGGGTGCACAGATGGATAAGAAAACTGTATAACATTGTAACCAAATGCACATCCTGTTTAACTTACACACTACAGGTAAAACGGCTAATGCCTTTCTATTTATAGAAAACATGGCACACACACTTAAGGCTTGTGTATGGAAGTGTCAGTCTTATAGTAGTTTCTTCCCTCAGTGATGGAAAGTTGTTCTGAGATGTTTTTGCTGTGTGTCTGCTTACACTCTATGTGACCTTGGGGAAGGCAATTAACTTTTCTGGGCCTCAGTTTTTTTATCTGTAAAATGAGAGTGTTGCATTAGATGACCTCAATGCTGTCTTTCAGTCCTCAATTCTGTGAAAGAGGTTCACAGGTAAGGCCAGGGGTGGAGAGGCAGCATCGGTGGAAATAGAGGCTAGATCTTGGGTCAGAGGGCCCAGACGTACATTTCACCTTTGTCATCACTTGAGTGACTACAGGACAGTCGTTTCACCTTAGGCTCTTTATCTGTAAAACAAAGAGGTTGAACTAGATTATGCATTTAAGGCCTCCATCAAGTCTGTAAACCTTACATAATCTGTAAGGTTTCCTTCACCTCTAAATCCCATGATCTTCTGAAATGGGTCCTTTGTCATAATAAATGTTTATTTTTCTTTCTCTCAAAAAAGTCTGTTTACGGGGCAGCTAAGTGGTGTAGTGGATAGAGCACCGGCCCTTGATTCAGGAGGACCTGAGTTCAAATAAGGCCTCAGACACATAACACTTACTAGCTGTGTGACCCTGGGCAAGTCACTTAACCCCATTGCCTAACCCCCCCCCCCAAAAAGTAAAAAAGTCTGTTTTCACAGAAATGATTTAAAAAATCCATCCATATATAAGTACATATATAATTTTATATAATATATGCATATATCATTTGCCTATACATCTATAATATGTAAATATAGGTATATGTTTATACATACATATATATGTATGTGTGTGTCTACCTCTATCTCTCTCTCTAGTTATCTAGACATACACATGCACAAATATTACTAAGTATACCACACTGTGGTATAGTGGGAAGAAAGTGCTCTGGCATCTGGGTTCTTATCCAGGATTTGCCATTAAGTAACTTCTTGGACAGGTCACTGGACTTCTATGATGCTGAATTAACTCATCTATACAATATAACATTCATATAATTTGGGGACAGAGGACACTGGATAAATTGATCCTCAAGAGGACTCCTTCCATTTCCATAATTTTATGATGTGAACACATAGTAGGAAAACACATTTACCTGATTTGTTTGTAAAGAATTTGATGGTGCTAAGGATTACGGTCAATAGCCAATTTTGATTCCTAAATTGAAGCCCAACATGAGGTTTATGACCGGGTCTGGAGTTCAGAAGAAACTTTGTAGAGAGAATTGTAACTCATTTCTACTAAGGTGAGAGTTGAAGCCCTGGGAGCTGATGTAATCACCAAGGGAGAGAGTCACAGAGAGAGAAACCCATTTATCTATCTTCCAAGAGAATAAAAGTCCTTTGAGGGCAGAGACTATTTATTTTTATCTCTATATTCCCTCATTTATCCCAGTGTCCTCACCAAAGTAGGCACTTAATAAATATATTTTAATTGAATGATATATTTTATAAGATTAAAAATTAAGACTTAACTAACAAACATCCATAACAAATTCCAATCCACTCAAATGGCTCCATTGTAAAGTCACAGAGCATTAAACATGACAACTAATTCTAAGCTCATAATACAATCACAATTAACAGGAGACTTTGAGGAATGTCAGGAGTGTTTTGAAAACATTAGGTCAAAGTAACGATTGAAGTGTTAACATAAGCTCTTCTTTTCCTATTTATAATTCAAACCCAATTCATTGTGGATTTCAAAAGTTTGGTCTGCCAAACTCAAATGTGGAGCACAAAGGTAATAATAGTATTATTAGCCCATATTTATGTATCACTTTATAGGACTATAAAGAAGAGGAATCAGCTACTGTATTTGCCACTATGTGTGTGTCTCCTGTCATTGAGTTATCAATCAACATCCTACCATCCACTATGACATAATCATTATTCTAAAACATTGTCAGCTGAATGAATGCTAAGTGAATTGTCAGCATAGCCAGCCAATGACATTAGTAGAAAGGAGTGAGCATAGTCTCAAATACTCACTTACATTTTGACATCTTTTGGGGAAGTTTCTTTAGTACTGAGTTTCTATATAAAGTTAACTGAGCAGCTAGGTAGAACAGTGACTTGAGGGCAAATATGACCTCAGCCATTGACTAGCTGTGAGACTCTGGGCAAGTCACTTAACCACTGTCTGCCTCAGTTTCCTCATTTGTAAAATGGGGCTAACTTACATCCCAAGGTGGCTGTGAGAATAAGAAGATATTTATAAAGTACTTTACATACCTTAAAGTGAAAATAAATGCTACCTTTTATTATCATTACCATATTATTATTATGATTATGATGATTACTACTACTCTTAATTTATCATATATCATATTAACCTATACACTATTGATGAAAGGACTGAAAATTCTAATTCTTACAATCATCTGTTCATTGCAGTATAGTGGCAAGCCCTCCTATATTATTTATTTATTTTAAGGATCTATAATTTTATCCTCGTGAGCCTTTCTTCCCATTGATCTTCTGAGCCTTGGTAGACGGTTATTTGGAGTGGCCAAAAAAGTCATCACCTAGCCAAGCTTCTGGTAATTACCCTTCCTAAATTTAGTTAGACTGGTCCTCAGGTCAAAAGACATACACACACCTGTCAAAACTGCCATATCAGAGAGCTTTCCAGCCTGGTATCTAATCCAAGCTATATCTACCTGCATAAGAATCCCCTCCACAACATGGGCCATTTAGTTTTTGCTCGAGGAATGTTAATGGAGAAGCTGTTATCTCCCATGATAGTCCATTCCATGTTTATTTCCCATTTACACAGTATATAGTTTTTCTATGTACTGAGGCAAGGTGGCTCAGTGGATAATGAGCTGGGCCTGGAATCAGGAAGATCTGAGTTCAAATCCAGACACTTACTAGCTATGTGACCTTGGGGCAAGTCACTTAACCCTGTTTGCCTCAGTTTCTTCATCTGTACAATGAACTGGAAAAGGAAATGGCAAGTCATTCCAATATCTTCTAGGCTGAGAAAAACCCAAATGAGATCATGAAGAATCAGATATGACTGAAATAACTGAAAAACAACGACACAGGTTATGTATGCCTAATTATAAACATGTTATCTTCCCCCTCAGAATACGAGTTCCTCAAAAGGACTTCTGGGAGCCAAGATGGTAAGAGTAGGCAGTAAATCACTGTAACTCTCCCATATTCACCTCCAAACAATCATAAAATAGCACCCCTAAACAAATCCTGCAACAGCAGAACCAGCAAAAAGATGGGGCAAAACAATCCTTTAGCCCAAGAAACTTGGAAGATCATCAAGAAAGGTCTTGCTCAGATAAAAGGGGAATGCAATCCAGGACAGGAAGCATTCCAGCAAGCCCCACCTTAGCAAACCAGTGGGAGATCCTGAACCCCAGGGTGATGGAACAGGCAAAAGCCAACAACAGGCCCCTCCATGTGCCTCAGCTTAGGCAGGGAAACAGCAGACTCCAGCTCTAAGAACCACCACAAGAATTTCCACCTGCTTCAGCATAGCCTTGGGCAAACAAGCAACCTCCACTGGCCAGACAACAGCGTTTATTGTAACCCTGGTGAAACACAGAAAGACCTCACCAGGCCTCAGCACATACCAGACACCAGTACTAGGACTGGAGCTCAGCATCAGGTAAGCTACCAGACCCCTACAGCCTCCAGCAGCACCAACCAACCCCTACCCCACTCCTTCAGTACAACACCAGACATGAGAGTCCTGAGTGGGCCTCAGGGCAACATCAATGCAGCATCTAGTAAACAGCCAGGGCCTGTAGTCCTTGGACAAGAAACCCGAATCAGTACCCATTTCACTCCAGGAGCTGAGCTCAAATTTAAAAGAAAGGAAAAAGGCCAAAAAAGATGAGCAAAAACAACAACAAAAAAGAATCTGGCCATAGAGAGCTATTGGAGTGACAGGGAAGGGAAAGACAAAAACTCAGAAAAGAACAACAATGTTAAAACATCTATGGGCAAAACCCCAAAGCAAAACGGGAAGTCATCTCAAACCCAGAAAGAACTAATAGAAGAACTCAAAAAGGAGCTTAAAAATCATATAAGAGAGGTAGAACAAAAATTGGGAAAAGACATGAGAGTGATGCAAGAGAATTATGAAAAAAGTCAACAGCTTGGAAAAAGAAAACAACTGCTGGGGTGGAGCCAAGATGGCGGAAGGAAAGCAGTGACTTGATTGAGCTCTCTCCCAAAGCCTTCCAAATACCTAAAAAAAAGGCTCTAAACAAATTCTAGAACAGCAGAACCCACAGGACAGAGTGAAACAAATTTCCAGCCAAAGACAGCCTGGATGGTTGATTGGAAAGGTATATCACGCCAGGCGGGGAGAGGAGCACAGTTTGACGTGGGCATGCAGGCCGCAGCGAGCCTGGAGCAGACCTCAGAGGACTGAATCACCGGAAGCTGTGGTGATTTCCAGACTTCTCAACCCAGGAACGCCAAAGACAACGTGGAAGGTCAGTGGGAAAAGTCTGTGACTGTGGTGAGAGAGGAGCTAGTTCTCAGTCACAAGTCCAGAGCATGCCCTCAGGGCAGCAGCTACCTCCTGAGCTCCAGGCCCACAGACTGAGGGGGATTCGAGTGGCTGATCAGAGGGAGATTACAGGGATCTCATTGCCAGTACTGAGGCAGGAATCTCTTACTTTACCAGTGCTTGGATCTGGGTCACAGTTCTGAGGGGCAGTCCTGGGGCAAGGAGGAGTGCTGGTGTGGTGGAGCTTGTTGTGGCAGTGTAGAGAAAACACTTCACCCCTTATCACAGCACCTTGGAAGAACTGAAAATCTGCAGGTCCCTAGAAGTGCCTCTGAAAACAGCTGTACAAACCCCCAAAATTTGGGACAGTACACTCTTCACATTGGAAGCAGACTTTTACCTTAACAAAGAGTTTAAAACTCAAGTAATTGGCCAGGATCATGAGTAAGCAGAGCAGAAAGAGTCAGACTATATTATCTTAACTTTGGTGACAAAGAAGATCAAAACATACAACCAGAAGAAGACAACAAAGCCAAAGCTCCTACATTCAAAGCCTCCAAGAAAAATATGAATCAGTCCCAAGGCTTAGAAGAGCTCAAAAGGGATTTTGAGAAGCAAGTAAAAGAAGTAGAGGAAAAACTGAGAGTGATGCAAGAAAATCATGAAAAACAAGTCAACAGCTTGCTAAAGGAGACCCAAAAAAATACTGAAGAAAACACTCCTTAAAAAATAGCCTAACCCAAATGGCAAAAGAAGTCCAAAAAGACAATGAGGAGAAGAATGCGCTAAAAAACAAAATTGGCCAAATGGAAAAGGAAGTCTAAAAGATTACTGAAGAAAATACTTCCTTAAAAATTAGAATAGAGCAATTGGAAGCTAGTGACTTTATGAGAAATCAAGATACTGTAAAACAAATCCAAAAGAATGAAAAATTAGAAAAGAATGTGAAATATCTCATTGGAAAAACAACTGACCCAGAAAATAGGTCCAGGAGACAGAATTTAAAAATTATTGGACTATCTGAAAGCCATGATCAAAAAAAGAACCTAGACATCATCTTTCAAGAAATTATCAAGGAAAACTGTCTTGATATTTTAGAACCAGAGGGCAAAATAGAAATTGAAAGAATCCACCAATCTCCTCCTGAAAGAGATCCCCAAAGGAAAACTCCTAGAAATATTGTAGACAAATTCCAGAGTTCCCAGGTCAAGGAGAAAATATTACAAGAAGCCAGAAAGAAGCAATTCAAGTATTGTGGAAACACAATCAAGATAACACAAGATTTAGCTGCTTCTACATTAAGGGACCATAGGGCATGGAATATAATATTCCAGAGAGCAAAGGAGATAGGATTACAACCACAAATCACCTTCCCAGCAAAACTGAGCATAATCCTACAGGGGAAAAAGTGGTCATTCAGTGAAATAAAGGACTTTCAAGCATTCTTGATGAAAAGACCAGAGTTGAATAGAAAATTTGATTTTCAAATACAAGACTTGAGTGGAACATGAAGAGGTAAACAGGAAAGAGAAAAATCATAAGAGACTCATTAAGGTTGAACTGTTTACATTCCTGCATGGAAAGATGATATTTGTCACTCATGAGACCTTTATCAGTATTAGGGTAGTTGAAAGGGAAAAAATTACATGTATGTATACACAGATATAGATAGATAGATAGATAGAGGACACAGGGTGAGTTGAAAATGAAGAGGTCTTATCTGGAGAATAAAATTAAGGGTTGAGAGAGGAATATACTAGGAGAAGGAGAAAGGGAGAGGTGGAATGGGGTAAATTATCTCACCAAAAAAAACCAGAAAAGGCTTTTACAGTGGAAGGGAAACAGGAGAAGGTGAGAGGGAATGAGTGAATCTTATTCTCATAGGATTTGACTTAAGGAGGGAATAACATACACACTCAATTGGGTGCTGCTTTACCCTACAGGAAAATAGGGGAGGAAGGGGACAAGAGAGTAGGGGAATGATAGAGAGGAGGGCAGATTGGGAAAGGGAGTAATCAGAAGCAAATACTTCTGAGGAGGGACAGGGTCAAAAGAAAGAACAGAATAAATGGGGGGGTGGGATAGGATTAAGGGAAATAGAGTTAGTTTTTCACAGCATGTCTACTATGGAAGTAGCACATGTATAGCCTATATTGAGTTGCTTGCCTTATCAATGAGTGTGGGTGGGGAGGGAGGAAGGGAGAAAATTTGGAACCCAAAGTTTTAAAAACACATGTTTAAAAAAAATGTTTTCACAGGCAACTGGGAAATAAGAACTACAGGAAATGGGGTACAAAAATCCATCCTGCCCTACCGGAAAATTGAAGGGGAAGGGGATAAGAGAAGAGGGGGAGAGATAGAAGGGAAGGCAGACTAGGGGAAGGGGTATTCAGAATGCATGCCATCTTGGGGTGGGGGGAGGAGTGAGATGGAGTGAATCTTGTGGAAGTAAATGTTGAAAACAAAAAAATAAATAAAAATTACCATAAAAAAAACAACTGCTTAAAAAGTACAGTTGGCCAAATAGAAAAGGAAGTTTAAAAGCTAACAGGAAAACAACTCCTTAAAAGTTAAAAGTGGGCAAATGGAAGCTAATGACTTTATGAGACATCAAGAATCAATCAAACAAAGTCAAAAGAAGGGGAAAAAATAGAAGAAAATGTGAAATACCTCATTGAAAAAAAAAAAACCTGATCTGGAAAATAGATGCAGGAGAGACAATGTCAGAATCATTGGATTACCTGAAAGCCAAAATCAAAAAGAGGACCTGGACAGCATCTTTCAAGAAATTATCAAGGGAAACTGCCCTGGTATCCTGGAGCCAGAGGGCAAAATAGTCATTGAAAGAATCCACCAATGGCTTCAGGAAAGAGTTCCCAAAATAAAAACTCCAAGGAACATTATAGCCAAATTACAGAACTATCAGGTCAAGGGAAAAATATTGCAAGTGGTCAGAAAGAAACAATTCAAGAAGAAAGGGAGATGTAGAATGGGGTAAATTATTTCACTAGAAGAGGCACGAAAAACCTAGGGAAAGATGGGAGGGGGTGTGATGGGCATTGCTTGAACCTTACTCTCATCTATATCAGCTCAAAAAGGGAACAATACACACCATCAGTTGGATACATATGTGTATATATTGCTTTTTAGTGAGGCCATTGGGGTTAAGTGACTTGCCCAGGGTCAACACAGCTAGTAAGTGTCATGTGTCTGAGGCTGGATTTAAACTCAGGTCCTCCTAACTCCAAGGCCAGAGCTCTATCTACTGTGCCACCTAGTTGCCTTGAATATAGAATTCTATCTTACCTGACAGGAAAGTAGGAGGAAGAAGATTAAGTAAAGGGGAGGTGGGGGGAATGACAGAAGAGAGGGCAGACCAGGGGAGGTAGCAGACAGAAGCAAAATTGATGAGGAAGGAAAGGGTGAAAGGAGAGAAAGAACAAACAGGAGGAAGCATAGGATGAGGGAAATACACAGTTAGTAATTATAACTGTGAATGTAAATGGGATGAATTGTACCATAAAATGGAAGCAGATGGCAGAGGGGAGCAACAACCAGTATTCTACAATATGATGTTTACAAGAAACACACTTGAAGCAGAGAGACACACACAGAGTAAAGATAAAGTAGCAATTCTGATCTCAGACAAAGCAAAAGCAAAAACAGATCTAATTAAAAGAGATAGGGAAGGAAGATACATATTGCTGAAAGGTACCATAGACAATGAAGTAATATCAATAATAAAAATATATGCACCAAGTGTTATAGTATCCAAATTCTTAAAGAAGAAATTAAGTGAGAGCATTATGAAATGCAAAGTAGTTGGTTTTGATTATATTAAATTAAAAAGCTTTTGCACAAACAAAAGCAATACAACCAAGATTAAAAGAAAAGCAGAAAGCTGGGAAACAATCTTTACAGCAAGTGTCTCTGATAAAGGCCTCATTTCTCAACTACATGGAGAACTGAATCAAATTTATAAGAATTCAAGCCACTTCCCAGTTGATAAATGTTCAAAGGATATGAACAGGCAGTTTTCAGATGAAGAAATCAAAGCTATCTATAGGCATATGAAGAAGTTCTCTAAATCACTACTGATTAGAGAAATACAAATTAAAACAACTCTGAGGTACCACCTCACACCTATCAGATTGGCTAATATGATAATAAAGGAAAATGATAAATGTTGGAAAGGATGTGGGAAAATTGGGACACTAATGCATTGTTGATGGAGTTGTAAACTGATCCAATCATTATGGAAAACAATTTGGAACTATGCCCAAAGGGCAACCAAGCTGTGTATACTCTTTCTTTGATCTAGCAATACCACTATTAGGTCTGTCTATGAAAAAGGGAAAAGGACCTATATGTACAAAAATATTTAAAGCAGTTCTTTTTATGGTGGCAAAAAAAGGAAATTGAGGAGATGCCTACTAATTGGGGAATGGCTGAACAAGTTATGATATATGATCATGATGGAATACTATTGTGCTTTAAGAAATGATGAGTAGGATGCATTCAGAAAAACCTTGGAAGACTTGTACAAACTTGTATGAACATGAGCAGAACTAGAAAATCATTATACACGGTATCAGCAACACTGTGTGATGATCAACTATGAATGACTCAGCTCTTCTCAGCAATGCAATGATCCAAGACAAGTACAAAGGACTCAGGAAGGAAAATGCTACACACATCCAGATAAAGAACTGATGGACTCTGAATGCAGATCGAAGCATACTTTTTCACTTACTTTATTCTTTTTTGTGGGTTTTTTCCTTTTGATCTGTTTCTTCTTTCACAACTATGATTAATCTGGAAATTTGTTTTACGTGATAGAACATGTATAACCTATATCAAATTGTCTACCATTTTAGAAAGAGGAGGGGGGGAGGGAAAGAGAAAAATTGGAATTAAAAATCCTGTAAAAATGAACGCTAAAATTGTCTTATGTAATTGGGAAAAAATAAAATACTATTAGAATGAGTTCCTTGAGGTCAGGAACTATGTTTTTGATTTACTTTGTATCCTCAACACTTAGAACAGTGTGTGCCACAAAGTAAGTGCTTAATAAATGATTGTTGATGATAATGTGATGTCCAGAATCCAATATAATATGCCAGATATGCCAGTCAACCAACATTTATTAAGCACTTACTACCTACCAGCACTGTCCTAAATGCCAGAAATACATATGTAAGCAAAAGGACAGTCCCTGCCTTTAAGGAGCTTATATTCTAATTCTAATAATACTTAAAAGGTAGCTGAAGGTGGGGGTGTGAAGCTACTCAGTTCAGGGCAATAGGGACTTGATGGAGGAGTCAGGATTGCACCTGGTGAGAAATGAAGAAGCCTTGGGACCTTCTTTAAATGGTGATTCTAGAAGAAGCCATCCAATCAGAAAGAGGGGCCACAGAGATGAGGACAATTTCAAGGTGTGAATTCTAGGCCTGAAGTGATCTCCTAGGATGAAGAGTTTTCTGGGGCCTGATAAAGTTCAGCTAATAGGCTGGTCTAAAACAGGCAGAGTATACCAGGCTTGTCACCTCCTTATTCCTAAAAGTGACGCCTCTCTTCATGTAACCCAATATCAAGTTATTTTTCTGAATGGTAGATCATGGCTGATCTTATCTACTTCAAGAGTCCAGACCAAGAAATTAGAGGAGTACTTTCTTGTTAAGTACTTATTGGCCCTGCTCAAAGGACTTTGTACAGTTTCCTATCTGCTTAAAATAGAAATCTATTTTTAAATTTCCAATAAATTTAATTGAAGAGAACAACAATATTTTCTGAACATCAAGTTATTAATAGAGTCAGCAGGAAACTCATGAATATTACCAACCTTAACCATTAGGTCATGGAGAAATTTACATAAAGGGATGAAAACTGATACATCTTTTTGAATTAGAGTAAATACCATAATTATGAAGACAAGGAAATATGCTACATAAAACTGAATAACATAACAAAAGTTAATATTTAAAACATATGAATAATATATGATTCTTATGGCTCCCATTCTTAGAAACACTACCTATCATCCTTAAAACCTGGAAAAAGGGAAGAAAGATATGGGGAGGACATTTGGATCCATATGTTCTTTTTGAGGGACTGAGGCTAAATGAAAAGAGCAATGCCCTTAGAATCAGGAGAGAGAACTTCCTTAAAAACTGGCATCAGAAACTTACTAGCTATGTGACTTCAGGCAAACCATTTAGTCTTTCTGAGACTTGATTTCCTTATCTGTAACATGGGAATAATATCATTAGCATTTGCCTTAAAGTAAATGTTACATTTGAAAAAAGTTGTGGAGATAATGTTTAGAAAATATTATTGTTTATTAAGTAGGCATTCTGTGTAAAATCCTGGACCAGGTCCTGGGTTGGGGTAGGGGAAGTGATTAGGGAAGAGGGAATAAAAAAAAGTTGTCTCCTCTTATGGAACTCATAGTTATAGAGATGATCAAACATATACACAAAACAATTCAAGACAGAAGATGGAAAGTACATGGACAGTTTGGAATTCTATTGCATTATAAGTTTTATAGTGATCTTGGGATAAAGATACTGCAATTATTACTCTTATTTTACAGACAAGAAATGGATATTGAAAGAGGTTAAGTTACTTAACCAAAGCCACAGAGCTAATAAGGGACTAAATTAGGACTCAAATGCAGAAATGAAGGCCTTCTGACTCTTTCCACTACATCCTATTGCTATGGGAACATGGATAAGGAAGAGATCGCTTCCACCTTGGAAAATAGAAGGTGACATCAGGTAAGTCGTCATGGAAGAAGTGGCATTTAAGCTAATCATAGAAGAATAGCTAGAAATCCAAATAAGTTGAGCTGGACAGAAAGGCTTTCTAGGCACAATGAAAGGTATAAAAAATTGGAAAAGATAGACTGTGGGCATAGAAAGCAGAGCTACTTGACCGGACTTTAATGTATGTAGAGAGGAATGAGAATGAGGTTGAAAAAGGTAGGTTGGGGTTGAACTGAGGGTCTTGGAAGTCAAGCAAAGGGGTTGGGACTTTATTTGGGAGTCAGAAGGGAGACAGTGGATGTTTATAAGGCAGAAGTTTTTCATCACTACATTATTACTGAAGCTATATGTTCATTTTTTTTCAATAAATCAAGTTTTATCTATAAGAAGCTACTAAGGCACAAATGACAGGAATACACACCTTAAGAAATACCAGATCAAAGATAACATGAATTCTTCTAAACCATCTAGAAATTATGATGGACACATGCATGGTCTTAGTCATTTGATATGTCCTTAAGATACATTAGTGTGGCATTGCACTACCTACAACTCTTATTTATCTAGTTATTTATAGTTTATTTAGTATCTTCATCAATGCAGATTCACTTAAATGAGAATTTATTAAGCTTCTGCCAAGCAACTGTGCTATGGGCTAGGGTTAGAAAGACCATGGGTTTCAGTTGAAAAAGCAGTGGAGAACACAGGTTCAAAGTCTGTCTCTGCCGCTTACCACCTGCATGATTTTGGGCAGGACACTTAACCTTTCTATGCCTAACACTTTCCATCTATAAAATGAGAAGGTTGGACTAAATAGCCTCTAAGATTTTACATCAATAACAATCATCATGAGGAGATAGAGAACGTTATGAAAAGCAAAATGGGTAATCTTGATTACATTAAATTGAAAAGTTTTTGCACAAACAAAGCCAATGCAACCAAGATTAGGAGGGAAGCAGAGAAACGAAAAAGAATTTTTACAACTGGTATCTCTGATAGGGGCCTCATTTCTAAAATATATCGAGAACTAAGTCAAATTTATAAGAATACAAGCCATTCCCCAACTGATAAATGGTCAGAGGATATGAATAGGCAGTTCTCAGATGAAGAAATTGAAGCCATCTATAGTCACATGAAAAAATGCTCTAAATCACTATTGATTAGAGAAATGCAAATTAAAACAGCTGGTACCACATCACACCTATGAGATTGGCCAAGATGACAAAACAAGAAAATGATAGATGTTGGAGAAGATGTGGGAAAATTGGAACACTAATGTATTGTTGGTGAAGTTGTGAAATGATTCAACCATTTTGGAGAGCAATTTGGAACTATACCCAAAGGGCTATAAAAACATGCATACCCTTTGACCTAACAATAGCACCTCTAGGGCTATATCCCAAAGAGATCACACAAATGGGAAAAGGATCCACATGTACAAAAATATTCATAGCAGTTCTTTTGTGGTGGCAAAGAATTGGAAATTGAGAGGATTCCCATCAATTGGGGAATGGCTGAGCAAGTTGTGGTATATGAATGTGATGGAATACTATTGTGCTATAAGAAATGATGAACAGGCTGACTTCAGAAAAACCTGGAAAGACTTGTATGGTCTGATGCTGAGTAAACTGAGTAGAACCCAGAGAACAGTGTACATAATAACAGCCATGCTGTGCGATGACTAATATTGATAAATTTAACCCTTCCCAGCAATACAAGAATCTAAGATATCTCCAAAGGCCTCATGATGGAAAATGCTATCCACATCCAAAGAAAGAACTACGGAGTTTAAATGCAGATCGAAGCATACTATTTGCTATTTTTTTTCTCTTCTGTTGAGTTTTGTTTCCGCTTTCTGGTGGTTCCTCCTATTCTAATTCTTACTTACAACATCACTAATGTGAAAATATGTTTAATAGGAATGTATATGTATAGCCTGTATATATCAGATTGTGTGCCATCTTGGGGAGGATGGTGGGGAGGAAGGGGGAGAAAAATTTTAAACTCAAAAGCATATGGAAGTGATTATTGATAAATCAAAATAAATTAATAAAAAAATCATTATGGCTATTTTATAGATGGAAAATAAAGGCACAGGAGGAAGTGACCTGCCTGCATTCACAAAGCTGATGACTGTCATAGTTATCATCTGTTATCTATTATAACTGTCACAGTTATCAACTGTCATGAAACCCAGCTATCCTGACTCCATGTTCAGAACTCCTTACTCTGTTATAGGATAAAGCACCGGAGAGATGCAGTTATTGTACAGGAAGAGAGGGTTTTTTCAGAAGTCACAAAAGTTTTGAGTGAGAAAGGACCTGAGAGATGTTACCTTGTTCATTCCTCTTATTTTGCAAATGTGGAATCTGAGGCCAAAAGAAGGAAAGTTAAGTGTCTTATCTAATATCACACAACCAATTGCAGGTAGAATTGGGATCAGAACCCTGGGGCCCCACTTCTTGGTCATTGCTCATTCTACTTCACCATTCATCGATGCCTTGCTGTACTGAGGTTTCCCAAACTTCTCAAACTGGGTTCACCCTGAAAAGCAAAGGGGACTGGCTGTTCATTAGAGATCTTAAATACGTCTCTGGTTAGCTCAAGTACTACTGAACTGTGACAAGATTCCAGGCACTTATACATGTAAATTGAATCTCCAGAGTGTACATAGCAGAAGACAAGTGCTGTATTGGGTCATTTTGCTCCTTTGAAGAAGCACTATTTCAGTTTCAAGGATCTTTCTAAAGGCTGACTTTCCTTACAAAAATAAGATTGGTCCTAAAAAAAGATCTACATGTTGAATGTAGAATGGGCCTTCTGTGGGAGTGTTAAAATAAAATGTTAGAAAATGGAAGAGATCTTAGGGGTCCAACTTCTAGTTTATTGACATGGTCAGCCTCCAAGTCAAACATTGTAGGGTGGAAGCCCACCTCTAACAAGTACTGGCTACATTAGCATGGGCAAGTCACCTAACCTCTGGATGCCCCCAGGTAACTGATTAAGAATTTCCTATAGTCACCAAGGAAATCATCAGTCAAAAACAAACAGATAAAGAAAAATCCACTGGACTGAGAAACTAGCAAGTAGAACACTGATCAAAAACTGCATAGGGTCACTATAGTACAAAGACTTGTGCAAGAAAGAACTAGCAAATAATCAGAATGTCCCTGGTCTCTATATCTCTCAATGACTTAATGCATTTGACTGTAAAGGAAAAAAAAACAAACAAACTAGGATCAGCAGGTGCTTGGCGGCAGATTATGTTTCAAAATGAGGAAGAACTTTTGCATAATCAGAAGATGGTAGAGGCTGCCTAGTGAAAAAGTAAACCCACCATCCCTGGAGACATTTAAACAGAGTCTGAATGGCACCATAGCAGGGATGGTGAAAAAGTACCTACATCGGTTGGGATTCATGTGCCCAGTCATCCAGGTTTACAGAATTACAGCTTGTACTGCCTGCCTCACGGGATCTATCTGACATTCACTAAAAGAAGGTCATTGGGAGCCTGAAAATTCTACCTAATGGGAGATGATATGATTAATTCTTAAGTATCTACCTCAGAACTCTGAGTTAGGCTTTAGACATGGGGCTGAAATTCATTCTCCAAGTCACCTGTATATGTAAATCCATAAGACATTTTCATTAACTACTACAGTTACTTTCAGAAATAGTCTCATGCAATCACTTTCCCCTAAATCCTCTCACTTGCCAAGGCCTATCAATTCTATCTCCACAATACAGTGTACACCTATTCTCCTTTCCGCACTCACATGGCCACCATTCTAGTTCAGGCCCTTTTCACCTCTAGTGTGCATTATTGTAGGAAGCTCCTTTTGTTGTTGTTGTTGAGTAGTTTCAGTTACGTCTGACTCTTCATAATCACATTTAGAGTTTTCTTGGCAAAGACACTGGAGAGGTTTGCCATTTCTTTCTCCAGTTCATTTTACAGGTGGGGAAACTGAGATAAACATGGTTAAGTGACTTGTACAGAGTCACATAGTTAGTAAGTGTCTGGAGCTGGATTTGAACTCAGGTTCTCCTGACTCCAGGATTGTCATTATTTACTGTGCCAACTTGCTGCCCCTGCAGGAAACTACTATGATAATCTAAATAACTGCAGTAGCTCCCTAGTCTCAATGCTTCCTGTCTTCAATACAACCTCCCCATTGCTACCATAAACATCTTTTCAAATCACTGATCTATGCCACTCACTTAAGCCAAAACCTTCAAGTGTTCCTGAATACCCACAATACAGTTAAAAAAAAAAAGAAAAGAAAAACAAAGAAACAAAAAATTCTTTACTCAGGCATTCCAAGCCCTCCCTAATCTGGAACCTGTCTACCTCCCTAGCCTTATTCCACATATTCTGTTAATTTATTCAATATTTTTTTTTGGGGGGGGAGGCAATCGGGGTTAAGTGACTTGCCCAAGGTCACACCGCTAGTACGTGTCTGAGGCCGGATTTGAACTCAGGTCCTCCTGACTTCAGGGTCGGTGCTCTATCCACTGCGCTACCTAGCTGTCCCTTAATTTATTCAATATTAACAGCCAAATTAGATGACCAGCTATTATCTGAACTCAACCTTTTATCGCCATTTGCACAAGGGAGGGAACATGCATTTATTAAGCAACTATTATGTGCCATGTACAAATATGAACTCATTCTATTTATATAAAAGTCCTGGGAAGTAGGTGTTATTATTATCCCCATTTTATGGTTGAGGAAACTGAGGCAGACTGAGGTTAAGTGACATACTCAGGCTCCCAAGGCTAGAAAATGTCTGAGGTCACATTTGAACTCAAGTCTTCCTAACTCTAGGCCCAGCATTCTATCCACTGAACCACCTAGCAGGTACATTACTAGAATCTTCTCATCTCCACCTTTAAGAATTCTTAATTTGCTGGCACAACTCAGTTCTGAAGCCTTCTCTGATTCCTCTCTTTCTTCACTCCACTCCCAGTTAATGGCAGTCTCTCCTTACTTCAAGTTACATTGTATTATACTTATCATCATACTGGGCATATGCCCAAAGCAGAAAGCATTCTCCTTAGGGCTAGGGACTGTTTTCATCTACGTCTTGGAACACTCAGATCCTAGCACAATGCCTTGTGAATGATAGGCACTTAATTCCTGTCAGTTAAATTGAATCACATTTGAACTATATAACCACTGTGCTCTTTTTAAATCTAAGCTTCTCTAAGACTAGAAACAAGGAGATTCAGATAAATAAATAAAAGGAAGAAAGAAAAAAAAACTGGGTGTAGTTAGGCTATCTAATAAAATTATTAGTTGGCATTACTTTGAGGTGTGCTCCAATTCTCTCTTCTGCATGTGGCAGAGCCCATCAGATACCAAGACTTCCAAATTCTTACTGTTTTAAGCTATGTGATCCCAGGCAGGTCACAACTCTACACTTAAGTATCATCATATGTAAAATTGGAACAGAAGTATTTGCATGCACTTCCCGCCTCACAGGACTGATATATAGTAAGCGAAGTTCTTTGTGAATCTGAAAGCTCTACTTCTTAAACATCTACTTCAGAACTCTGGGTTCAGATTTCATTAGACAAGACCATTAGACAAGACTGCTGCCCTCCTGGGGCTTAAAGTCATTCTACAAGTCACTTGTCTATATAAATTTATAAGACATTGTCAGAACTAATCTTACTGAAAACATAGACCTTTGGTGTTAATAAAAATAAAAAATAACATTTATATAGTACTTTAAAGTTTTCAAAACACTTCACAAACATTATCTCATTTTATTCTAACAACACTCTGAGAGGTTGATATTATTATTATTATTATCCCCATTTTATTATACAAGGAACTGAGGGAGATAGAAATTATGCAGCATGTTCGGGGGTCAATATTAGTAAGTATCTGAAGATGGATTTGAACTCATATATTCGTAAGTCCTCTATCCACTGTGCCGTCTAGGTTTAGACAAATGGTCTCCAAACTTTTTTTTTTAATCACAAACATGTAAAAAAATTGAATACATGCTCTAACATATAAATATTTACTTATGTATAAGCTGAATTTATTGATCCTGTTATAAAAAGTATGTATACAATAAAACACAAAAATATAAATTTAAAAAACACGAAATGAAGATGAGATGATATTTAATCCCAGAGTCGAGGGAGCCACTGGAATTAATTAAGTGGGAGAGAGCTTTTGTCAGAGACGTATTTTAAGAAAATCATTTTGGCAGCCGGGTTAAGGGTGGATTGAAGAGGCAAGAGACTTAAGCCAAGGAGCCCAATTAGGAGGCTGCTGCGGTAGTCTAGGTGGGAGGTAATAAGGGCCTGAGTTGGGGTTGTAACAGAGTGAAAAGTGAGGAGACAGATGAGAGAAAGATTGTGGAATTAGAAACAATAAGATTTGGCAACTGATTGGATGTGGTGTGAGTGACAACGAAGAGACAAGGCCAACACAAAGATTATAAACCTGGGTGACTAGAAAGAGTGGTGCCTTCTACAGTAATAGTTCCAAAGAGTCAAGGGATTAGAGGGAATGGTGACATAATGAGATCTGCAATGCAGATCACAATCAATCCATGTCTAGTTATCCTGCCTTGACTCAAGCCATACCACCAAAAATTGAAAGTGTGTGTGTGTGTGTGTGTGTGTGTGTGTGTGTGTGTGTGTTGGTGGGGAGGGGAGCAGAGAAGGACTCTTACTGGCCAGTGTCCCTAGAGCACAGACCCAGCAGAAAAGTTTAAGCCACCTAAGGGCCACCTGCTGCCACCATAAGATGATTTGAGGAGCAAGGAATTGTTGTATTATGCGAAGGGCAGGCAGATCTTTTTATCCAGGCACTTTCACAATTGCTGGTGGGGATGCCTAGGAAGAAAGGTTTTGTAGCAACTACCCTAAGGGTCCTATGCCTGGGGAAGAAAGGGAGAGGCTGGGAGCTGGTGGAGCTTAGCAAGCTCCCCGAGTTGGGGAGTGTTGAGTGACAATGAGTGAAAAGGGTGGTGGTTTGGTTCTGTTTGGTGATAAGCTCACAATTGGTTATTGTGGAAATGGTGATATGATTTATCTTCCCACCTTCTATTTGGATGGCCCACAGTGTCTACTTTAGAGACCCCTACTCACAACCACAATTTGAGATTCTAGGTTCAAGTCTCACTTTGCTACGTAATAGCTACATAATTTGGTTCTGGAAAGGACATAGGTTCAAATCCTATATCTAATACTTCCTACTTGTATAACATTTGGATTAATACTTCCCATTACCAAGTCTCAGAGTCATTATCAGCTTTAATTTATGACCTTGGGAAATGAACTATTGTTGTTTGAAAGTTGATTATTTTTAAAAGATGAATCTGGGGAGTTTCAGTTCCATGTTCCCCAAATATATTCTCACATACTCATCAACATAGAGCAGAGCTTCCCAAACTCCATGCCACTGAAGTAAATATTTGTCATCCAAAGGACACCACTACACAATTTCCTTTATAATAGGACTAAATCAAAATTGTTCCAATGACTTTTATGTTAATGACAGTTCCAGAGTTAACTAATTCACATTACCAATGTTAAATCTTCTTTTGACATTACAAGAAAATATTGTGTGGCTAAAGTTTTGGTATTAAAACAAAAAAAGAAAAGAAAAAGGCATTGTAATAGATTGTCAACTCAAGATGACTCAGCAAGATGATATGGCAGCCAAAAAGCTAATAGGAACTTGAGTTGCATTAATAAAAATCAAGAGTCCAGAACAGATAAGGTGATAATCTCATTGTCCTCTGCCCTAGCCATATCACCCCAGAAATGCTGTATTTTGTTCTAGGGATCACAGTTTAACAGGATGCTAAGAAGACTGGAAAACATGCCCTATAAGTCAGCTTGGGAAACTGGAGACATTTCCTTGGAGAAAACAAAACAGTACAGAAGTGATGGCTCTCTTTAGATATCAAAAAGATTCATGAGATCATAGATTTAGAGATGATGGTTCTCTTCAGATACCAAAAAGATTAACGGGATCATAGGTTTAGACCTCAAAGGTCATCTAGTCCACATCCTCATTTGATAGATGGTGAAACTGGGACCCAGACAGGAGAAATTTCATATGGAATGTCACAGAGCTTAGATTTAAACCCAGGTCTTCTGACTCCAAGTTCAGAGTCCATAGGAAATAATACTGGTTCTTTACGACTCTAGCAAGAATTAGGATAAATGAGGAAAGAGTCAGAAAGAAGATTTTAGGTCACGGCAAGGTAACTCTGCTTCAAGATCAGTGTTATCCAAAATTGGAATGTGTTATCTGACTACGCAGTAAATTTCCCATCATTGCAGGTCTTTAAGTGAAAGTTGAATGATTCTCTGAGAGGAAGGGGATATTGTAAAGGGGATTGATGTCTCAGGTGGCTGTTGAACCAGGTAACCTCGGAGGTCTAATTTCAATTTTGCATTTCTAATGATTCTTTCAAGACAACAATTTGAACTGTTAGTCAATGTGAACAAGTGTTAAGCTGCTACCTCTCTTCACCCACACCCATTTTCTTCCTCTTTCCCCTTGAATTTCCACATAAATATTTATATAGCCAACTGTCAAACCCATGCTTGCCACATTCAGAAAGGAGAAAAAATATTAAATGAGTAACAGACTGTGAGACGAGAACAAACAACGGTATGAGGAAAAACAGCCGAACAGCCCCCAGTCACTGAGACTCCATGTGCCAAGGCTGAGGGGAGTGAGAGAGGTTACAGTTGTCCTCTTAGGACACAGTGTCATCTGTGTACCTGAGCCCAAGGTGGGGAAATGGCTCTTTCCATTTCTCTGCCTCCTCGAATCCTGCCTACCGTTCAAGGCATAATTCAAGCCCCACCTCTTCTCAGAAGTCTTTTCTGACTAGACTATAGACATTTATAAATAGAAGGGGCCTTGGAGGTGACCTCGTCCAATCCCTTCATTTTTACATACGAGGGAACCGCAGCACAAGGAGGAAAAGTGGCTTTCTTGAAATCACACAATCAGGGTCATAGATTCTAGTTCGCATTAAACTTTTCCTTCTCTGGAGGTTTGTAGCGTTTTACATTTGTGTTATTCACTAGTTTTCTTTCTCTATCCTTTCTTCTCAGGATTTTAAAGTCCTTGAGAGTAATGACCCTGTCTTCTACCTTCTCCCAGTGCCGAAACAGTGTCTAATCTAGTTAGGATGAAAACTTTTTCAGCATTATGATTATTTAATAATAATAGTAATGATGAGGATGAGGATGATGACGGTGATGGTGATGATGATAGTGGCTAGGATTTATATAGTACTTACTATGTACCAGGCACTATGCTAAACCCTTTACAAATATTATCTGATTTTATCCTCACAACAGTTCTGAAAGGTAGCTGCTATTATCATCCCCATCTTATAGCTGAGGAAACTGAGGCAAATAAAAGCTTAGTGACTTGGCCAAGGTCACACAGCTAGAAAAGTGTTTGAAGCCAGATTTGTGCTCAAGTCTTTCTGACTAGAGCCAGCAAGTATCCACTTTGCCATTTAGCTCCCTGGGAAAGGGGAGGAGGAATAATAAGTAACAGTAATAATAACACTAATAAACTAACAATAGAACCTATAAAACATTCATGACTTTCAAAACACTTCGCGTGCTAATCTCACTTGATAATAACATAATTATCTCATTTGAATTTCATGTTTAAAAAACATGGTGTGTCATATACTATATGACATGTAATACGTGATAATGCATTTCATTCTCTCCATAACACTTCAAGGTAGGTAGTAGTAGAAGGAAGAGGAGTAATGTTAATACTACTATGGGACGACTTCTTGGACAACTGTGTCTTATCCTTCTCCCTTAAACAAAGCATACGTTGAAAACTTGTTTTTAGGGTCAGCTAGGTGGTGCAGTGGATAGACTGCTGGCCTTGGAGTCAGGAGGACCTGAGTTCAAATCTGGCCTTGACACTTACTAGCTGTGTAACCCTGGGCAAGTCACTTAACCCCATTGCCTACCCAAAAAAATATGTTTTTGTGGCCTTTGTTCCATTATGGAATAGAGAAGGAAATGCTGCATTTGGAGTCTGTCAATCACCTAAATCCCATTTCTGGTACTAACCAGCTATTCAACCATGGGTGAGTCATTCACCCATTCTGGACCCCAATCTCTTCATCTGTCAAGTGGAAGTGATTACACTCACACTCCCTAACTTGGGACACTGTTGTGAGGGAAAGGACTAGGGAAACCTTAATATTTTCCAGCAGTATGAGTCATGAAAATGGAATAGGAGCAGAGCTCATCAGTTACACAGACTTCAGCCCCAGGAGTTTCTCCTTATATAAACACTGCCTGAAAATGCCTCTTTCTAACAAACCAAATGACTATTTTTTTAGGTCTCATGATCTCCGTGATAGACCCTGGAAAAGGTATAATGAGGAATTCCATTTTATGACTAGGAGAGAAAACACACAGACTATAACAAACCAGGGCAAAACTAGCATTTCTTTAGTCTGAGTCTGTAGGTCCCTGCACTTCATTAAATTCTTGCTTCTTAGAAGCAATTTGAATGAGTAAGTAAGTACCCAGAGACTCAGTCTTCGAGGGACTGTTTAGAATGGGATAAAAGATATGTGGGCAGTTGGAAGTGATTTCTTCCCCTTTTGAATGGCAAAGCATTTTAGTCTCTTAAATCCTTATTGTATTCTCATTTCTATTACATTCATCAGTGTACTTATGTTACTCTCCTATATTAGACCAGGCACTGCAGGAGGGCAGGTATTTTGTTTTATCTTTCTTTGTATCTCTCCATGCCTGACACTGCACCATATTATACTTTTAATAATTGCTTGTTGAATGGGATGGGTTGGACTGGATAGGACTGAAGTCTCTTCCCAGCGTGAAATCCTATGATTTTGTGAAAGAATGAAAGCTAGACATTTGAGAGGTAAAAGATAAAAGAGTGACCTGGCCTTGCCAGGGGTAGTGGAAAGTGATGGATTATGTTATATGGACACTAGTAGCCCCAAGCAAAACGTTCAGCATGATCACCCTTACCTTCTGCTAACCACGAAGAATGTGGCTCTTTAGTCTCTCCCTCTTTTCATGATTCTACCTCCAGCATTTGATGAGAGAGTTGTGATGTATTGGGATAGGGCACAGATTTCAAGAAGGGAAGACTGGAGGGCTCTACCATACCCTCCCCTGTGTGACCTTAAGCAAAGCACTTCACTCTATCAGCCAAAGTTAATTCTTATATTATTCTTGTTGTTGGTTAGTGGCTTTCAGCCCTGTCCAGCTCTCTGTGAGCCCATTAGGGGTTTTCTTGGCAAAGATAATGGTCTGCTATTTCTTCCTCCAACTCATTTTTACAGATGAGGAAATTGAGGCAAACAGGGTTAAGTGACTTGCCCACAGTCACAATAAGTGTCTGAGGCCAGATGTGAACTCAGGAAGCCTTCTTTTTTAATTTTATTTTTTTTTTTAGGCAGTTGGGGTTAAGTGACTTGCCCAGGGTCACACAGCTAGTAAGTGTCAAGTGTTTGGTCTGAGGCCAGATTTGAATTCAGGTCCTCCTGACTTCAGGGCCAGTGCTCTATCTACTGCACCACCTAGCTGCCCCAGGAAGTCTTCTTGACTACAAGTCCAGCACTTTATCCACTGAGCTACCTACCTACTCCCTTATATTGTTTATGTCCCCTTTTATTTTGTCCTCCTGGATTGTTAAGACCCTAGAAATAAAATATATGATGGTCAGGGAGAAGGGGAACAAGAGTTTATTAAGTGACTACTAAGTGTCAGGCACTGTGCAAAGTGCTTTACAAATATCACCTCTTTTGATCCTCAGAACAACCTAGTGTTGTAGGTGCTATTATTACTCACACATACACATTTTACAGGTGAGGAAACTGAATCATAGTGTGGTTAAGTGACTTGTTAAGGGTCATTAAGCTAGTACGGTCCGAGAACAAGGCTAAATTAGTTGTTCTGAAAATGTGTGGAGGGAAAGATAGAAGTATGGATACTGCCATTATCCAAAGGGTGAAAGTTGAGGTTATCTAGAAAGCCCTGGATTTGGAAACAGAGGAAGTTTCTGATTACACATCTTCCCCATTAAAAATCCCCAAAAGGTACAGAATGGAGAATATGTGTGAGGCTCAGAGCCCTTGGGTTGACCAGGATGGGTTTTAAGAATTGGGACCTCTGTTTTAGATAACTGTACAGGATTAGGATAATAGAATTATAGTAGTATAAAATAAGATAATATTTATAAAGTGCTTAGCACAGTGCCTGGCATGTAGTAGGTGCCTAATGAATGCTTATTCCTTTCCTTTCAGAACTAAAAGAGAGCAGGTCGTTTAGTCTAACGCTCTCATTTCACAGATGAAGAAACTAAAGTAGAGGGAATAGAAGTGACTTGTTTGAGGTCATACAGATAGTAATCATCAGAGGCCAAATTCGGACATGGGTCTTGTGACTTTGGAGTCTCAAAGTGCTTTAAGTGGATCCTCTTCCCTAATACTATCCCCATCCCCAACAAAAGAAAGAAGGAAAGAAAGAAGGAAAAAAAGAAAGAAAGAAAGAAAGAAAGAAAGAAAAAGGAAGGAAGGAAGAAAGAAAAAGAAAGAAAGAAAAAGGGAAGGAAGGAAGGAAGAAAGAAAGAAAAAAGGAAGAAAGGAAGAAAGAAAAAAGGAAGGAAGGAAGAAAGAAAGGAAGGAAGGAAAGAAGGAAGGAAGAAGGAAAGAGAGAGAGAGAATTTCAGAATCTGATGTGATAAAAAAAGTCCAAACTATAGCACACAGGCATGCAACAGATGGGACCATGGGATCCATTGGGGGAGGTTTGGCAGGAAACTTTAGCTGGCATTAGCAAAATATCTAAGTTAGGCAATTTAAAATTAAGCTTAGGCCTTCTACACATAGAGAGGCGGTAGGAGATATTAAAATAGACCAATAGAAACTTGCTGGGATTTGGATGAAAGGATGCATAAAACTTAGTCTGTAAAAGATCATAGCATCTTCACTAATGGAATAATAGTCAAGTCAGGACAAGTATTTCTTAAGGGCTTCCTATGTGCCCAGCACTCTGCTAAGTGTTGGGGATACAAAGAAAGATCAAAACCAGACCTTGCCCTCAAGAAACTCATAGTCTAATATAGTGTCCAGAAAGAGGGGGGTGAAAAGTCTTGCTGTCCTCTATCCTGGTCAGGCTTTTTTGAGGAATAGACAGTGAGTTATGATTGGCTCAGAGGATAGCGCACTGGGCCTCAAGCCAGGAAGACAACTTCCTGAGTTCAAATCTGGCCTCAGACACTTGATGGGTGACCCTGGGCAAGTCACTTAACCCTGTTTGCCTTAATTTCCTCATCTGTAAAATGAGTTGGAGAAGGAAATGGCAAACTATTCCAGGATCTCTGACAAGAAAACCTCAAATGGGGTTACAAAGAGTCAGACATGACAGAAAAAAAAAGAAAACTAATGACAACAAGTAATAGTTTACAGCACTGTTTTGCAAAGTACTTTCCTCACTATTATATGATATACATAGAGTCCTACAAGGACGAGTTCAAATAGTGTAAGCATATTCATACCCATTTTACAAATGATGAAACTGAAGCTTAAAGAGATTAAATCATTTGCTCTCAATGGGTCACAATGACAGTGAGTGGTAGAATCAATATTCAAATCCAGGTCAGGGCTTTTTCCACTCACTCTACTGTCTCTCAAGACCAGTATTACTTTTATTTCTAGGTATCACATTTTAGGAAACTGACAAACTACAATAGGGTCTGGAGGAAGGGGACCAAGGTTCTTAGGGGCCTGAAGTCATGCCAAACAAGAACAGGTTAATGAACTGGGGGTTTCTTGGTTGGAGAAGAGAAAGCTCAGGAGCTGCCCTCAAGTTTTCGAGTGGTCGTCCAGTGAGAGAGGTTTAGTCAATAGATGGGACAGTGGATAGAGTCTAGAATTGGAGTCAAAAGGATGTGATTTCAAATTTAGCCTCAAACGGTAGCTGTGTGATCCTTCTCAAGTCACTTACCTTCCATCTACTTCAGTTTTCCCATTTGTAAAATGGGGGAAATGATAGCACCTACCTCCCAGGGTTGTCCCAGGATTCAAACCTTAAAGCTCTATTTATATTCTTAACAATAATAATAACAACAATAATAAGCTTAATTTGCTTTATGTTGGAGGGAAAACTAGAGCAAAAGGAAGAAAAGATGTGGAAGACTCTATTTACCTAAACAAAATATTTCGTTCATATTTCAAGCAACGAAAAAAAAAATCCATCACCTTATAGGAAGAGCTACCAGCATACAAATACTGTTTCCTACTTTCTCAAGGAACACAAGGTGAAACTATCACCTGTTCAAATAGTTAATTAATGTTCGCCCTAAGCCCTCCTCTGAGCCAGGTGTTTTCCTCTGAAAGCATCATGTAGCAATATAGAAGTTGTATGTTTTTTTTATTTTTGCACAGTGAGAAGACAACTGAGAAAAAAATATTCCTTCTCAAGAGAGGCAGAAATTTAAACCACCCAATACTCAGAAGGAGGGGCAACAAGTCCCTCTTGTAAGACAAACTGTACCCTCACCTTTGAGAATCATAAAAGTTTTAGAACCAGAAGTGACCTCCCTCAAAAGGAAATGAGATCCCTATCAGTGACGGATGGCAGATTGTTTCTCTTTTAATAGAAAGCATGTCTATTTCAGGCATGTGTTGATGTAAATGACAACTGGGTCTCTTAGAAATTCAGAATCTAATATTTTATGATCTTGCTCCAGCAACCGTCCTAGGCAGCTAGGTGGTACAATGGACCTGGAGTCAGGAAGCCCTATGTTCAAATACAGCCTCAGACACTTGCGAGCTGTATGACATTGGTCAAGTAAATAAGCCTCTGATTGCCTCAGTTTCTTCATCTGTAAAGTAGAGATAATTAAAGCATCCATTTCCCAAGGTTATAAGGATTAAATGAGATATTTGTGAAGCACTTCGCAAACCTTAAAAAGCTATATAAATGCAATTTTTTTTGTTTTTGTTACTGTTGTTGTCGTTGTTTTCTTCTATGTCATGCATTTTCAATTTCTCTGTTACCACTGGCACCTTCCAGTCTGCTTTTATTATCAGTAGGAGTCGGTGGTAGTCCTTAAACCCAGGTCTTGCCGACTTCAGTCCTTTATCAACTACTCCATGCTGATATTTTAATGAAAGCATTCTTGTCCCACTTTTTAAGATGAGAAACCTGAGATTCAGAGAGCTTCGATGATTTCCTCAAGGATACACAGTCAATATCACAGCCAGGATTCCAAATACATCTCAACTCAAACTTTAATGCTCTTCCCTCTACCTCATGTTTGTCCCGTCTAGGATTTCCAGTGATGATACCGCAAGTTTCTATAACAGCCTTTTTAATAATTGCCCAAAACAATCCATGGCTTTAAGAAACACAAATACATACACACATATACATAGGCACACAAGAGAGACAGAACAGACTAAGATTTCAGCAGTGATCAGACTGCTTTAAGGTACACACAATCCTTCCTGACCAAACAGTTCTGCTTCCCAGTCACCAGGAGGAATCTTAGCAGGAGGGCCTAGAAGAAATTCACAAGATATATTCACAGCTACTGTAAAGTCTCCCTTCTGCTGGAGCACTGAGTATACAATAAAGTGTTAGCTTTGTGACAGTCTATGAGAAAATCCCTGCATAGACAAGAAGGATTACCAAGTCTGCAGAAAGTTTGTGAGGTTCAGGGACAATTAGTTAACAACGTAATTTCACTTGTAACAAACATTGCCCCCAGAGGTTCATTAAGGATTTTCACTACGATTTCTTTCAGTTCTATAAATACAGCATTTCTCAACAAATGACCTTTTCTCATCTTCCCAGCTATAGCCAGCTGGCTAGAGAGTATCCCCAGGGACATGCTTGTCTCACCTAGACCCTGAGCAATGTCATCAGCTTCCATGGGGTCAATACCTGTCTGGATATTGATAGCATACAAATCCATCTAACTCTGTATTTTTCTCTTGGGAGCCAATCTTACTGAACAAAAGGTCCATGGGAAGACCTTGGGGGAGAATTGGTATCTGTCCCCTCACATCTAGTCAGCCACAAGTCCATCTATCTGTCCATGCATGCCCTCTACCCCAACACTGTATGGTTTACTGAACCTGAAAGATGCTACCATTATTTCTAAGTTCCTTCCTGGCATCTTGGCCATGTCTCTGTCCGTCTCTGTTTTTCTGTCTGTCTCTTTCTGTCTCTCTGTCTCTGTCTGTCTCTCTCTCACACACACTCTGTCTCTCTGTCTCTCTGTCTCTCTCTCTCTCTCTCACACACACACACACACACACACACACATGCACGCACACACACGGAGTCAATTCCCAACTTACAAATTAGATACATCCCAAAAGTTCAGTTTTGATTGATCTCAAAAGCATTTCTACAGAAATCATAGTAGGAATAGTGGTTGTATTCTCAGGTCAGCTTCAAGTAGTCTCTTTAACATATTAAGGAAGAAATACTATCTATCTTGCTATCTGATAGATAGATAAAGATATATGTATATATATATTATATATATACATATGTACTATATATTTGTTTTCTACTAAATAATGCATACAGAAATGTTTCCTACTATATATCTATCTATAGTTATATAGTATAAAATAATTCTACTCCACTAGTAAATACCTAAAACAGAAATACAACATAGTAGTGTGAGAAATAATGCTTTATCTTAGTCAAATGATGATCTTGAAGAAAACCTTAAAGTTTATTTGACTCAATTTTAGAGGAGGTAGCAAAAAATAATGTTATGAAGACTCTGAAATTGCCTTTGTCCACTTTTAAGAGCTTTAGAGGGGGCAGCTAGGTGGCTCAGTGGATAGAGTTCTGGCCTTGGAGTCAGGAGGACCTGAGTTCAAATCCGGCCTCAGACACTTGACACTTACTATCTGTGTGACCCTGGGCAAGTCACTTAACCCCAATTGCCTAAAAACAAAAACAAGAAAAAAAAAGGAGAAAAAAAGAGCTTTAGAGGTCACAGTCAATTAGGCAATGTGTATTTATGAAATGTGCTCTATAAGCCAGGCCCTGTGCTTAGCACTGTGGATACGAAGGGATACACACACACACACACACACACACACACACACACACACACACATGCACACACGCACGCGCATGCCTACTACTTCAAGGTGCTCATATTCCAATGGATAAGACAACATGTAAATAAATAGGTACATGGAAGACACGCAGAGAGAGTTGATGGAAGATAGAGTAGTTTCATTCTCAGTGTATCCTAGGATATGGAGCTGGAAGAGGCCATAGAGATAACCTAGCCCTGCTCCCTCATTTTACAGATGAAGTTCCTGATGCACTCTGTTGGGGCTTTTCTAGAAGGACTTGCATCCAGATGTTCTAATCCCAAAATCTAGTTCTCTCTACTCTCAAATCCTGTCTCTGACTCTTAACTAGTTGTGTGACCATAGACAAGTCATTTAACCTCTTTAGTGGTACTAACAACAGCACCTACATCCCAGTGGAGGGATGGTGTGCTATGGTCCAGGGGGTCACGAAGAGCCAGGTATTACTGAACCACCACCACCACAACAACCTCCCAGGGTTCTTGTGAAGAATAAATGAGATATTTGTAAAGTGTTTTCAAACCTTACAATGCTATATAAATATTATTATTGTTATATTTATTTTATTAATATGTTGTTTATTAATGTTGTATTCACTGTTATTTTAACTTATAAGATTCCTATATATTTTATATGTGTGATATACACATTAACTCACATAGTTACCCCTTCTCTCTGAGTAATTAATTCTAAGTACCACATTTTGGAGAGGACATTGATAAGCTGGATAAAGTCCAGAGGACAACCAAGATGGCAAAGGTCCTTGAAAACATGCAATTTAAGAAACAGTTGAAGGAACTAGGATTAGTCAGTAAAGCAAAGGACAGTTTTAAACAGGTTAGCATGCGAGCTTCCTTTAATTATTTGAAGGGCAGTCATGTGGAAAAGGGAAATTCACTTGGTCACGGACGACAAAACCAGACATCATTTGAGTCTGACATAAAGAAAATAACCTCCTGAGACTTAAATGTACCCACGAAAAGTGAAGCAAGGAAGCACAGCTGGGAAAATAATATACGTATGTCAATGTCAATGTCAACGTCAACATCAATGTCAATGGGCACAATAGTAACAAGGACACAAATGTGAGTGAAATTTTAATGGCCAACCTTGGCCCCTTGGCCAGAAGAGATCTGATAATGCATGTCCCTTTTTTATAGAGGTGGGGGATCATGGGTGTGGAACATCACTTATGGTATCAGAGTTTGATGATTTTTGGCTAGTTTCAATGAAATGGTTCCCCTCCCCCTCTTTTTCAGTCTTCCTATTATTGTAAGGGATGACTCTATAGGATGGGGGAGTGGATATTCTGGGAAATGTAGGTATAAAAGCAAAAGATACATTTTTTAAGAAAAGAAAAAAAAAACCTAACTCCTTCCAATTAGAACTGCCCATAAATGGAATGGTTTCTTCAAGGTGTTGCGGATTTCCTCTCCGAGGCCATCAAGCGACTTGGTAACCACTTGTCAGGTATAACAAAAAGAGGGGTCAGTTACGGCTTAACCTAGCTGACTCCTCGGATTCCTTCCAACCATGAGATGTTAGAGTCCTGCAAGTATTCTCTAACAAGTAAAGTGCTGCCAGAATAGGTGTAGGCTTTCCTCACCAGAAAGGCTAATATCCTTGAGGGGGAAGGATGAGGATTTTAGCACATAGCCCTGCTCCAGAGGCCAAGAGAACAAAAAGCAAATTCTCGTAGGATCAAAGGCAGAAATCCATAAAGATCCAAGGGAGGACATGTCAGAAGTTGGGAGATCTGCATATTCACTCAGAATGGGGCCAAGCAAACACCCCAGAGAGGAGACCACAGATGAGAGAAGATCTGCCTCATCCACAAAATCAGACTGAGGTAGCTGGCTTTCCTGGGAGTGTGGGCCAGTTTCCATGAGGCTCCATCTTCAATCAGCTGATGGCAATGTGCCCGCTAGGCGATAACAACCTCCACTTTCAACCCACACCTTCTTCTTAGTGCTCAAAAATTGGTAGAAGGTAGAGGCAAAGTCTTAGACATTATCATAAATGCATTTTGGCAATCTTTTGGAGCCTTACAACACACTGTTTTGGACATGACATGCTCACTAGTTGGGAAATAGTCCATGGCACATTTGAACTAGCTGAATGTGGTGGGAGCATTAGCTCATACAATCACAGAAGTTTGGGATGCAATGTGACTTCGGTAGGGGATAGGGAGCTGGATTCGGCAGCAGACTGACCCGGATTCAAATCCTGCTTTTGACATTTCCAACTATATGACCTTAAGTAAGTACCTTTACTTTTCTCAGTCTCAATTTCCTTATCTGTGAAAAGGTTGTTGTGAGGCTCAAATGAATTAATATTAATGTATTATAAAAGCACTTCACAAACCTTGAGATTTCTTCCAATTTCTCCTGTACAGATCTTACTTTCACATAAATTGTTTGCATATTATCTGCAGTCCTGAGAACAGGTTCTGTTTTTGCCTTTCTTTGTATCCTCAGTGCTTAGTACAGTGCCTGATACACAATAATCACTTAAAAATTATTTCTTGGTTTGTTGACTATATAGACGTACACTTTGATGTTGTTGCTGTTACTGAAAAATCAGATATCTGGCTTCTTTATTTTACATGTAAAATAAGGTTTACAGAAGTTATTAAATGGTTTGCCATTTCATAGGAAAAATGGAATTAGAACACAGGCCTGCAGTTCTTCATTCGGGCTCACTTCCATGGCACCAGGCTTCCTCCTTCCACCTTCACTGGACATCCTGCCTTTTGCCCAGATTTCCCAACACATTGGTGTAAGTTACTATATTTCAATACTTCCAAACAAACAAAAAACTTCAGAGTAATCAATCTTCAATTCTTCGCTATCCTTTTCTTTTCATGTCTTGTTTTTCTAGTCAAGTCGATCATTCCCTCTCTGAAAATACACACACACACACAGACACATAGACACACAGACACACACACACACAGACACAGACACACACACACACACACACACACACACACACATACTTCTGAAACTTCTGGTCTTGTTGCCCCATCTCTGTACTCCTAAAGGCACAGCATCTGTACAAACTTTGATCATCTAATTTCCTCCTCACTAGAATTCCCTTATCAGAACCACCCCCCGACTGATCTTCAAAGTTCATTCCTCTTTTTCTTGAGTTTCTCAACAGTCACTCTGACCTACACAGACCATTCCTATTTCTACCCCAATAAAACCCATTCCCACCCCAACCCCACCCCTTCTCTCTAAAGTAAAATAATTCCACTATCCCACTGCTCAGATCAGTCTGCTTGGAAATCCTCAAGACTACTTCTTACGTGCCTTGCTTCCTCACCTCCATTATGCGTAGGAAAAATTTTAGAATCACAAAATGAAGATCATCCATTTTCAACCCTTCATTTTACAGATGAGGAAACTGAGGCCTCCATATGCTCAGAGGCTTGCCTACCTAAGGCTCCTCAGCTTGCAAATGGCAGAGCCAAGATGAAAATCCAGGTCTTTGGAATGCAAGTCAGTGCTTTCTTCATTCCACCTCAGCTAACTTCCTCCTAAGTTTTACGGGCTGCCTCTCCTTTCCATCATTCACAATATTGACCCATTTTATAGAGGATGTAAGTATTTGAAGCTTTATCATCAATATAAGAAAAACATGAGTTTTAATTTTCATCATCACACATCTTACAGATGTGGAAACTGAGGCTCAGAGGAATTAAAAGAATTGCCCAAGGTCCCACAGCTTTACAACTCAGTCCTTCCTGGCTCCAGGTCCAGTGCTGTAGCCCATGTCCAGCTAACTCTCCTTCAAACAGATGGCTTGTTTCCCATTAGGAAAATGAAATGCCACATAAGAAGAAGGGCACATAAATGCCCTTCAGAGCTACAAGCAGCAGCCCGATGGACCTCTGATGCCGAGAGGGCAGAGGAAAGAAAGCTTGGGCCCTTTAGCAAAGGTGCCTTTAAATGCTTCCAGTTAGGACTTTAGGTCTTCTGAGGCTCAGAACCTGAGGAAAAGCTCAGCTTTTCATTCAGTAATCACTTCTTTCCTTTGTGATGGGCTCCTTTACTGCCACACTGCCCATTAAAATCCCTGCTGTGATTAGGACTCCATGGAACATGATGCTATCTTGTCATGCAGAAATATGAGAAGAGGTGTGTGGGGGCTGGATGGTGGGGAGGAGAGTAAGAGGGAAAGCTAATTCAAGCTAATAATGGAAGAGTCATGAATGAGAGGCTGGGCATGCACCTGTGTTTCCCAACATTCACAGCTTATACAACATAAGAATAATTCAATTGGGAGGGTTTTTTATGAGACCTCTCTTTAAAAAAAAAATCTGATTTCAGTGAATTAGCTCCTATGTCCTATGTTTTTTTTTTTCAAAGTTTATATGTGGGTAAAGGACCTCCAATCATTTTCTTTTCTTTCTTTTTTTTTCAAAACATACTTTTTAAAAGTTTCCTTATTTTTCAAGATTTTTTTTTTTGGTTTGTGTTTTCTTTTGCAACATGGCTAATGTAGAAACATTTTGCATGACTGCAAAGACATAATCCCCAATAAGTTATTTTTTCTTGTCAAGCAGGGGGGAAAAGAGGGAAGGAATTTTGAACTCAAAATTTAAAAAAAAATGAATGCTAAAATTGTTCTTGCATGTAATTGAGAAAATAAAATTATAAAAAGTCCTCTTTCATTAAATATCAATTTCCTACCCTTTGTAATTATACTTATTTTGCTGGGTATGTTATTCTAGGTTACAATGGTACTTACACTGTTTACAGAATATCATATTGCAAGCCTTATATGCCTTTATTGTGTGATATCTTGCATGATGCTGACCTAAGAGGCCTGTATTTCTCCAATCACTTTTTATATCAGTTTCTTTTTTAATGTACTCACATGTTGCTTATATTCATTTTTATTTCCAAATCAATCTCTGTCTGACTCATCATAAAGCCTCATATCTTATAAGAAAGGAAAAAAAGAGGGAGAAATAAAAAATGACATATCAAGTATTTCCATTGATATGTGTCATGTTCCACACCTACAGTCTTCTCACTCCTGCCTAGATTATCAAATTTTAAAGAGAAACAATAGAAAAGGTATTTCAGACTCTTATGATGGCCTTCTAACTGGCCTCTATACCTCTAGGCTCTCTCTCCTATAACCGTTCCTCATGCAGTTGTCAAATTGCCACTGGTAAAAGACAAGTATATTTAAGTCACTGCCTTGCTCAAGAAACTTCAATGGCTCCCTATTGCCTCTAAATCTAAACACCTCTGCTTAGCATTTAAAGCCCCTCCTAATCTGGCTTTAACCTCTCTTTCCAGGCTGATTCCTCATTCCACCCTTTTATATATCCTATAAATCAGCCAAGGCAGTGTACTTGCTGTTGTCCTACTGATGTTGGATCCTTTTCTTATGTCTTGGCATATGGTGTTTCCCCATACCTAGAAGACTCTTTTTTCTCACCTCTCCTCCTTGGGATCCATAATTCCCTTCAGGGTTCACCTGAAATTCCACTGTCTTACACCAGGATTCCTTTTCTGGTACCCTCAAGTTATTAGTGCTTTCCACTATTCCTATATCCAAGTTACTTTGTATGTATATGTGCATATATAATTTAATTTTATGTATACGTATACATATACATATAGTTAAAATCAGAAATCTTGATGGAAGGGATCTCAGAGGTCTAGTTTAACCCTCTCATTTTGCTGATGAAGTTGTTAGGTGGCACAGTAGATAGAGCACTGGACATAAAATCAAGAAGATCTGAGTTCAAATCCAGTTTCAGACACTAGCTGGGTGACCCTTGGCAAGTCACTTAACCTCTGTCTGCCTCAGTTTCCTCAAATGTAAAACGGAGATCACAACAGCACTTACCTCCTAGTGTTGTTGTGGGGGTCAAATGAGATAATATTTATAAAGTGCTTTGCACAGTGTTTGGAACATAGTAGGCACTATATAAATGCTTATTCTATCATTAGTACAAGAACAATTACCATCACCTCATTCAATTTGGGGCACTGTTCTGGAGGATGAAATGACCTAAATCTTATTTCACTTCAATTTAGCCAGTGACTCTTAACCAGCCACTGGCTTCAATAATAAAATACTGGCCAAGTATTTGCTCTGTAGCAAAATGTAGTCCAGTACCAACCAGCTTGCAATACCAGTGGTGAGCAATGTAAGTACTAGACTCCCTGACTAGACCTCCCTGAGGCTCTGGGAGGTAAAACCTCTGCCTATATCACACAGGTAGTAAGTAGTACTAGGATGAACCTCTTTCTTCTGATTGCTGGTCCAGTTCTTTTTTCTCCATTCCATGCTAGTGGAAGATCTGAAAGTTAACTTTGGTTAAAATTTTATGAAAAGCTTCTTTTTAAATTGTATTTAACTGCCTTGCTAATAATATCTCTGTGAATTCTAATTTTATTTGTGGTTTTGCCAAGAGTTAGAGCTATACCAATGGCATTGCATTTCTCAGACTACGGACCAAAGTTACACATCTCCTGGTGTTGGGAGGGATGGAATATTGACTTTTCAGTGAAGTGTCTGTGTCATAGCAATGGGACAGGGTATGGAGAGGAAGAAGAGGCATGGATGATATGAGGAAGACGGCTATTGCTAGCAATTACTGCTGCTGCTCAGTAATAGTGCATGTGGTTTCACAGGACTATTCATTTAGAACTGGAAGGTACCTTAAAGACCATCTAATAATGGTAGTATCTAGCTATTTTTACTTTGCTTTATGGTTTACAGAGTGTTTTTATATGTTATCTCATTTGATCCTCACAAAGATCCTATGAGGTGGTTGTGATTATTATACCCATTTTATAGATAAGAAAACTGAGGTTGAGTGGTTATGGGACTTTCTCCAGGGTCACACAGATGGTAAATGGCTGAGGCAGGACTCAAACTCAGAGCGTCTTGACTCCCAGTCCAACACTGTCTCTAATGAGATATCTAGCTGCCCCTAATTCAACACCCCCCCCACCTCAATTTACAGAGAAGGAGGCTGATGCCCAGCCAGGGAAGGTCCTCTATTTCAAATACATGTGTTAGTCTACCTAATTCATCACTTTTCTACAGTTCTTTGACTTCTTCTTTGTCCTGGGACACAAACTCCCTCTCCTCCTTCAAGTTCCCACTTTGTCACAGTTATTTTCCATTTCCATCTCGGGGAGGAATTGTGAGAAGAAGAAAAGATTGTCCCGGGGTTACAGAAATGGATCAGAATCTATGTAGCTAAAAACAGGGGTAGGAGGTCAGAGGACATACCTAGTCATTAAATATACTTTAAAAAGCCATCAAGAGCTACCTGACAGACCTATAGGACATTCTGAAGGAAATAAAGCCTTCTACAGGGGCGAGAACTCTGGTGGGGGATGGGGGGAGGGAAGAAAACAAAGAAATTTACAGGATCACTTTATCATCTATTTAAAAGAAATAGCAAGCTGTACATAACGGATTTGCAGTTTCATGTGCAGTCAACTTCTTTATTCTACTATGTTTTGGAAATGCTTGTTTTATTCTATAAATTAAAAATAAAATAAAATTTTAAAAAAGCAGATGAAAGAAAGGGAAGTCTGTGTACCACCTGAGTACCCCATGACTTCCTCTGTCATTGTTAGGAGGAAAATGTAAGGATATATTAAAAAGTAGTTAGCAGTTACAAGATTAATGAAACTTAAGAAAAAAAAAACTTTTCATTGGGGTCTTAAAAAATAATTTCCTTTCTTTCCCCCCTTAAGTAAAGGCAAAACCATTCCAAAGCCTTGGAGGAATGTTAAGGTTCTGACGATACAAATATGCGAGTGATAATTGAACACTAGAGAGAGTCAAGAAAACCTGGCTCACACAATTCTCTGCATCTGGCACATAGTAGGTGCCTCATAAATGCTAGCTGACTGTCTGATTACTCCATCTTCAGAGGCCTATCCAATTCACCAAGCTTACAGAGCCAGTCCTAGAAATCAATTATCTAGGCAATCAGCCCAGATTTTATATATATGTATATATATATGAAATACATATATACATCTGAATATATACACACACATATGTACACATATGTATGTGTACATATATATGTATGTGTGTATATATACACACACATATATACGTACACATACTATTTTTGAAAACAAAAGAAAACAAAATTTCGTTTCCTTCTTTATTTCTAAGTATTGTTGCTCAACAAAACAAGAAGAAAATACTCTGTGGAAAACAATACTGTTGTCTGAAACACATTCCCTTGCAAAATCCAGTTTAAGAGTCTCTCACGATGTGATTAAGTCTTGCCGAAGTTAATAAACCTTCACTAGAACATAAATTTGACACTTCTGTCACTCAATGGATCCATGAAGTCTCCCACTGATGCTGTTAAGGCTTTTCTCACCCCAGTAGATGTTTGAAGGGCTCTCATGATTTGACTTTGTGAACTCAGAACATATTTAATATTGGACCAGATCTGCAGAGCACACAGCTAATCCCATTGTGATTTGTATTTTGAGATGCTGGTTTGGCAACAAGTGGTATATTTAATAATACATCCCAGACTTTCAAAGTACACAGAGATGTCTGTGATTATCAACAGTCAGGCCCCAAGGTAGCTTGTTTCAGTTATCAAATTCACTGGATAATTCTTAATCTGCTGCTTCATGGATTCATATAGAAAGACAGAAGTGGCCAGGACTGGGATGTTTAACACATTGTGTGCTATGGAAGCAGGAACATTCTAGATTAAAAAAAGTTCCCAGTGCCTAGTATAGTGTCTGGCACACAGTAAGCACTTATTAAATGCTTTTTGTCTGATCGATTTCATCAAATCATTGGATTAAAACTGGAAGAGATCTTATAGGTTATTTAATCCAGGGGTGGGGAACCTGCAGCCTTGAGGCCACATGTGGTCCTCTAGGTCCTCAAGTGAGACTCTTTGACTAAGTCCAAGTTTTACAAAAAAAAAAAAAATCCTTTAATTAAAGGGATTTGCTCGGTGAAGTTCGGATTCAGTCCAAGGACTACACGTGAGGACCTACATGGTCATATGTGGCCTCAAGGCTGCAAGTTCCCCACCCATGATAGTCCAATGCCTTGACTTTATGGATAGCTAGATGGAGTTAGGAAGACCTGAGTTCAAATCAGACCTCAGACATTTAGTAACTATGTGACCCTGGGGGAAGTCACTTTATCCTGTTTGCCTCAATTTCCTCATCAGTAAAATGAGCTGGAGGAGGAAAGCACTCCAGTATCTTTGCCAAGAAAACCCCAAAATGGGATCACGAAGAGCTGGACACAACTGAGCAACTTTTAACAACCACCTGACTTATTAGAGAAGAATAATAAAGCCCCAAAAGATTAAAGACCATTTCCAAGAGTAAAACTGAGACAATAATAAAAATAATAATCATAACAAACATTTATATAGTGCTTTAAGGTTTGCAAAGCACTTTAAAAATATTTCATCTTATTATCACAACAACCCTGACACTTGTTAGTATTATCCCCATTTTACAACTAAGAAAACCGAGGCAAGATAGGTTAAGTGACTTGGCGAGGGTTATATGGCTTGTGTCTGAGGCTGGATTTGAATTCAGCTCTTCCTTATTCCAGGTCCAGCTCTCTATCCATTCTGCCTCTAGTTGCCTAACTTAGTTCCCCTGATTCTACCTCCAATGTGTGGTCATTGGATCATAAATTTTGGCCTAGAAGGGACCTCAGAAGTAAAAGGATAATGGATTTAGAGTCTATCTCATTCAACTGCTCAATTGTGCATGTGAAGAAACTGAGATTTAAAGAAGCATTGTTAAAGGGCATGTATATAATTGATGGAAGATCTTGGTTTTGAGTTGTCTCACTTGAATGCCAGTGTTCCTCCCACTGTACCATGCTGTTTCTGTAATCTTTGATCTCTAATCTTACTGTAAATCAATGAACCTTCCATAATAGCAGGAGAGTTAATCTAGGATTTCCATTCCAGATATCTAGCTACATATTAGATTCTGAGTTGTTCTTTCTGTTTGTTTGTTTTAATTTCTTCAGGAAAGAGGAAGAATGTGGAAGAAAGGTGACCTGGACTTGAGACTTCATTACTGTAGGGATTTACCAGTGAGGAAACTTATGGATCAACTTTATCATCAATTTACAGTCCTTGAAACTTGCCTAGGGCACTGCGAGGCTAAGTGGGTCACAGAATTAATATATGTCCAAGACAGAATTAAACTTAAGTCTCCTTGATTCAAAGAACAGGTCTCTGGCTACTTAATCACACTACTCTTACATAGCTGCGCTGATGAGATGGGGAATCTAGGCAGTGGGTGGAGAGTTGGGCCTGGAGTCAGAAAGACCTAAGTTCAAATTCAGCCTCAGACACTAGCTGTATGACCCTGGGCACATCTATCTGCCTCAGTTTCCTCACTTGTAGAGGTAATACCTCCCAGGGTTGTTGTAAGGATCAAATGAGATAATGCTGCTAAAGTGCATAGCACAGTGCCCATAGGCATTTAATAAATATTAGCTATTATTATTCTGATATGTGATGACTTCAATTTCAGAATCCTTCTATACACAACAATCTCACAGAATTAGCCCTACAGATCAATTCTCTAGTCTATCAGTTCATATTAAAAACAACAATAACAACAGTAAGAAAACCTAAAAACTAAAAACCATCAAATTTCCCAGGATCTTGTATCATAATAATCTTAGAAATGGCAGCCTCTGACTTGGGAAGGTCATTTTTCTGAGGAAGGGCAACATTAACATAGAGACCCTGAAAACCTCTACTGAATTACCAATTTCATGTCAAAATTCTTAATATTTCTAAGACTTAGTCTCTTCACTAATGACCTAATTAATGACCAACATCCAAGAGTTGCTTTAACAGTAAAAGATTTTTAAGCCAAAAACAAAAACCCCACACAAAAACTCTTTCATGATCACTCAGGGTGGCAAAGGAAATTGGAGGTGAACCTGTTTCCTTCAGAAAGCACATTCAACCCCAGATGCTTATAGCTGCCAGTGAGGAGGACGTGAATCTCCATTACGCATGTGCAGCTGGTAGAAAGTAGAATAATGTCACAATGCCATGCCAATAGCTGCAGGTGCAGTAATCACACCAATTAAGCTGGGGAGGAAGAGCATGGAGGAGGAGGAACCATTTCATCAGGAAACAAAGTTCTCCAATCTTCAGCTGCGAGGCCAAGGGGAAAAAAAGGCTAGCTCTTGATATGAAAAGACCCGGCTTGCAAAGCTAAATGTTGCCAGACAAAATAAAATGAAGCAAATATATGCACTTGTCTTTAGCAGTCGGCATCAGAAAACATCTATACCAACAAAACATTAAACAGAGTGTTGAAAAATCATATATTTCAAAAAAAATTATAAAACACATGAGATTTATTCTCTCAGAGACCGGCTGTCCTATCCTGGAGTCATTTGCTCCATGTTAAGATTGCCTCATGAATAAAAATGCCCTGAAAACTATGGTTTTATTGCATTGCAGAAATCTAATCAAGCTTCCGGCCCAGGAAAGTGAATTTATTTTCTCCTTTTGGATCAATAGCAAGTACCAGAAAAGGACTGGCAGATACCAATGACAAACTAGAAAGCAGGGAAAAAAAATTCCTCACTGACATTTAGTCTCTGTGATCGTTTTGATATTTCTATAACCCTGAGGGTAATATTTGTCTTTCTTTCTGTGCCTGTCTCTGCCTCTGATCTTTTTTCTCCCCACCAAACCCCATACCTGGAAGGTGACCAAGATGGGGAGGGAACAAGAGATTGTGATATACAGAGATCAGTTGGATAAATGGGGGTTGTTTACTTGGGAGAATGGCATGATGGCTGTCTTCAAATATTTAATACATTGTCATGTAAAAGAAGGATTTGACATTTTCTATTTAGCCTCAAAGAATGTATCTAGGACCAATGGATTGAAATAAGAGACAGAATTCCACTTAATAGAAGGAACTAATTTTTGTAACAACTAGAGATAAATAAGAGTAGAATGCATTGAGGTATTATCAAAGTGAAGTTATTCAAAAGAGAAATTTTATTTAGATACAAATTTAGCCATACTCTCCTCCCTTGCCTATCTTGACTCCTTGGCAATCCAGTTCTCTACTTTGTTCTTCCCTCTTGAGTCTCTTGGCCCATACGCTATTGAAGACCTTGTCCTTTCAATCCTTAGCCTTAGATTATTCCCATCCTCTGCTGCCTTCTCTGCAACTTATATGATGCTTAATGAAGGTGGAGAAAATCATGAAATTGCACTGACTGGATCCACTACAAATTTGTGTTATATAACCTCAACTGGGTTCTCTCAGCATAGAGACAACGCTTTTACACCCCCCTAAGTGGCTCACTTCCTCACTCATGCATTTCCAAGCTTTTTGATCCATCCTCAAATCGCCAATAGATCTTCTCCCCACTTCCTCTCAGCTGAGAACCTTACCTCAAATTTCACTGGAAAACAAAACAAACAAAAAACCTGAGGCCATATGCCTAGAGCTCTTTCTTTCCCCCTCTTCAACATATAGCACTAAGGACTTCTGCCACTTTCCTCTTCCTTGCTCCCCTCTCACAAAAAAAGATGACATTTCCACAAGGAAAAAACCCCTACATGCACAAGTGATCTCATTCCATCTTATCTCCTCCACCAGGTTGCCCCCTCTATGGTCCCCACTTCCTCAATCATCTGCAATCTCTTTCTGTCTACTGGCTGCTTCTCTATTGTCTGTAAACTCTCCTGTGCCTTCCCCATCCCCAATAATCCTCATTTCATCTGTCTATCCCTGCTAGCTATTGTCCTACATGTCTCCTACCTTTTTTTTGACCCACCATCAATTACACACTATACCCGGAATGCTCATACAAGCATAAGATATTACAGCTGGAAGTGACTTTAGAGTTCATATAGCTCAGTCCCTTACCTGATGCAACCATTTCCCATCCCCTCTACTCCCCCCAAAATCTCTTTACATTCTCAATTTATTTCCTCCACTGTAGTAAAAAGCAATGATTCAATCTTGATATTACTTTAAAAACCAGAAATAATCACAATCACAAAAAAAATATCCTATGAAGGATATAATGCAAATGTTTCATTATCCCCACTTTATAGATGAGAAAACTGAGACTCAGGTCACGTAGCCAGTAAGTATCAGAGCTGGGTCAGACTAAAGTTTTACCAGCACTCTTTCCAACCCACCATGATGTTAGTCACTTTCCTCATGCCCTGTCCCACTCAACTGCTCCCTACAGTTCCATTTTTTTCTCCCTTCCCTTCATTCTCAGCTCCTAAGTCCACATAAGTTTCTAATTCTAAAAAACCCACCACTGGTTCTTTCAATCAGTCAATCAAATATTTTCAAGTGCCTACTATGTATAGGGGCTCAAAGCACTGGGGACCCAAAAAGAGACAGAAGGCAGCCCCTGCCCTTAAGGAGCTGATAATCTAATAGGAGAGACAACATGTGAACAAGTATATAAGAACAAGTTACATACAGGATAAAAAGGAAATAATTAACTGAGAGAAGGCATTAGAATTAAGCCATTTGCTCTCTTCTGCCATGCCCTCTTCTGTAATTCTCAGCTATTAACACCCTAGATATTTGGCTCAAAACATCCTACCTTCCCTAATTATCCTCATTCCCTTTTTACACTGTATCTTCCGTGCATGCATATTCAATTTGTACTATAGACATGGTAGAATTAAATGAATCAACACTGTTGTCATGCATCATAACCAAACCCCTCCTATACAGATAGTGAAAATCTACAGATGACCTATAAAGATAATATTGTTCCTAGTGAATTACCTGCCTGCTCCCAGGGCAGGAAAGCACTAAAATGAAGTTTGACTTGACAGGGCTTTAAGCAGAAGGTGGGACTTTAGATGACATTTAAAGAAAGACAGTTTCCTAAATCAGGGTAGGATGTGGCCAGGTCATTCTGTACTTCCTGATTCCTTTGTTCAGAAATGCTCCCATTATGAGGTATGTGTGTACCCCTTTGGATAAGGCACTGGCCTTGGAGTGAGAAGGGCAGCTAGGTACAGTGGATAGAGTGCCAACCCTAGATTCAGGAGGACCTGAGTTCAAATCCAACCTCAGACACTAAACTAGTTGTATGATCCTGGCCAAATCACTTAACCCTGTTTACCTCAGTTTCCTTATCTGTAAAATGAGCTGAAAAAGGAAATGGCAAACCACTGTAGTATCTGCCAGGAAAATCCCAGATGGGGTCATGGAGAGTCGGGCCTAATTAAAAAGTGATTCAACAACAACAACTTGGAGTGAGGAAAGACTTTGAATTCAAATCCCACCTTTGGCATTTACAAACCTGAGTAAGTCATATGGCTTCTCACCTACAAATTCCATTTGTAAAATAGAGATAATACTATTTATTTCACAGGGTTATTGTAAGGATCAACTGAGGCAGTATATGTGAAGTGATTTACCAACCTTAAATCACTACTTAAATGTCAGTTATTGTATGTATCTGTGATATATATATATATATATATACCATATATCATATAGATGAGTGTGTATATATATATATACATACATAATTTTGTTTCCATAATCAACCTTTCCTTGAGAGCTAGAACCACACTTTCTATTTCTTTCCTTCTTTTTTCCCCCATCCACCATCCTCACATGTTAAAAGCTCAGTACATCCTTGCTGATAGAAGGCTATCAGATAGGTTGCTACCCCTACATCTGAAGGTCTCCTGCTAAAACCTGAAGATCATGAGCCTTAGGATGAAGATACAATGGCAGAATCACACCCCGCTTATCCAGAGGGCAGACATTTTATTTAATCAGTTATTAAATAAGTATTATAGAGAGTCTGCACTGTATACGAGCCACAGCAGGGAGTCTCCAAAGAAAAGCATGGATGCTGCCCTGCAGGCAATCACAATCATGGTATAAACAAGTTCAAACTGCATAGAATAAGAGTGGATGATGTAAGACAGCAGAGAGAGAAATGACAAATTGAGCAGCACAGACTATAAGTCCTTCTTTTTTTAAGCTGACCTGTGATTTCAAGAGTATGGAGAATTCAGAGTAAGGAGACATCTTGTATCTTATACCAATTTAACATGCCTGTATTGCAACTTATGGTCTCAGAGAATTGTTTGAAGCACTAAGAACTTGAGTGACTTTTCCATGGTCACCTAGGAACTATGTGGGAGAGGTGACATTTGAACCCAGGTTTTCCTGACTCTGAGGAAGAGTTTTCTATCCATTCTGACATGCTGTCTTTTCTAGGAACTAACAGCTATCATTTGCCACATTTTACAGATTAGGAAATTGAGGCTCTGAGGGTCATCATAAGGATCAAATAGGAAGATGCATGTGATTACATCTTAGTCATTTCAGCCATAGTTGCCCACAGAGATGGTGATTATCAACAGTAGCTTATAGACAAGTCTACATGAATCTTGGCTAGCATTATCACTAGAGTCCCATATTAGTTCTAGTTAAGAACAAAGTGGAAACAGTGGTTCAAAGGATTTGGTGCTATAATATTCAAGGAAACGGGCCTTTATCTTTGTGTTATCTTTGATCATATGCAATTAGATCAAATGCATGGGTGTTTCTAGTGTCTGGTGGATAAGCAGAAAATCAGAGGGAAAATAAAGGCACTTGTTTCTACCAATCACAAAAAGGCCCCTGACTTTGGAGTTTCATCAGAAGCAAACCCAGGTGTTATGCTGAAGTTATCTTCCAAGTAAGGACAAATCCATCATCCTGGGCAGTTTTGGACCTACTGGAAGACAGGTGCTTTGCTCTCTCAGCTGCTTAATCAACTTGGGTTAGAACTGAGAGGAACAGGATGGGCTCAAATAAAGCAAACCTCAACTGGAGAAGTTTTGATTCACTAGTGAATGTCACCCTTTGAGACACAATTAGGATTTTGAAATGAAACGTGTAAGATAATGCTGCAGTCTCTTCCCCTCCTCTTCTGTATTTACCCTGTCGAGCTGGTGAGGCAAGAATAAGGAGGCGACTCACTTCACTGATGTTAAAATTGGGCAAAGAATTTAAAAAATTTTGGTTTATTTTTATGCATGGGCAGCTAGGTGGTACAGTGGAAAGAACACCAGGTCTGGAGTCATGAAGATCTGAGTTCAAATCCAGCCTCAGACACTTGCTAACTGTGTGACCCTGGGCAAGTCACTATGTCTATTTGGATACAACTAAACAGCAACAATAAATTTTTGTTCACTGAAACAATTCATTGGAGTGGCATTGGTATCACCTTTTTTTGTAACTAATGGTATTTCTCCACTATAACACTGACATTACAGAAATGATCAAGAGAATTTCATAGGATCACAGATTTACAGAGTGAGCATCTCATCCAAGCTTTTCACTTTGGAGATGAAGAAACTAAAATCTAGAAAGGGTGTCATTTACTCGTGATCTTAGCACAGAGGTGCTAAGTGGTGGAGCTGGGATTTGAACCCATTTCCTGTGACTCCAAATCACCTGCTTCTTTCCCCATTCACCTAGACTGCCTCCTGCAATTTTTACAATTCCTTATGATTCTCAAAGAACTTTACATTAATCATCTCTCCCAAACCTCAAAGTCACCCTCTGAGCTACATAATTCATGGAGTGATTTTGGGGGCTGAGCTAGGTAAATCACAGGATGTTTTTGGGATTTGAGCTAGATACCTCAGGGTGATTTAGGGCTTTGGGTGAGACACTACTGATATCGTCATCACTTCACATATGAGGAAATGTTTAGAGGGGCAAAGCGACTAGTTCATTATCACTCACCTGCCAAGGGTTGGGGGCAGATGATGCACAGTAGGGAGAAAGAGAAGACTGTAAAAAGAGGGAGGTTGATAGTCTTTTTACTCTGTTGAATAGAAGAATGAAAGTCCCTACTTGCAGAGAAGTTTCATTCCCAGCCTTCCCACAGTGAAGGCTTTCCTTTTGAATCTGATAAACGTGAAGTAATCATCTCTGTGTAAGACACTGTACAAGAGACTGGGGACACACATATGAAAAATAATGCAACCCTTGCCTCCAAGGAAAAAACAATCCAGAAAGGAGGAAGACGCTACCCACAAGCAAATAACAAAACGCGAGGTTTGTAGGGATATGAGATCATAGCTTTAAGGCTGGACAGAACTTCAGAGGTCGCTAAGTCCAACCTCTGAGTCCTAGAGTAAACGAAACTGAAGTGACGGTGGTAGTGGATGGAGTGCTGTATGTGAAATCAGGAAGACCTGAGTTCAAATCCTGCCTTGGACACTTGCTAGATGTTTGACCCTGGGCGTGTCTTAACTTTTGCCTGCTTCAGTTTCCTCAGTGACAAAATTGGGATAATAATAGCACCTGCTTCCTAGGGATATTGTGAGAAGAAAATGAGATCATAATTGCAAAGTTCTAAGGACATATAGTGCTTGTTTCCTTCCCAAAGTCACATAGACAGTCAGTAGATAGATATCCTTGGACTGGAACTCAGGCCCTCTGCCTTACAAGCTAATGCACTTTCTAGTACATCCCTAACTTTCTTTCACTGATCATTTGTGTCTCCTTGTCACTAAGAACCAGTCTCAGCTTGTTCCCAATGTATGTGTCTGCTTACTCAGCCTAACTCTAGAACACACTGAATAGAAAGGACAGTAATCATCCCCCAAATGCTAACCACTCAGACAAATCAATGACACGTACAATCTTACAGTCACAAAGAAGGGAAATGAATGCCACAGGGGTCTTTTGCAACTGCATCCTAGGCAGGAAGCAGAATGTCAAATGGGAATTTTTCTAGATTCAAAGAACTCTACAGTTATGTTTTAAGCCCTTACTATATATAGAGCCCTGTGCAAGGTACCAGAGAAGGCACAATGTCTGATGAAGGCACAGTCAATAATGTGAAGGAATGCAACGGTATGATGTGACAGAAAGGACATCAAGAGATCTCTGTCCAAATCCTGGCTCTGATAATCACAACTTGTGTGACCTTGGACAAAACACCTAACCTTACTAAGCCTCAGTTTTCCCTGAGATAGTAAATGGAGATTACAAAATAATATGGAGATGATAAAATATGCATCCTTGTGATGAAAGCCATCTGTAAACATTAAAGAAAAACAAACACAGGAATTGTTATAGTGAAGTTACAGAAAAATGTATATAACAAAACTTCCTCAATTCCCTACTAATTTAGATTTTGACACCATTGAGGCAGGGGCTCAGCTAAGGTTTATCTTTGGTTTGTCAAACAGTGTAAACAAATTCTTAAGTTTATGAATTTAGCAGAGCAGTTAAAATATTTGAGGAACAACTATTAACATATGGACACTAATCATACCAATTATTGACCTCTAAGTGGGCTAAAGAATTTCAGAAGTCATTTAATCCAACTTCAACTTGAAGAATGAATTCTACATTATATCCATGATAACTGGTCATTTGTCTCTACAAAAATAACTTCAGTGATAGAGAGATCACCATCTCCTTTAGCAGCCATTTGGGAATAGCTCTATTTGTTAGTAAATTTGTTCTTTTACAGTGAAATCTTTCTTGGCAACACTTCAATCCACTGAGATTCTGCCCTCCTGGGACAGGCACAATGAATCTAATCCCTCTTTTGTATGACAACCCTTTAAATATTTGAAGACAGTGATCATGCCCCTCCTTAATTCTCCTTTTCTCCTAGCCTAAGTATTCCCAGTTCCTTCAGATAATCCTCTTATGGTACAGGAGCAAAAGTGAAGGATAACACATGCAGCACCTGGGTGTCCATGAGATATTGGTGGCAATATGCCAGAGGACCTAGAGAACTGGATTAGGAGTAAGGAAGATCTGGGTTCAAGCTCTACTTCTGACACTTACTAGCTACATAATCATAGTCAAGTCACTAAATCTTCTAGAAACTCAGCTTCCTGGTATATAAAATGAAAATAATCTCTATAGAAGCTAGCTCACAGGGTTTTTTGAGGCTTAAAAAAGATAATGAATATAAAGTGCTTTGCTACCTTTAATATGCCTGGGCAGCTAGGTGGTGCAATGGATAAAGTGATGAATGGGAAGTCAGGAAGATGTGAGTTCAAATTCAGCCTCAGACACTTACCACTTGAATGACCCTGGGCAAGTCACTTAACTCTGCCTCAGTTTTCTCAACTATAAAATGGGGAAAATAACAGCACTTACCTCCCAGGGTTATTTTGAGGATCAAATGAGGTATATTTGAAAAGCACTTAGCATATAGTAAGTGTTTAATAAATGCTTATTCCCTTCCCCTAATGTGCTATATAAATGGCAGTTCTATTATTAAAATAACCTGAGAAGGAACTCCAACCAGTTAGGTGGATTATCTGTGGAGGATTTATAGGAAGACAAAGATAAAATATGCACCAAAAGAAGAGATGAAGGTTTGTGACCTGCACTGACAGGATCCATCAGTGGATAACACTTGGGAGGTCACTTCCCAAGTCAACACTTGGCAGTACCAGTTTGGTAATTCTGCATGTCTGAAAACTTATTTACAAACCTCAGAGGTAAGAGCTTATGCAGAAATGTGTAAAAAATGAAATAATGTGTTACATTATTTTATAAGCCTTAAGGTACTATAAAAATGTCAGTTATTATTATTTTTGTTATTATTATATCTTTCTTTTCCAACCTCAGTGGTTAAAAGCTTATTGTCTCCAGAGCTACACAAGCTATGGAATTTTGCCTTTTAAGCTGTGAAATTAAACATGCCTTTATAATTGTTCATGGGCTGAATTCATTTAGAAATTCTGACACTGTGTCTTTGTCCATATGTATCTTGACTAGGAGTTAAAAATGAAGTATATCTACTTGTGCAACCCACTCACCACCTACCCCACTTTTAAAAAAAATTCTGTGCTAATATGTTCTTCCAGTTAAAACATGACATGTGTCTAAATTGGACTAAGAGTTTCTGCTTGTGCATATATTCAATTTCCAAAGAGATTTTCTGCTATCTCTGCCAAACAGACAGTCTTTATGATTTTCAGGGGATCTCAGATTGCAGCTAGTCTAACCCTTTACTAAATACAAGGTATACAACAGAAGATCCATTTCAACCATGTTTACTAAGCACCTGCAATGTGCTCAGGTTCTGGGGATATAAAGACAAAATAAAAATTAAAAAAAAAAAAAAAAAAAACTCCTGCCCTCAAAGAGCTTGCATACTACTTGGGGCATGTCACATGTATATAATGTTGTGCATGATATTGTAAGGGGGAACGAGCACAAACTAGGAAGATTATAGGTTCCATATAGAATGTATCTCAAAAGCTGAACCTACAACTTCCCTACTAGTCAACAAGTGTTTATTAAGAACTTACTACGTGCTAGACACTGTACTAAGTCCTGGGGGTATAAGTACAAAGAATGAAATGATCCTTTCTCACAAAAGGATTCCATTTTAATGGGAGAGATAGGACATATGCAAATATATTTTTTACCTAAATAGGAAGTTAATAAATACAAATGAATATGAAACAATTATGTGCTAGGTAATTTGAGACAGAGGGCATTAGCATTTAGGGTAGAAGTGGGGGGTGATGAAGATCAAGGAATGCTTCAAGCAGAAGATGGTGCTCATGTTGGACCGTAAAGCCATAAAGGGAGTCTATTAGGCAGAGATAATGCATGTGGGATAGTCAAATATTCTAAGTAAGCAGTAATGTGCTTCATAAGTACTTTCTTCTACACATTCCTGGAATATATCCCCATCAGCCTCTCTTCCTATCCTTTAAGCCTCAGCTCGAGACTGTCTCCTCCGTAAAGCTTCCCTCACCCATTTCCCACACTGATTAATGATCTTGCTTTGCCCTCAGAACTCAAACAACAATTTGTGTACATGTATCAGGTATTATTTTGCATCACAGTTATTTATAAATATGTCACATTCTCTACCTAGGCGGCAAACTCTATGAAAGCAGAAACCACAACAACAAAACTTCAAAAAAAAAAAAAAAAAGAGAAAGTATTCAGTACCAGCAGACTACTAATCAATTTTTTTTTTTTACCACTGATCAGTACTAGCTATGTGCTTGCATGAAAACTCTTTTATCTCTCCAGGACTCAATTTCTTCTTCTGTAAAATTGGAATAATGTTGTACTATCTAATTCTACGAAGTATTACCTAGAAAAGTGAGTTGCTGTTGTTATCTAAATTTAGTAACTTCCTCCATCAACCCCTCCACTACCAAGAATGCCTTTTTTTGCAATCGGGACACAATTGATACATATGCATCAAATTAAATAAACACCCCCAGTTCCCTCAAAAGGTAATTAATTATAAAGCATCTACTATGGGCATATTGTTGATGTACTTATGATACTACTACTAGTATTGTTACTGCTACTCCTACTCCTACTCCTACTACTAATAATAATAATAAAGCAACCTCTCTCCTCAAGGAGTCTATGATCTCTCAGTAGGGACCATAAATGTGTACTGAACATAAATGTGTACTGAACAAAATAAATACAGTATTTTTCCCCAGGGGAAGAGGCACTAGTAACTTTTACAAGGGGAGGGAATCAGGAAAGGTTTCATGTAGAGGGTGATATATGAGCTCAATAATTCAAACAAAAAAAGTTAGATGACAAAAATTTATTGGGCCCCATGCAGCAGTCACTTTGAACCCTAAAAATGCAGACATATACCTCCTTATACCACAAAAGGAAGAATGTCTGTATCTGCAGTTTCCCATGTCACTGCTTTGGTATCACAGGACTTAACTGCTATGTAGCTAACCACAAGATGAAGAAGACTGTTTTAGGATGCCAGAACTTACTTGGAGGCACATTTCTAAATCCACTTATGGTAGGAATAAGCAAGAAATTGAAGCAACCATTTCACCTGAAACCTGATACATAGGCCATTCTTTCTAAAGAAATCCAGTTATTTAGTGAGCTGTAACTAGAAAAATTTTATGCCCAGAGCAATTGACATCAAGCCTACCTTGGCATCAACTTTTTAAGACATCCAGTTGGTAGAAAGTGGGTCAGGCAAGTGAAAAAAAAATTCATCTGAAGTATGGTCATGCTCTCCCCTTAACTCCTCTCTACTCACCAAAAGCAAGGTGCCATCTAGCAGCTTCTGTTTCTAATATGAACTAATTATTCTTGCTAACTAGGTCTTAACCCTGTTGTTTCTATGATGCTGAAGAACTGCAAGTACTGTGAGCATCCTTTAAATATTGGCACCTAAGGCAAAGTCCCTTTCACCCTACCCTAGTTATAGCCTAGCACAACATGGTGCCTGGGGCAGAGCAGAAGAAACACATATATGTCACATAGTCTTGATGCATATTCACATGCGAGGTGCATATTAAATGCTTTTGAATTTCATATTCATTTGGATACTAGTACAAGTAAGTTTATTATGTGAGAATCCTAGAAATACAGTTATCCCTTTCATATCATGGAGGTTAGCAGCATAGCACCCCTGTGATCTGGAAAACTCACATAAAATTTTTTGGCCCTCCTTTCGTACCAGAGAAGAAATTTAAATTATTATGGCATTAAAAGAAAAATATGTTAATATTATACAATAGTATACATATATTTTATGCATTTTCGAGTTTCTAAACTTTTTCTGTGTCATCTGCTGGCCTTTGTATGCTGTCTGTGGGTCCTGCAAAACTCCGCAAATCTTCCCATTTAATTTCTTATGTTGACCAGCAATATAGCAAAACCGCGATGGGGAAAGTCGTAATGTGGATGGGATAACTGTATAAGGGACATGAGAGGTTATCTAATCCAAGACCCTCATTTTAATAGATATGAAAGAAATCCTAAATCCCTTACAAGGTATGAATGGGACATTAAAAATCTAAAAGTGGCAAACCCTTCAATCTTGTTGTTTCTTTTACCTGCCCCTTATGTCCTATAATAGCAGTGAATTGCAGCAACTCAATTGATCAGGGGGTCTTTGATCAACCCTGCCACTACATATATTTACTGTGTAATTTTATCTTTACAATATCTCAGGTTGATAGATATTTTTATATTAGTAATATCTATCATTTATACAACACTTTCATGTTTTAAAGTTTTCACAGATACCATCTGAGATGTAGAACAATTTACATGGTAGGTACTATGATCTGTTTTAGAGATGAGGAAACTGAGACTGAGATTGGTTAAGTGACTTGCCCAAGGTCACACAATCAGTAAGTATCAGAAGCAGAGTTCGAACCTAGATCCTTCTTGCTTCTAGGCCCAGTGCTCTTTTCATTATGCCATATTGCCCCACTCCCATAAGAGGGAAAAAGAGGGGCATAGTAAGGAACAGATATTAAAGACCTATCTAAGGTCATCCAGTAAACTATTCATTGGCAGCTAGGACTACAATCTTTTTCTCATTTCTCTGTATCAAAGTTTCTATAAAATACACTCTGGAAAACTTTTTTTCCTTATTCAATTTACTTTATCATAAAATGAGGAGTCTCTTTTTAAAAGTCTTTAAACCTAATACTCATAAAACAATGAAAAAAGAAAGAGGGAGAAACAAATACATATGTTGGTAGAGTTAATGTCCCCCTTTTCATCATCTGACTTTGATCTTTCCACTAGAACCTTCCCAGGTTTTATTTTTAGGGAATAATTTCTGCATTAATACAGAATTAATCAAGCCCAAATATGGGTCTGGAGTACTCAGTGGGGTAATGCAAATGAAACCTCAGGAGAACAGATGGATTTTGCTATTATTGAGGTAGGAATGATTTCCAAGAACATTATGTTTGTTCCAAAAAGCCCCATGCCTGGATTTTACCAAGTCTCCAATCCAGAAAATCATTAAATTATTCCCTACTTGGGATTTGCTTTGGAATGCATCATACTTGGAGCATAGCTCTGAATGATTTCTTTGATAGACATAATGATTTGTTCATGCTCCTGCATTTGGAAACACATAATGTTAGGATAACACTGGAAGCTTCAAAACTAAACCAGTTCTTTGACACTTCCAACCTCACTTCCCACCTCTAAGCTCTAGGAATCAAACTATTTGTTAGCTACTTATGAAGGTCCAAGGCTAGAAATGTGTTAAATAAGAAGGTTCCAGATTCAAGTGCTGTTTAGGAAAATGGGTCCAAAGTCTACAGCATGAGATCAAAAGCTAAGAGGACTTCTTGAAGAGATCTCAAGAGATCAGCAAAGAGGAGGAAGGTCAGGGCTTTAGATAGTAGTAATTTCCTTCATACAAAGGTCTGAGGTCATACCACATGCTTGATATTCTCCTTCCTTCCTTCCTACCTTTCTTCCTTTTTTCTCTTTCTCTCTCTCCTCCAACCCCAAGTTGGAGGCTGGAACAGGTCCTATTCATTCTTATATGAAATTTAAATATTTCCAAAAGTTTCCCAATTTTTTTTGGACCTTGCACTCTAACATAGTTTAAGGGATCTCAAAAAACCTTAAAAAAGTAACCTCAAGACACAATCATTCCATGTGAAATGTCAAAAAGGAAACATCTTTTTTTTTTGGTCAGGGTATTTCTCTAAGCTTGAGGGACTAAATACTCTAAAATAATTTTACTTCTTAAGTAAAGACCTCAGCTCAGCTCATATTAAATATGAGATAACATATATGCGGCATTTTGCAGGGTATTAAAATGCTAAATAATTAACAACACAAGCATTCTAAGAAGTAATTGAGTTATGACAGAAAGAGTATTGGACAACTGGAGACAGGAAACTTGGATATTAGTCCTTGCTCTGCTACCTAGTCATATGTAATACCTGGAGCAAGTCATTTCACCCTTATGGACCTCAGTTTCCTAATCTATAAAAAGAAATTATTGACCCAAATGATAGCTTAGTTTTTGGCTCTGAAACTCTCTTATTGTATATGCTGCAGCTGCCTGGAACAACTTACCCTCTCAGGTTAATCTTCGTATGAAAGGAATCACCACCAAGCAAAGCCCTGACCTCCTTCCTCTTTGGTGATCCCTTGAGCCTGTTTTCTAAGACTCTTCAAGAATTCCCCTTAGCTTTTGATCTTATGCTCTAGACCTTGGACCCATTTTCCTGTAAAGTCCTTAGATCTGGGATCTCCTTATCTGTTGCATTTCCAGACTTGGACCTTCATGAGGAGCTTCCAAATAACTTGATTCCCAGAAACTGACATTGTGCTTCAGTGCCATCTCCATGCTCAACATCCCACCAACTCTAGGTTTCTTGACTTTTATAATTCTATGTCCTGAGAGAGGGTCCTGTTAAACATCCTGGTTCATCCTGGATCCTTCCACTTCCCATGCTTTAGGAAACTAGGACAATAACAGCACTGAACCCAATATAGTTTTCAGGCTATCTATTGACTAACCCAGTAATTCAGCCAGTAAGATTCATGGGAAGAGTCTTCAGGTCCCTAGAGCATCAGAAAATCACAGTCATTCTGAGCTAGAAGGGACCTTAGGAACCATTTAGTCTGATCATTGCCTGGGAAAGCATCTCTTCCACCACATACCCCAGAGGCCTTCCATTCCACTTTTGCAGAATTCCATATAAAGTTGTTCCTTAAATCAAGGTTAAATTGGGAGTGAAGTAGAACATAGCTGACCTCTCTTCCCCTTGGGAACCCTGAAAACAATGATCATTGTCCTAAGTCTTCTACTTACTAAATTGCCATTTAGTAAATTAGGGAGAGGAAGTGGAACTGATGATTTCATTGGAAAAGGAAACTCCCTTTACCACTGCTGATAGACATCTCTGAAACTCAAGCTTAGACCATTGCCTATAGCATTAAGAGGTCAAGTGACTTGTTCCATTATATAGCCAGTATATGTCAGAGATGGGATTGAAGTTTTCCTGGTTTCTTGAAGTCGTTTCTTTATACACTGTACTGTACTTGCTGCCTCTCATTTAGCAAATTAATTATTGATATCAATTTCCCAAATGAAATGCTCATAGCAGTAAAAATTTATTAAGCACCTACTATACACAAAGCACTCTTCAGCCTCTGATTGAGTACTGCACAAATAAGGCTGTCAACAGTTTCCATAATGAATACTTTATTGAAAACCTGATGGGTTATGGCTATTCTTTCCATTCCTGTGCTTTTAGGATAAGTTAAATTATAATAAAATGATAGAGAAAATTCAAAAGATAAAGCCTTTATGAAAACTCTCTTAAAACATCTTTAGGGAAGAATGTTGAAAATGTACATCCCTCTGGCTCTTTGACTACAGTTAGATTCCTCGAGGCAAAAACATGGCAGAGAATCTAAAATGATATTCACACTTGATTTCTGATTCTTTGCATCTGTATTTTAGTTCCTCTCTTGTCACAAGTACAAAACACTTTAGACTTTAAGAAAAAAAAAAAAGGTACCCTTTTCTTTCAGTTGAGGCTCTTAATCTGGGATTCCTGAACTTGTTTAGTTTTTACTATTGTTGGTATAACTATATTTCAACACAATTAATTTCATTTGTAAATTGAAGTATTTTATTTATGTAGTTAAAAAACATGATTCTGAAAAGGAATTCATAGACTTCACCTGACTGACTGTCAAAGGGGGCCATGGCATAAAAAGGGTTAAGAACAAGGTCTTTAAAGTATACCTTAGTCGAATTTTAGGGCCCTCCCTAACCTGGCTTCAACCTGACTTGCCAACTCAGAGGCAATATAGTATAGTGGAAATAGTGTTGGACTGAGGAGTCAATAATTTGATTTCAATACCTAACTCTAATCATTATTTACTCTGTGACCAGCAGCATCTCCAAAATTCAATATCATCTTCTGGAAAATGGGAATAAAAATATTTGTAAACACCCAACTCATGGCTGTTGGGAGAAAAATATTGAAATATTGTGCAGACCTTAAAGTATTACATGAATTATTTGCTCCTTTCCCTCATTCAATCTTTGCTCTAGTCAAAACAAAACAAAGTATTCATCATCTCCCGTGGGCATAGCTTTTCCACTCCATGGTCCTCAGTTTCCTCACCTGTAAAATGAAGGGTTTTGGCTAGATACACTGGAAGGCACCTTCCAGCTCTCTCTAGTCTAAAGTATGTAACCCAATTTCTTGTATCCTTTGATATTTGTCCTTTGAATACTCTCCCAGGACACCAATTCTGTCTCTCTATACCTTATTCATTTTTTTTTTAAATTAACAAAAAAAATCTAATAAGCATTTATTTTCTCTTCTCACCTCCTGCTCTCCCCCCCGAAGAAAAGATAAACAAAAGTCCATGTAATGTTACTCATGAAGTCTTGTCAGATCTCCTGTCTGATAGAAGTAATTTCTCCTTCCATTGATCTCACAGCTTATAATGTCTCATTTATTCCTCACATTCTAATTTGCATTACATATTTCTGTTGTGTGTGTCTTTAGCACCTTCACTAAAACATAAGCTCCTAGAGAGCAGGGACTATTCTTTATTTGTCTTTGTCCTTCTCTGAGTTCTTAGCATAGCCCACTGAATGGAGCAGGCATTTGGGACAGGTTTATTAGACAATGAAAGAATGAATAAATAGTCAAGGCAATTCAATATCTACCATTAACTAGATTTCAAACAGGATGAGTTAGGAAATCATATTTCACTTTGGAAAAGAACCCCTAGCTTTCAGACAACAAGTTGCCCTCATGAATCCCCAGTTATCAGTACTGAATTCCAGACATGTAGAAGAAAATGGACGGAAGTGTGAATGTCAAGTGTAAATACAAGTATGAATATAGGACATAGGGTCACTATGGACCTTAGTGCTAGAAGGGGCCTTAGAGATTATGTAGGTTCTACTTCCTTATTTTGCAGGTCACTAAAGCAAAAGCCATGGCGAAGAAATGATATACACAATTTTAATAGTACTTCCACATACCAGGATTTTCCTCCTTCCTCTGAGTTAGCTTTTCCCTGAAAGGCACCCAAATATGTCTGTAGGACTCGACTGGCCCAGAGAGCCAAGGCCCAAGCTGTACCACTTTTGCTGACAAGGCTTCCTGGCCACCTAAGGGCATAAAAGGACCATCAAGGCCCTTCAGACTTCGTGGATGTCCCAATGCCTCACTTTGCTCTGCTGATCAGACTGGCATCTTTGTTGAACATCTTTTCTAGGTTATGACTAAGTAAAATTCCTTTTTGTTAACTGTTGAATGATCAATGGGTACCTCATTTTCTTCTAAAATCACGGCCTGAGTCAGGTACCCTAACACCAAGGTCACATATGCTTAGAGAAAGACAAACGGTTTTTGTTTTGGGGTTTTTGTTGTTGTTGTTTTTGCTTAGAGAACAGAATGCACAAAGAGAAGGAATAATAATTCTTTTAAACTTTTCCAGGAGCACTGAGCATGAATGATTGATGGAAAAAGAGACCCTCCTGTAGAGTGACTCAGAAAGAGAGGTGGGTTTGTTTTCTGCTGAAAAAGCAAGCTATCCAATCATTATGTCTTTTTAGAGCAACACCATAATTCTTTATATGGTTAACTCCTCCCTCACCCTGGCATCACTTTGAAAATCCAATTATTCAGTTGAATTTGGATATTTATACAGTGTCTCTCACCTAGCCACCCTGCATCAGAATTTCTGAAATAAATTTCTCTTGAAATTCTTAATTATTGTAACTATGTCAGAGGCCTCAATCTGTTTAATGAAAAACACACAGTATTGGTTATAGCCTTTTTATTTAATCCCCCGTAACATATTTGTAAGCCATATTGTGTAAATAACAAAATGCTGATTATCCAGACAAAACTTTTACTTAACCAAAGCTTTCCTCTCCCTCAGAAAGGTGATTCTGAACTCTCCATCTGGTGGAGAACAGGATGTCGGGTATGATAGAATACAACACATAATACTTGTATTTTGACTACAGATAATTATGAAAGTTACCCAATCAGAAACACTTTAATTTTAATTTAGATTACATTTTCCTATATTTAATAAAAAGGCTCCTGGTTAAATCAAGCTGTAAATTTAATTTTTCTTTGAGGGCATATATCCCCAAGGTGTTCATCAGCATTAATTTTTAAAGTAGGCAATTCATAACATGTCTTTTATGTGAATTTTCCACCACTTGTTTTGGAAAAAAAAAACAAAGAAATCCAGATCAGAGTTTCCATGTCTTTTTTAAATGGTGACATGACTAATACTCACACTCAGTTTTCAAAAGGTACCTGAAAATGTTTTTTCTTCCATAGCACATTTCTTCATTCACAGTGTTCCTAGAGACTTTTGGCTAGCTACTTTGTAGCTCTCTCCACCTCCACCCCCCAGGAGAAAATAAACTCTGATCGTTGTCTCTATCTTTTGTGCCTAGCACAGGGCTGGGAAGATCATAAACTTTTGTTGATTGAAAAAACTTGAAGTCATCTTAGAGAACTCTAAGCTGAATCTGAGATACAGGGAATCATGACCCAGCTATGTCAATGTTGAGACCTGTGCATTGGTCCACACAGCTGCAGACTCACAGAGGCAACCCTGTGAGCATACACATGAATACACACACGCACACACACACACACACACACACACACACACCATTCATATTCCTGGCTGCTTTTCCTTAAGAATTGGTGATCAGCCACACATACAGAAAGGTGAAAGAGGAAAACCTTGAGGAGTCCATGACCACTGCCACCACACTGCTTTGCCAATACTTTAAGTCCTGTCTGACTTCTGCTCCTTGTGGTTCTCTTCCAAAGCATTCCCTGTAATAATAGCTCAGGATTTGGAGTCAAAGAACCTGACTTTGAACCCCAGTTTTTTCTCTGCATGACCTTGGATAAGTCATTCATCTTCTCTGGGCTGTATATTCCTCTGCTGTAAAAGGAAGCAGTTTGACTAGATGTCTGCCAATGCTTTGTGGCCTGTGATCTTTCGATCTTATGAAATCTCAATTTCTACCATTTTTTCATATGTTGGCCACTAGAAACTGCAGTGATGGAAAAGAGTGGTGTAGACTTTGGAGCCATTGCGGACAATTTCATGGCAGCTAGCTGGTAAAAAATAAAGAGTGCTGAACTTGGTATCAGGAAGACCTGAGTTCTAATCCTGCCTCAGACTTTTAATAATTATGTGACCCTGAGCAAGTTACTGAACATCAGCCTCAGTTTCTTCATCTATAAAAAGGGGATATTAATACTTCCCAAGGTTGTTTTGAACATCAAATGAGATAACATATGTAAAGCACATGCAAACTTTAAAGCCCCATATAAATGGCTATAATTATTATAATCATTCCTTTAACCTCCAAAGCCTATGCTAGCAATAATAACTGGCATTTATATAGTATTTTGACATTTTACATCAACCCATTTGATCCTCACAATAACACTGTGAGGTGGGTGTTATTATTACCCCTATTCAAAAGTTGAGGAAACTGAGGCTAAAAGAGGATAAGTGGCTTACTCAGGATCACATAGTTAATAAATGCCTGAGGGACAGTCCTATCTAAGGCAGGACTGAAATTCAGATCTCCCTGACTCCAAGTTTCAAATTCTCTCCACTAGTGTCACCTAGCTGCCTATTTCTACTACTATTAATACTACTACTATTACTACTACTACTACTAATACTACTCCTAATACTACTACTACTACTGCTATTACCATTACCACTACTAGTACCACTTCTTCTTCCTCCTCCTCATCCACCACCACCACAAGCACCCCTACCACCACTAGTACTTCTATTACTACCACCACCACACTAGCTAATGATTATATAGTGACTATGATGTGCCAGGCATTTTGCTAAATTCTTTACAAATTATTTCATTTGATCCTAACAACAGCATTATGAGTTAGGTGCTATTATTATCCCCATTCTACAGATGAGGAAACTGAGACTAAAGATAAGTGATTTGCTCAGAGTTACAAGCTAATAAATGTCTAAGGCAGGAATCAAACTCAGGTCTTTCTGACTCCAAGTTCTTCATTCTATCCATTGTGTCACTTAGCTGCCTTTGGTACCATTACTACTACTATTACCACCACCACCACCACCACCACCTAACATTTACATGCCTACTATGTGCCAGGCACTATGTTAAGTGCTTAACAGATATCTCATTTGATCCTCACAACAGTCCTGGGAGGTAGATGTTATTAAAAGTATTATCAACACAGAAAAAGAAAGCAAGTATGCAGACATGCTGTGGTACTCAGGTCAAGTATTAGTACTTAGCACGGGAGAAGCTAGGAGTCTATGAGCCTATCAGCTTGTAGGGACAAACTGGAATTGCCTACAGTGTAACTGTATTTTCACAGTTATTATGGGCACATAGGAATTATATAGGGGCAGGAGGAGGGAGGAACTTGAGGAGGAAGAAAATTAAGCTTTTCTTAATATAGTTTGAAATTACTTGCTACTATGGAGCCTCATTGTGTTTGAGAAAGCCTGGGAAAGGTGGCACAGTTGGAGTCTAGAAGAGTTAGAAGATCATGGTCATATGGTACTGCTTTTGAAGATTCCATCTCCAGAGGTTTATTTCTGAATTTCAACCAGGGCTTCCAACTCTAAGAAAGTAGTCAGGGAAACTGTACTATGGCTGGAGTCAGCCTTCTGGCATTAGATATAATTTGTGATGAGAAAGCATTTCTGACCGAGCTGAGGCCCACATCTCTGACACATCTTTGTTCTAAGACTTTAGGCTACCAAGCTTGGGGAAGGTCTGAAGGTCTCTTATAATGTAGAACTGTTAGAGCTGGCTCCAACCAACTGCGACCTTCACAAGCAATACAATGAAAGACAATGACAGACATACCTCTGGTGCTGGGGAGCTTTAAAATGGTTGACCATACTGGAATGAGTCACATCAAGTTTTCCATGGTGACTGTACACATAGGTAGCTAACTTCAGCAAAGATGCAAACCTGGGATCTTGGCATGGTTACCCCCATGGCACCATGAACCAAGTAGACATAAACTAAAGCATATAACTCGGTACCTAGACACATATATGAATTACTCAAGAAACAGAGGACCTGTGACTCAAATGAGATCTCTTTGAGGAGGCATCATTTTTTTAAAGGAAGCAGCATGATACAATTGAATGGACAATGACTCTGGAGTCAGATGACCTTGGTCCAAATCCCACCTTAGAGACTTAATACTTGTGTGACTTTGGGTAGGTCATTTCATTGATCTGGGCCTCAGTTTCCTCACTTGTAAAATTAAGTCTAGATTAAATGACCTCTGAGATCCCTTCCATCTGTAGATGTATGATCCTGTAATAGAAGAGAGTCTAGAATTATCTCCATAGAGCTCAGCATGCACCCTTTGGGGGATGGGACAGGTATTTGGCCTTTGCTCAAGGACACGTATGATAAGGAAGCTCGTTTGTCCATTGTTCTCCATGTCAAGCGCACCAAAGAGTTCTGGTGACTGAGACATAAAGGCTGCCCATTCAGAGGTCTTTAATAGGACCAAATGAGAAAAACTCCACTTCTCTTTTTCTTTAATCATGTCACTTTAGGAATCCACCAGTTCTAGAGTTAGAGAGGATCTGAGAATTCATCATATTTAACCCCTTCATTTTACAGAAAAGAAAATCAAGGGAGAGAGGGGGTAATGCTGTTGCATGTCCAAGGTCACACAACTGATCAATGGCAGGTGTGAGTACCATGTCCAGGCACTCTGACTTCAGATCTGGCATACTTTATAGCAAATGGACATTCCTTCATCAGCAATGGTCCAGGAATTCTTTTACTTCATGTCCAATTGTGTGAGTTTGTGTGTGTCTCTCAGGGATTCCATTCTATGAGGTATGGATCCTAGAAGGTGTGTTCTATTTGTGCATCCCTGGGGAGAACAAAGATCTCTAGAGGTATTACTTGTCTCTGCCTGTCTGTGAACAAAGAATAGACTAGGAAATGCTCTGGTCTGGTCAGACTATGAAGCAAGATGGCAACTGATGAAATCTGGTCCCAAACCTAGTGACAAATGCATCTGAGAATGTGGTTCTGAGATATTCCCTGTCTTCACTTTCAAGAAACAACCCACAGGGAAGGGTGCAATACCCTTGGAGACCAAAAAGAAAGGAATTGTCACAATGACTGTAACCTCCTTGAGGGACTATCCGTTGACTTATTTTGTATTATCAATGCTTGATACAGTGCCTGTGCACTGTGTGCAATGTTCATTGACTTTCTGACTTCAAAAATTTTGAAAGAGAAGAAATACCAAAAGTACCTTATCTCTAGAGCGTGTGGTACTGAATGGGCCACTTTCCCTATGGAAAAAATACCATCATTCAGAAATCAAAGTTCTAAACTAGTTTCACAGTATTTATTAAAGCTAATGCAATTACTAGTATCATTGCAATATGAGGTAATGCAAGACAGGATAAACTAATCATTTCCATTTTACTCAATGCAATTTCAGTAGAAAATAATTAGGAATGACAATTTGAAAAACACTCAGATCAGGTAATGAGTTGTCAGTGAAGCATAAACCTCAGGATGCAAAGTGAGGGGAGGGGAGGAAAATTTTTATTATCATAGTGACTCTACAAAAACACTAATTTAAATTGAATAATTTAAATTTTTATCATAGGGACTCTACAAAAACACCAATTTAAATTCAATAATTTGGAAAGCTCTATTTTTAAGGACTTGTTTCTAAAGTAAAGAAATGTGGACAAATTATCCATGAGGGAGCAAGATGGAGTGAGAAATTTCATATGTGGCTAATTAGATGAAATGTAAATAATAATTTTATTTCCAGAGAATCAGGTTCCCCATTATTTGATAATATCATGGTAAAATGCAGTTGCTAAGCAAGTATTTCTATTACTACTAATAATAATTAGTGTTATTATTGAGAAGGTGGAAGAGAATAGATCTATGTGGAGATCAAACTGGGATCTTGGCATTGTTGGCCCCATGGCACCATGGACTAAGTAGAGACAAACTGAAGTACACAGTTTGGTACCTAAACACACATGTGAATTACCCCACAAATAGAGGCTATGTGACTCATGGAAGGAAAAAATATACACTGCACTAACTGTTCAGGAGTACTATATTAAATGTGTGTGTGTGTGTGTGTGTGTGTGTGTGTGTGTATTTACAGTGAAAGTTTTAATTTTTTTTTCTTTCCATTCAAATAAAGGGGTGCTAATCATTTTTATCATTACTCCTCTCTTTCTATTCATCATATTTTTTTCTTACTAAGAACAGAATCATAGGCTGTATTACTTTTTTTTTTACAGTAACATCTGGGAAAAATACTAATACCTATATATTTGAATTACTGTGACAAAATATGAAATTCTGGGGAGTAATAGACAGAGACTGATTTTCAATATCAGAAGACTGTAGGGCCAGATCATGCTTTCATAACATACTGGTTGTGTGATCCTGGGTAAGTCATTTAACCTCTGTGCCCTGGGTAACTCTGTAAGTCCCTACATAGATTAATCAGATAAGAAGACATTTCTGCTGTTCACTAGATATGAACAAGGCCTGGACATTCCCTGGGCATCTAGGGCATTTCTTAACAAATCTCTCAAATCCAGTTTATTTGACCCATTCCTTTGTATTATTATCATAGATTCATGAGACCATAGACTCTTTGATGGCAGGAGCTATTAATTGGTTATTTTTCTGTATCCCCAGAATTTAGCACAGTGCCTTGGACATAGTATGCACTTAACAAAAGCTACTTGACAACTCATCTTTCTGAAATCATTTTTTCTTCACGTTTAAAATTATTAAGGCCTTGGACTACATAATCACTAAAGTTCCTTTTGGGGCTAATATTCTATAATCCCATACATTGAGAAAACACACATTGTTTAGCTAATTTGCTCAGATTTAGTAGTGGTATAATGGAAATCATGCTAGATATTTACTCAGAAGCCCTGGGTTCTAATCCAAGCTCTACTACTCACCACCTACATCATACCTTGAGCATTAAATCATATAAGACTGCTGGGGTTGTTTTTGTTGTTCAGCCATTTTTCAGTTGCGTTCTACTCTTTGTGACCCCATCTGGGGTTTTCCTGGCAGAGATACTGGAGTGATTTGCCATTTCCTTCTCTAGCTCATTTGATAGATGAGGAAACTGAGGCAGACAGAGTTAAGAGGGTCACACAGCTGTAAGTGTCTGAGGATGGGTGTGAATTCAGGTGTTCCTGACTCTAGGCCCAGCTCTCAATCCACCATGCCACATAGCTGTCCCTCTGGGCATGTTTATTCCACTGTAACACAAGGCAATTGAATTAGATGTTGTCACATTTATAGTTAGGTGTCAGCTTAAGCTATTTCAGACAAGTTCTGTCTGACCTTTCAGCAAATGAATGGAGACCAACATGTCTAATTAATGTTTGCACTGGCCAGGCAGCTCTTGCCAACAATACTCCAATACTCAGGAAAGACTAGGATTACACAGTAACACCCCAACCTAAATTATAGGGTCTTCAAAACATTTACATAAAATTGGGTACTAAAGACTTAAGTGCTAGGGTTACATAAAATATTGTTGGCACAAAAACATGTCTATAATTAAAATATGCAGATTAGCCTGTTCCCCCTGAGTTTTCAGAGGGCAAATGAGACTCACATGAAACTGCAGAACATAGGGTGTGTGAAGAGGAATAGAGTGGAATAAATCTGGAAAGGTAGGTGGGAGCCATATTTTGGATGACTTTCAATTCCAGTACAGATATATAATACGGAGGTTCAATATGAAGTCTATGAACTGATGGAGACACCAAAGAGTGCTGACGTATAGAATATGAAGAAAGAGGAAAACAGGTCAGCCAAGAACAAGCACCTTTGCGTATTTCTGAGATCTTCCAGGGAGTTAAAGAACCAGTAACCAGTACCATTAACATTTTGGTTCAAAGCCAAAATGAGAGTCAGTATATAAGGCTCAGTTTGTAAAAATTGACCAAGTTAGAAGTAAAGTGATTTCGGAGGAGTATAAAACTTGGAATATGGAGATGTGGGGTTCAAGTTCTGGCTTCCCCTCTTATTGTCTGCATGACCATAGAGAAGCTAAATTACTTCTATGAACCTCTTCAGTAAAATGGAGATAATAATAATTTTCACTCCCAAGCTCACAGGATTGAGATGAGGAAAGGGTTTTGTAAATCCTAAGAAAGCTGTTATCAAGGTGTTTTCCTGGTTGCTTTAACAAGGTCTGAATTACTTTTCTGTCTTTCTGAAGTAGCCTGCACGTTGTGGGCATCTGGGGTCTAAAAAGCTTCTTATCAGAAGAACTACATATGACCCATAAATTTTATATTTTCTTCTTCTACTACATGCCAATGTCTGCTGCAACCCAATGAAATGTCTAGACCAGGGCTTCTTAATCTGGAAACGATGAATAGTGTATGTGAGTATGTGTGTATTTTTATTTGTGACACACGCATATGCATATATGTGAGTATGCATATGTACATATATATACATATATGTACTATATTTTTATTTGTAATTGTTGTTGAATCATTTTCTGTCATGTCTGATTCTTCATGACACCATTTAGGCTTTTCTTTGAAAAGATATTGGAGTGGTTTGCCATTTCATTCTCTAGGTCATTTTACAGTTAAGGAAACTGAGGCAAACAGGGTTAAGTGATTTGGCCAGGGTCACAGAACTAGTAAGTGTCAGAAGCCAGATTTGAACTCAGGAAGAGGAGTCTTTCTGACTCTAAGCATGGCACTCTATCCACTGTGCTACCCAACCACCCTCTGAGTCCTAATACCCTTATCTGAAAAAACATGGAAGTAGTAATTCTTACAATAGTCCCTCATAGGGTTGTTGTGAGAAAAGTACTCTATTAACATCAAAACACTATAAAAATATAATTCCACATATATTGAAAAATGTATCACTTGTATATTTGGTCCATGAATTGAGTCAAAACATCTCAAATCTTTATTAACTATTTGCTTTCTATGTGATAGAAACACACTATATGCCTTAAGTTTTGATTTCATGCTTATGTATGTCCTAGAAACCTGTCTATCCTAGCTCCTTCTCGACCTCCTTCTTAAAATTGTCAGGCATGTACCACTTCTCCCTAGTTCCTCTCTTGTTATTCCCTCTTAGAGATTTCCTACAAACCAGACTTAGGAAAGAAAAATTACATACTGAGACTGGGGACAGATTTATTGGCACTCATGTCCAGCTGTTAAATGGTCAGTGAACTTCTATTTGGAATAGTGGATAGTATTTTAGGTATCATTTCTTTTTCTTAGACCAAGATCACATTCTGTTAACTAGTAACAGCTAAATTTTCTGGTTTCTATGCCTATCTGACATGATGGCAGGAGCTCATTTCTCCTCTCCATTTTAGGGATTAATTCATGTACTGGATGGAGGCCCAATATGAAGTTAGTATGGGGGCAACTCAGCTCAATATAGGCGCTTCTTGAAGACTGGCCAATTGGCCACTACAACACTACAACTGAAAAATGGAAATAATGATAATGATAGCACCTAGCTCCCAGGGTTGCTCTGAGGGTCAAATGAGCTAATATTTATAAAGTACTTGCAAACCTTAAAGTACTATATAAATGCTAGTTATCATGATCATCCTAAGAGATTCCAAAAAAGGTAAATCACTCTTTTGTAGGACATGTTCTTCAGTCATTAAGTAAAAGGTATAGTGGAAAGAAATCTGGGAGCTGGTAGTCAGCTTTAAAATCAAACTAGATGAACAAAAATGGAGCCAAGAATCATTTTAAAGATGTTGATTTGCAAACTATTGTACTTGTTGCATTTTAAAATGCCCTATAAATTCTAGGGGAGCACCAGGATTCCAGGCTAGAAGTAATTTCATTTTTTTTTTACTATCTGCTCCAATAAGAGGTCTGGAAACAGACTGTGACCTAAGGATATTTTACTAAATCTAATTTTTCTTTCTTTCTTTCTTTCTTTCTTTCTTTCTTTCTTTCTTTCTTTCTTCCTTCCTTCCTTCCTTCCTTCCTTCCTTGGGTTCTTAAGCACCAGTTATGTTCAATGCTCTTCTAAGCACTGGGAAATATATAAAACTAAGTAAGACATGACCCTTGCCCTCCAAGAGCTTATACTCTATTTAGGTGTATAAGGTATGCACGCAAATGACAATATAGAGGAAATAAGAAATTAGATAAGAGGTACAAAGTAATATGAGAATTCAAAAGGGGGAGGGATCACTTGGATGGCTTGCAGAAACAGAGAAGGCTTCATGAAAGAGGCAGCATCTAGCCAGAGCCTTGAAGAATCAAAAAGAAATAAACATGTAGAGATGAGGAAAGAAGAAACTTGATAGATACACAAAGGCAAAGCTAAAATGTAAAAAGGAGAATTGTTTAGAAGACAGAGTTATTAGGGGGCAAGAGGCATTGAAGTTTTGAGCTGGAAGGGAATTTAGGTATCATCTATTCCTAATTTTTCATTTTGTTTTAATTGTACATATTTTCTTTTTTTTAAGTAATTGATAACTTTTGGTTTCACATCACAACTATTTCCCTGTATAATACTCCCCCATACCCACATTGAACTCCTTATCAGAAGGAAAAATGGTTCAACAAAACTAACTGATACAAGACTTCATTTGACCATATAAGCAACATTCCACACATGTAGTCCGCTGAAAGGAGGAAGATAGGCTTCATCATCTGTTATCAACTAGAGAAGTAGATCACTACCACTAATCTGAGTTTGTGGTTGTGGTTGTTGTTGTTCAGTCGTCAGTTGTGTCTAATTTTTCATGACCCTATGGACCACAGCACACCAATGCTGTCCATGGGGTTTTCTTGACAAAGATATTGGCTATTCCAAAAAGGTTTTTCCTTCTCCAGCTTATTTTACAGATGAGGAAACTGAGGCAAACAGGGTTAAGTGAATTGTTTATGGTCATACAGCTAGTAAGTGTCTGAGGCTGGATTTGAATTCACATCTTCCTGAGTCCAGGCCCTCTCCACTGCCCCACCTAGCTACATCAATCTGAGTTTAGCTGCCTTTTAATCCAATTGCTTCATTCTACAAAGGAGGAACTAGAAGCCTAGGGAGGCTGAGTTACTCTGAGTTTAATTCATTCTCTTGATTTCTCCACTGCCTAGGCAGCAGCCTAGCCTTGCCCTGCCCCTCACCCTATCCCTCATATCTCTAGACTTAGGATCACTCTCCTGATTGGTAAGTCTTTAGCTTGATTCTTTCATGAAGGGATGCAGTCATGTCACTACACTCCTGGCTGAGTTCACTCTTTGGCATTATCAGTTTTCTCACCAGAAGCTTGGCTCCCCCCACCCCGCCCAATCTATCCCTCTTTTCCCCAGCTTTCCATCATGCTTACCTTCTTCCCTTAGAATATAAGCTCTTCAAGAGTAGAGCTTGTCTTTTTTTTCTATTATCCCAACTTTTCCTTTTTTTCTTTTTTTTACTTTTAACATGTGTTTTTAAAACTTTGGGTTACAAATTTTCTCCCTTCCTCACTCCCCACGCACCCTCATTGACAAGGCAAGCGTCTCGATATGGGTTATAGATGTGTAGTCATGCAAAACACCTCCATAGTAGTCATGTTGTGAAAAATTAAGTATATTTCCCTTCATCCAATCCTACCCCCCATTTATTCTATTCTCTCTTTTGACTCTGTCCCTCCTCAGAAGTGTTTGCTTCTGATTATCCCTTCCCCCAATCTGCCCTCCCCTCTATCAACCCCCTGCTCTCTTGTTCCCTTCCCCCCTTATTTTCCTGTAGGGTAAGATAGATTTCCATACCTCATTGTGTATGTTATTCCCTCCTTAAGTCAAATCCTATGAGAATAGCATTCACTCATTCCTTCTCACCTTCCCCCATTTCCCCTCCACTGTGAAAGCTTTTTCTTATCTGTTTCATGTGAGATAATTTGCCCCATTCTACTTCTCCCTTTCTCCTTCTCCCAGTATAATCCTCTCTCACCCCTTAATTTTATTTTCTAGATATCATCCCTTCATCTTCAATTCACCCTGTGCCCTCTATCTATACAGGCATATAATTTTTTTCCCTCCCACTACCCTAATACTGACAAAGGACTCATGAGTTACAAATATCATCTTTCCATGCAGGAATATAAACAGTTCAACCTTAATAAGTCTCTTATGATTTCTCTTTCCTGTTTACCTCTTCCATGTTTCACTTGAGTCTTGTATTTGAAAGTCAAATTTTATATTCAGCTCTGGTCTTTTCCTCAGGAACACTTGAAAGGCCCCTATTTCATTGAATGACCATTTTTTATCCTGAAGGATTATACTCAGTTTTACTAGGTAGGTGATTCTTGGTTGTAGTCCCATCTCCTTTGCCCTCTGGAATATCATACCCCATGCCCTTCAGTCCCTTAATGCAGAAACTGCTAAATCTTGTGTTATCTTGATTGTGTTTCCACAATACTTGAATTGTTTCTTTCTGGATGCCTGCAATATTTTCTCCTTGACCTGGGAATTCTGGAATTTGGTACAATATTCCTAGGAGTTTTCCTTTGGGGATCTCTTTCAGGAGGTGATCAGTGGATTCTTTCAATTTCTATTTTGCCCTCTGGTTCTAAAATATCATGGCAATTTTCCTTGATAATTTCTTGAAAGATGATGTCCAGGCTCTTTTTTAATCACGATTTTCAGATAGTCCAATAATTTTTAAAATCTCTCTCCTGGATCCATTTTCCACGTCAGTTGTTTTTCTATAGAGCTTATCTTTGCTTGCATTTGTTTCTCCAGAGCTTATCACAGTGCCTGGCATATAGGAAAACCCTTAGTAAATGTTTGATCTAGGTATTTAGGTAGTTAATGGCAGAGCCTGGATAGGTTTCTGTCCCAGTGGCTATTCCATTATATGACATGGCAAAGTTACATTAGGTTAGCTTGCCCATTTTGCTAGGTTAATTGAATGAATTTCAGACCCCAGACGGAACATCAAAAAACAAATTCACTAATAATACCAAGTAGGACATATAACTGCTGAATGAGGTGGACAGGCAATCAGGAAGAAGTTGAGTTGTTTCAGGCAGATTGCAGCACAGCTAGCTCATTTATGTTTTTTAAACTCCACTTAGTAACAAACTGCTGAATTCTCCCTTTGTTACTATTGGGTCTGATTCACTAAGCCTCAGATGGGTAATAATCTCATTCTTCACCACTTCTTTCTGCCTCAAAGAGCAATTAGTCTTCTAACACTGAAAATACATTGGAACAGGACCAACATACTTATTTTTTACAAGCCTGCTTCTTCCTACTTAACATAATTATGACATTTTCTTAATAACAGAGACTAAAGTCTTACAAGTCTCTTGATTTCTGTTCATATTATCCTTTAATTGACTACAATTACATTAGAAGACAGGTTAGTGATAGCTTGTTTCAAGATTGCTTCAACGGGACACTGAGTTAAACAAAATCCAATCAAGGAAAGGTATTGCAATTGCAGGTGACAAATAGCAATGGAAAATGTCCAGGTTGCTATTCCTGCTGGTGCGCTAGATCATACCAAGCCTGAAGGTTCAAACAAACAGTCCTTTGACTTAAAATGCAATCTAGGATCCCCATGTCAAAGCAGTTCCCAAGACAGATTAAAAAAGTAGTTCAGGAAGATAAAAGCCAGGGCAAGAAGGTTAAAAGCAGTCAGCATGGAGGTTCTATGGGGTCTCTGGGGCTCTCCATGAAGGTCATAGAATGCATTTATATTCTTCCACAGTAGGCTCTCAGACTGATCTACTTTGGGGGAATGTTAACCAAAACTGCCCCAGGTCTGTACCAAACTTCCTTGATCACTATAGTCATGGTTAGTGTTGTGGGAGTGTGTGGGTGAAAGATGGGGATGAACTCAAGCCATCTCAGTTCCACCAGTATCCTTGAGGGCAGAGATCATGTCTACATCTTTTATGTACTCTCCTCACACAGTCATCTGGGGTAACATAGTAGTTTCTTATGTAAATTGTAAATAGATTGCTAGGGTAATTGAGTAGAAGCAATGAGAATACTTTGATATTATTTCTTTAGAAATGTCTGTGGGTCTCCACAGCAGCATCCTGGATGCAGCCTTTCTCTTTCTTTTTCAAAATATGTCCAGGTGAATGAAGCTTCCTTATGATCTATCTCATTTTCTAGCACTGACCAATAAAGGAGCTCAATCCTCAATTGGTAAACCTCTAACATGTGTATTAAAGAAAGTGGGTCAGAACAATTTTCAGTGGATTGGGCCCATAACTATTATCATATTTCTGTTGCTCACAAATTATGTGATTCCAGCCATTGCAAGTACAGTCCTCGGGGTAATGTTGTGGACTTGAGTTCAGAAATACCTAAGTTCAAATCCTGCCTCTGACATTATGTAACCTCCCTCTGCCTCAGTTTCCTTATCTGTAAAGTAGAAGTGATCATACAGGCAGTACCTACCTCACATGATTGTTACGAGGCTTAACTGAGATGATAGTTGTAAAACAGGAAAGCCCTGTATGAATGTCAGCTCTTATTTTTATTATGCCTATAAGGGTCTTCCCTCCTCTCTCCAGATATACTAATACAACCTGCTATTTTACTTGTGAGAGTTAGTTCTATGTCACCAGGAACCCTTCTAGGTCTCCAACTTCGTCAAGTCAGAAGAGTAGGTTCTAAGCATTGTTGCACAGCTTTTCTACTGGCTGTTAAGTCCCTGGTGGGTACCTGACGAGAGAAGAAATAAGCCCAAGGAGGAGAAAGTTACTTCTTTGCTATAGTCAGTAGACCGACCCACAGAATCAGTGCAGGGGGAAAAAGACCTAGAAATATAGGAACAATGCTCATAATCTAACAAGGAGAAATGTAAAGTCCTCATCTAAAGTAAAAAAAAAACTGAAAAAGACAGAAGAAATCTAGCTTAATTAACAATTGTTCATGTAGAAAAATATAGGGGGATTTTAGTTTGCTGTGAAGTTGGTACAGATAAACAGGTTTATATAGAACTGGGGATGGAAGGGGAAAGGAAGAAAGAGAATGAGAGAGACAGTGATAGTTAATGAATCAACTCAAAGCATTATTTTTTTTGTTGACAAGTTGAAAAGGAATATTTTCCAAATATTTGAAGGGCTATAGTGTATAAAAAGAATAAAGCAGCTAGATGGTATAGTAGAGAGAATGTGGGACTTGGAATGAGGAAGAGTTCAAATCCTGTCTCAAACTTTTATTAGCTGTGTGAAGTTGGGTAAATCTCTTATATTCTATATTAGCTTCAGTTTTTCCATATATAAAATGGGGATAATTAAAGCACTAACCTCACTGGATTTTATAAAGATCAAATGAAATTATATATGTGAAGCACTTTGCAAACCTTAAAGTACTTTGTAAGTGCTGACTATTATTATTATTAAACATAATCTAAGTTGTTTCAGTGAACAAAAATAGGATGAATTGGTGGTAGATCTCTGTTCCATAGAAAGCAAAAAAAAAATGACAATTAGAGTTGTCAAAAAAGGAAGAGTTTACTTCATGATTTAGTGAGTTCTCCATCACTTAAGTCCTTTAAGTGAAGAATACAAGACTAATTGTAATATCCTATTTTTGCAGATGAAGAAGTATACAAAGGTTAAATGACTTTCCCAGGGTCAGCTAGTATGTGTTTGAGGCTGGATTTGAACTTCTAAGGCAAGGGATTAGATTAGATGACTTCTAATTCTTTCTCTCAGTACAACCTTGGGTTTCTAGATGTTTATAAGTGGGTGCACCAAAAGTCAAAGAAAGCTGGTTTTCGAGTCGATAGACTTGGTCTCACAAGCTGGGTCTGCCACTTACCACCTGTTTCACCTCAGGCATATCTCTTCCTCATTTATAAGATTAGGGGGTTGGACTAGAAGACCTCTGAAGTCCCTTCTAGTTTTCATTCAATGACTCCACGATCTAATTCCAAAGAAACAATTCTTTCAATGAGCCAGCAACCTATACCCCACTATCCAGTCATATTCAACTACAAAATGGACTGCAATTTGAGGTAATGCATTACCTCAGGTATAGAGGTTACCCTTCATACGTTTCTGTCTTCCCATTTCCCTCCAGCTCTTTCTGCATGAACTTTTCAAGATAAAAAAATTCGCTACATCAAAGCTGTGGAGGAAGCTTGCCCTCCTCTTTGGCCAAAATAAGAATCCAGTTTCTACAATAAATGAGATCATAGCAACACTACTCATACTGCTAGAGATAAGAACCTGTCAGTATTTTCATTATAAAACCTTTTTCCTGGGGTTTACATACCAACTGTAGCAATTTGCTTGGAGCATAACTCCTCCAACACACACAGCTCAAAAATGGAGAAAAAATGTTTTCATTTAACAAAACCTCGAGATAGCTTCCTTGGGAATTAAGCAGGCATTAGAATTCCAAAGAGGCATCTTTTTCTCTTGCATGGTTATTGGGCTCTTTTAAGAAAGGAAAACATAGAAAACACAGAGGAAAACATGGTTTACTATTATTCAAAACTAACTTTTTAAGAAGGCGAGAGCAAAAGAGGAAAAATGGTCATCAACTAGAATATGATAGAGCATGAATTAACTCTGATGATAACAATATTGACCATCTATCCATTACAGTATCTTCTCTACCACCAAAATGTTCTTTGTGTATAAGAATACCCTCATAATTCTATTATGGAATCATCCACAATTTGAAAGAAGAAAACCAATGTTAATGACTTGCTCAGAGTCACATGGTGAGTTCAGCATCCTCAAGGTATGGGAGGAGAAAGACTCTCACTCTGAGCATTGCCTCTCAGCACAATTAGAAAGGAAAGAGGTAGCAAGGTACAAAGAACAGTGCTGACCTACACATCTGAAAAGGTGGGGTTGGGATCCCAGCTCTGACACTTACTAGCTTTAGTCAAACTACTTTCTCATCTGTAAAATGAAGGGAAATAGCTCAATGACTCCTAATGTAATTTCCAGCTCTAATACTCTACGACTGTGCAATGTGGGGACTCCTCTCTCGTCACCACTTATAGAATGTGTAACTTGGCTTCTACCCATTACTGATTGGTCAGCCTCACCATCTCTGCAGTGCACAGGACCTGCCAGATATGTTCCCTGGCTCTACTGGTGAATGCCAAGGACACAGCCCTGCTTCAGATCTCCATAGAGCTGTCTACTGGCATCCAATGGTATGGGAGAAGTTTTCTATTCTCCCAACATAAAACAACAGAATTGATCCAGGTGACCCACTTTCACTCACACAACATTCTCTACCCCTAACCCAAATAATGATAGTAATAATAGCAATAGTAAGGAGAGGAAGCATGTTGTAGGGGATAGAAAATTGGTGTTGGAGGCAGGAAGACTTGAGTTCAAGTCGTACTTCTGACACATATTGGTAGCCTAACTTTGGGCAAATCAAATAATCTCTCGGGGCTATGGGGAAATTTCTAAGACTATAACTTGCAAAGAAAGTATCCACCTGCATTAGCCAAGGAGAATTGGAAAGAGGAGGGGAAGAAGAGAAGGTACCAATTAGAAGGGGTCCAGGGTGTTATGGAAGAAGCTGAGAAACTCAGATAGGAGGTTGAGCTGGGAGTCAAGTAAGGATGGCTACAGCCACTTCTGAAATGATGGTCCAGGCCAGGGAATCACTAATCAGAAGAGCAGTCTTCTAGGCAGAAAAATTGCCAAGGTGGAATGGCTAATGATGAGAAGCTAAAATTCAAAAAATAAGTTGAGCAAAGAGTGTTAATAGTAACAATAGGTAGCATTTTTGCAACATTTTAATGTTTGTAAAGCATATTACGCCTATTACTGTATTTTGATCCTCATCAAAGTCCCGTGAGGTCTGTGCTATTAGCATCCTGATTTTACAGATAGGGGAACTAAGTCTTTGAGACATTTTAAGTATTTACCCAGTGTCACACAGTTGTTAAATGTCTGGTGTTTTTTTTTTTTTTGTTTGTTTCTTTTGTTTTTTTAACTTAGGTCTTCTTAACTCCAAGGCCATCTTTGTATCCATTATGTCACACTGCCTCTTTTCTTTAAAGACCCAAATCAAATATGATTAAGCCTTCTCTGATCTTTCCAGTGAGAAATGATCTTGGTTTCTTCAGTGAAACCTTGTAGAGTACTTTTTTAATCTCTCTCATACAGTTATTGTTCTGTTTTAGTAGGTATAGAACCTATTTCAATGATCATTTTGTCCCCATCAGTGCTTACTATAACATCTAGTGTGTTATAGTGTGTTATAGAAGATAGACTTGGAGTTTGGGAGGCTCAAGTTCAAGTCTTGCTCCTTTGTGACAACTGGATGAGACCCTGAACATCTCTGAACTTCATTTATATCTCTGTGAAATGGGAATAATAATACCTGACTCTCACAGGGTTGTTGGTAAAACACAAATGAGAGCATGTGAAAAGTGTTTGGCAACATTTAAAGCTCTATGTAAATGTCAAATCGTCATAAATCATTGTTGAAGAAATCAATGAACAAATGAGGAGACAAATATACTATTTCTTTCTATAGCTTTTTAACAACCTGCTTCCCCTTCCCTTAACATAAGTAAAGACACTTTGGATTTTGCAGGAATTACTTTGGAAATCTGGCCCAGATCCTCAAACTTAAATCCTGAACAAATACAAGTCACTACCGACTGAAATAAGGATAGCGTTTTATATTCAGAAGAGAGTTGGAGTGGATTCAGAAAAGCTGAGATGAAATCCTGGCTCTACCACTTACTATCTAACTATATAACCATTGATGGGGCACTCCATCTCTTTTGAGGCTCATGTTTCTCATCTATAAAAAGGGTGGAAATGAACTAGTTAAGTGTTGCAGAGGGTAGTGTTCTGGATCTGGAGTCAGGAAGACCTGAGTTCAAATCTGGTCTTTGATACTTACCAACTCTGTGACCTTTAGCAAGTTACTTAACTTCTGTCTGCCTCAGTTTCCTTAATTGTAAAATGGGGGTAATATGAGCACCTATTTCTCATGGTTCTTTTGAGGATCAAATTAGATATGTGTAAAGCAGTTAACACAATGCCTACACACTTAAAAATATTTGTCCCATTCTTTCCTTCCTTCCCTGCATCCCCTACCTTCTAGTGTTCCCTATATGTGCTGTCTTCCCCCATTAGTATATAAACTTTTTCAGGGAGAAAAAAACTGCCATATTTACCTATCCTTGTATCTCTAACACTTAGCACAGTGCCTGACTTAGAGTAAGTGCTTAATAAATGCTTGATTATTCATTCATTGATCATTAGATGGTTTTGCTTAAACATTGTTGGGGAATGTCCATCATGGGGGTGGGGCCCTTCTAGTGTTTCTTGGGAAGTATATGTTGCACCAATACAAAATATATCACATCTTTAAAAAGAAAGAAATTACAGATTACAACTGAACATAAAAATGTGAATTATTGCTATTATCATCTTCTCCACCCACCTCCACCCACAGAGTCAAGCATAATGGTGAGCATATAATAGGTACTAATTAATTAATATGTGAGGTACAAATAGGTACTTGGCAAAATTGCAGTATGTTTGGAGGTATTACTCTGGAATCAAATTGAGAAACTTAGTCACTGGAAAATCAGCCAATTAACATTTTAGTGTCTATTGGGTGCACAGACCCATTATTAGGCTATATCAAAATTAGCATATCTCATCTAGTCTTGTTCTTAGGCGAAATACACATTTATGGTATCATAAATTCCTAATTGGTTTAATATAAAACATGGATGCTAGACCAGTTCATTTTCCTATGGCCTATAATCTATAATGAATGAATTTTTTCCAACAGCAGTCATGAAACAAAAGGATTTAAACTACCTCACAGATTTGGAAAAACCACAATAAAGATAATACAATAAACGATTGTCTAAGAGCAATGCTTATTTTTTTTCCTTTTAAAAATGTAAAAATATTTTGGCTTGTTGTCCACATTTGCATTCCTCAAACACTACTTTATTTGTGAGACAACTGGGAACCATCACATTGGACAATGTTTTCATTCATCCTGACCCAGTCATTTGAACTAGCATGTAAAAGATATGACACCACTCTTGATCCTGTACTAGGGCACTCAGGCACATAATATGACCCAGCACATTCTTCTACATAAACATCAGTGAGAAATCCATTAATATCATAATTAATGCCTCATCCAATGCTACATCAGGAAGTCCAGTCTGTGATTTATTAGGGAGTTAGGCCATGACTTTTCAAAAAACATTAATAGAGAGGAGCTTAGCATAGTGCTTCACACACTGCTTAATAAATGTTTGATAGATTTACTCCCTAAGGTATGGGAATTTGGTTACATTATAAAATAGATTATCCCCCATTCCCAAATAAGTTATGGAAATTTATATATTTCAATTCACCAAAAATGTATTGAGTGCCTACTATGGGTAAGGTTATTGTGTCATGAGTTGAAGATAAATAGACAGTAACAAAAATAGTCTTTGTCCCAAGGAATTGACATTTTACTGGGAGTGGAATTGACATACATAAAGATAAGGAAACACAGAGTATATACAAAGTAATTTCAAAGAGAGAGCACATTAAAACTAGGTTCATCAGGAAAAGCCTCATGTAAAATCTGTGCTTTGGAGGATGCTAGCAATTCTGAGTCAGAGGTGAGAAAGTAGTGTATTCCATACATGGAGGATCACTTCTATTTTGTGTAGAATTAACTGGAGAGAAGAGACACTGGATGCAAAGAGACTAATTAGAAGGCTAATGTGATAGTCCAGACAAAAGGTGAAAAAGGTTTGAACTAAGGAAAAGGTTGACTTAGGTAAGAGAAGGAACAAATATGACAGATGTTGTGGTGGTCAGAAAACATTTATGAAGGACAAGTATTGGGAAAAAGGTGAACAAGGTGGTGTCTAACCTCAAGAAGGTAACACACAATACATAGATAACCACAACACAAATTAAAGTGTTAAGTGCTAAGGAGAGGTCTAAACAATGTGCTATGAGAGAAATACTGAGGGCCAGATCACTTCTAGGACTGGAAGTTCTGAAAGGCTGGAGGTTCTGAAATTTCTGGAGAGTTGAAATTGGGCCTTGAAAGTCTCTGAGCAGGCAAAGATAGGCAAGGAGATCTTGTAGGGTGATATGAGCAAAGGCACACACAAGGAGAGGATGAAAACAGAGGCCAGATTGGTTGCACTGAAGGAGTTTGAGGTAAGGTAACAACCAAAGGATGAAGCCAGATTGTGAAGAGTCTTGAGTGCCAGCCTAATGACTCTGTATTTTTTCTGGCAAGCAAAAGACGGAAGTGACCATTTCTGGTTCTCAGTTCTTTTATTCCCAAACACCTACACAGCTCCATTACTTAATGCATAGTCCAAGTTATGTGCCTGGGACACCCTGGCTATAAAGCTTTAAATCAAGTATTTTCAAAGGCAAGTCGCTAAAGTGAAGTAATATTATCTGGCATGTATATAGTGCTTAAAGATCTTTAAAGCATTTTATATATGTTACCTCATTTGATGCTCACAAAAACCCTGTGGGGTGGGTGCTACTATTGCCCTCCATCTTATGGATGGAGAAACTGAGGCTCAGGGTAACTTGCCTAGAGTTACACAGCTGGGAAGTATCTGAGGCAGGATTTGAACTCAGGTCTTCCCAAATCCAAGATTGACACCCTATGCATTCTGTCATCTACCAACCTACGAACAACACAATAAATGACAAGTCTCATCTAAAAGGCAAGATACTATAGTGAAAAAATTTCTGGCTTTGGAGGTAATAGACTTGGATTCACATCTCAGCTTTGACACTAAATAGCCATGGCATCTTGGAAGAACATTTCAATATTTTTGAGCCTTAGTTTTCTCGTCTATAAAATAGGGCTATTTATACTTGCACTGTCTTCCAGAGCTGTTGTTAAGAAAGTGCTCTCTAAGACCTAGGCTTATACAGAAATTGAATTGTTATTACTCACCAGGTAACCTTCTGGGCTAATCCTGAATCTCTCTAAATAAGTTCAATCCAAAAAGGCTTTATAAATGATTCAACCAAGTCTGGGTCATATCACAATCTTGAATTCTGTAGACTCAACAGCAATTTGGGGGGGGTGGGGGTGGGGGAAAGAGCTAAATGTTTGAAGTGACTCAACCAAAGTTTTGCCTGGCCTGCTTGCTAGGTACATTCTGCACTGATTTTGCTCATTAGCTCATTTTTCATTTTCCTTTTCCAGGTCAGTTTTTTTTTCTTAAGTACAAATTATATAAACTTCTAGTCATTGCCTTCTCTGGTGATAACACACTGATACTGTGTTAATAGGTTAAGACAGAGTCTATTTAGTGATAGATGAACCTCAAAATATGCAAACATTACAAAGTTTGGATATCTTAAAAATTTTCTTCAAGTTTGTTTGTGCATCCATAGAAATAACCACAGGTGTCAAATTAAAATTTTTGTGAGTTCTAGACATTTTCACTTTTAACTAACCTTTTATGGCTCTTCCCTTGTCACTTTGCTCTTCACTGTTCACATTCATTCTCAGACAATATCATTTGATCTACTTTCATGGCTTCTATTGTCCTTGCTAGGCAAATATCTCTGCAATTGGCATCACAATTCCTGATCATTTACCCCCATTTCATATCTTCACAACTGTTTCAGGGCATTTCCATTTGGATTCTATCACCTCATAGCCAATTGTTGGGCTTGAACTCAGGTGAGACACGGTTTTAATCCAGTGTCCAATATTTAATTATGTCACTATAGGCAAATCACCCCAACTTTCTGAGTCTAGGTTTTATCCTCTATACAATGGAGGATAATAATGCTTTGAAGATCTGCCTCATGACTCTGTTATAAGGACCAAATAAGGTATTTTTAAAAGGCTTGTTTTAATGTTGCCTATGACAATGAAGCCCTCATCAGCATCCTGCCCCAACCCTGCAAATTGACTTCCCTTCCCAACTTCTATCTCTCTGTCCATGGACCCATTTATCTGTTCTTCCTGGCTTCAAAAATTGAGATCTTGAAATATCCTTATAATATTATAGATCTAGAGCTAGAAGGGGCTCAAAGGTAATCTTGTGCATCTCTTGCATTTTACTAATGAGAAAAGTTCTCTTCATATTTATTCGGCATATTCCTATATAAGTGCTTCACTCCCCCATTTGAATATAAGCTCTTTGAGAGTAGGCATCTGGATACATGCCTAAATATGAAATGTCATCTCATTAAAAAACAGATAAGCAAGGGAGAAATTACCTTTTAGATATGTGGATGGGGAAAAGTTCATGGCTAAACAAGCGATAGGAAGGATCACAGAAAATAAAAAGGACAATAGTGATTATATACAATTTTAAAAGCTTTTTTTTAAATAAGTCTAATGCATTAAAAAACAGAAGAGAAATGGGTAACTAGTAAAAAAAAAAAAACTTAGTAGCATGTTTCTCTGATGAAGTTCTCATATCCAAGATATATGTGTATATATATATGGAACTGATTCAAATTCATAAGACTAAGAGCCATTCCCAAATAGAGAAATTGTCAAAGAAATGAACAGGCAGTTTTCAGAAGAAGCTTTACTACTAGTAGGTCCATATGCCAAAGAAATCAAAGAAAGAGGAACAAGACTGATATGTTTAAAAAATTACAGCAGCTCTTTTTTATGGTAGCCAAAAAATTATAAACTAAGAGGGTGTCCTCTTATAGGGAATCTCTAAACAGATTGCGCCATATTCTTGTGCTATAAGAAATGATAAGGGGCAGCTAGGTGGTGCAATGGATAGAGCCCTGGCCTTGGAGTCAGGAAGACCTGAGTTCAAATCCAGCCTCAGAAACATAATACTTACTAGCTGTGTGGCCCTGGGCAAGTCACTTAACCCTGATTGCCTCACCAAAACAAAAAAATAAAATAAAATAAAAAAATGATAAAATGGAAAATCTCAATCAAATAGACAATTTCAAAGAAAACTGAGAAGACCTTTATGGATTGGTGCAGACAGAAGCAGGAAAAACTAGAACAAATTATATAGTGATAACATTTTAGAGAAAAACAAACTTTAGAATTCTGCTCACACGAGTCTAAAAGAATAAAGATGAAACCTTCCATTCACTTCCTTTATCACATAAGTGATAAACTTAAAATACAATGACATATACTTTTGGACATGGCTTACACAAGAATTTGTTTTGCCAAATAATGTAGATATATTTTCAGGTGTTTGTTTTTCAGACCTTTTATTTATTTAACTTGTTTAACTGGGAGGGAAGGCAATAGGAGGATCATTATTTTTAAAAAAATACACATAACCTGAAAAATAAAAATGAGAAAACTTCTTTTTTTTAAAAAAAAATAGGGTTTAGATGACCCTAGGGTTTGGAATAGCTCAAGTAGAAATGGGCACCATTGGATAAGGAGGAATCTATTGTCAGAGAGTCCAGGCTACACAAGCTGTGTGTATATATGGAAAAGGAAATTGAGTTCCTAAACAGGTACAGCCTATAGTAAAAATAGTCTGGGAGCCAATAGAAATGGCTATCTGCCTAGCTTTTTTTTTCGGGGAGGGGGACACTCAGTTTCCTCATCTGTAGAATGGAGGAGTTGGATTAAGTAGGCTTGCAGGAAATAAGCATTTGTTGAACACCTACTATGCACCAAGTACTTTTCTTAGGTTGAGGATACAAATACATGCAAAAAGAAAGATGGTTTCTGTCTTCAAGAAGCTTATGAAGGGACAAAAAACACTAAAGAGAGTTTAAAAGGGGAGGAGGAGGAGAAGATGCCCATCCAGGGATACAGTGTTCAGAGAAAGTCAGCTTGAAGAGGAATGATACATAGCCAAACTGGTCCTGTCTCCAAAATGGTGGCCGTAGAAGGAACTCAACAATAGGAAAATAGGGCTGGCATGGAAGAGGGATGAAGTGAGTTAGAAGGCAACTGAGTCATGGTGGCAAAGTCCAGAGAGAATCAGAAGTATAGCCAAAGGGGAATGAGTAGGGGCTGCTACATTTATTTGTAATTCTATTCCCAATGTATAGTAAGATGCTTGGCACAGAGTTGATATTTAGGAAGTCTTATTGACTGACTGTTAAATGATTTGCCCAAAGTCATATAGGTAGTAAGTGACAGGAGCAATATTTGAACTCAGGTTCACCTATTCCACAGGGTTGTTGTGAAAATCAAGTGAGGTAATATTTGTAAAGCTCTTAACACAATCTGAGCACATAGTAGGTGCTCAATAAATTCTTATTCTCTCCCTCCATTTCAAAAGACAGTGTTTCTTCTACTGTATCACTCTGCCTATTCAGACCTTTTACACAACCAGTCTACAAGACCTGCCAATTGTGGCTCCAAAATTCAACTCTCATTTTCTGTTCCCACACCAATTCAGGCAGCCATTATATTGCATTGGCTTCATTTTGCTTTTCAGGTTTGTATACCTTGCTTCCCAGGCCACATGGGCAAGATATTTTACTGTTCTGGAACCTCAGTTTCCTTATCTGTAAAACAAGGCTAAAAATACTTACATGTCTTGCTTCATAGGGCTGTCATGAATAAATCATTTTTGTATCCTGAATTACTACAGAGCTATTATTATCATTTTATTCATAGAAATTGCTAATACCATCCAGTGTATTTTTAAAATGCCTTCCATTTGAGTTTTGATCTCCCTTACTTATGGTCATGCTCGTGTAATATGAGAAGCTGATACTTTTTCCAATTTTATTGCCTATCTATAGTCTCCATACCTGAGAAACAACTTGAAAGTAGAACCCATCTGTAATGTGATAATCACCAGATTGTTATCACTGTCACAAAGAATTTAAATGTTCTTCCACCTACCCAGCTAAGTAAGTGTGAGATCTGTTTTATAGATGGAGAAACTGAAACACATTGACTTGTCCTCAAGCATAGTGTTACTAGAATTACCAGTCTGGGAAGTCGAGGCTGCTGTCACAGTATCAAAGAATCTCAGAGTTGGAAGGAGTTTAGAGATCTAAACCCACAGTCACACAGCTAGTAAATGGCTAAAGGGGGATTCATAATCAGGCTTCCTGACCTCAAATCAAACTTTCCATCCACTGTGCCAAATTCCACCTATTGCCACATCTTCCCTGTATTTACAAATTAAATAAGAATCATAGTCAGTGACCATCTAATCTATCTCATACCTGAAAAAAGACTCTTTCAGTCAGTAGCAGTCACTGGGGCTATAAAAGTAGAAATGTAACTATCCAGGACTTCAAGGAGAATGCATTTTCTCAGGACAGATAACACACCTGAAGCAAAAATAAACAACAAGAAATCCATGTTCTCTTGAGAGGCAGCCCATTTCACTTTTGAACAACTGTTTGGAAGTTGTTGTTTTTTTTTTTTTTCCCTTACATCAAGTTTATATTTTCCACTTAGTATTACTTCTATCCATCACACCTATTTCTGCTCACTGCTCACTTTTTTTTCCTCTTCACCTTTCTTCATATTGAGAAACAGTTTGAGGTAGAGGAAGGAGAACTAAACTTGGTGTCTGATGGCCTTTTGTTAGTCCCTGGTTTACCACTTACTAGTTGAGTAAACTTGCTCAAATAGAGCAAGTTCAGTTCTAATATTTGATACCACACCTTCACCATCCTTGAACTCACTTATCATGTCTCCCTTGAGTCTTCTGTTCTTCAGGAAAAACATTCCCAGTTTCTTCAATCAATCTTTGTTGGCATCATCTCTAGTTCTCTCACCATTCTGTTTATTCTCCTCTAGATATGCTCTAACTTCTCTAATGTCTCACTGTCATTATTAAAATGGGGTCCCCAGAACTGAACACAGTGCTCCAGAAATGGTCTGATCAGGGGAGAATACAGTGTAATTATTACTACTCTAATAATGGACACTATCTAAAAAGCAGCCAAAGTTGTATACCCTAACAACTTTCAGACTTGTTGGTTTCTTTTATATCTCACTCCCCTGGAATAACTTGCCCAGTGCTGAACAGTGATTCTGCAAAGAAAAGCATCTTTTTGTAAAAAAAAAAAAAGTTTTTCTCCAATGTGTCCATTTTTAACGTTTTAACGTTTGAATTTCTATATACTGAGTATTCTCAAAATAGATTACCAGTATAAGCCTTTAACTCATGTTGACAAGTGGCAAATGCCTGTAAGTATCTAAAAGCAGGCTTTAAACTGGTCACATTGAGGTAAACAAAATTCTTATGCCTAAGCAATTAGTTATCAGAGATTATTTTAAGCGCAAAAATATATTGCCAGCTAACATGGATGATACAGAAAGTTACTAGTAACTACAGAAACAATTACAGAGAATAAAGATATTTTGTGTGGCTTCACGGAGCAGCACTAGGACCAATGGATATAAAGTTCAGCTCAACAGATTTTAATTCATAGAAAGAAGAACCATAATACACAACTGCAAATCATTGTCTATATCACCATATGGCTTACAAATTGATGTCCTCACAACAACCCGATGAAATGGGTCATGCAAGTATTACACATATGTGTGAAGGAGCTATGAATCTATCAAAAGAATGCCATCCACTGGCACAGATCAAAATGCCACTGTGATTTAGTAGCAAAAGCCAAATGAATTGTCTCATGCACAAAGAGGTTAAATTACTTGCTTAGTATCATGATCTAGTCAGTATCAAAATTGGAATTTGAACCTAGGTATCTTAATGCAAAGTCTAGCATTCATTATGCTATCGGTATTATTAAAACTATTTTACAGATGAAATAATGGAAGCTCAGTTAGGTTAAGCAACTTGCCTTAGTTTACTCAACTAGTAAGTGGTAAACCAGGGACTCACAACAGGCCATCAGACACCAAGTTTAGTTCTCCTTCCTCTACCTCAAACTGTTTCTCAATATGAAGAAAGGTGAAGAGGAAAAAAAAAAAGATAAATAGAGGAGAGAAAAGAGAAAGAGGAAAGAAGGACCAGCTACTTCTTTCCCTTCTGAACAAGGTAAACTATTGGTCTCCATTCCTTTCAAGTCCCAGAATTGTTCTTTTTTTTTTTTTCCTCTCTGGAGAACTTTTATATATCTAAGCAAGGCTTTCAGCACTTACAAATTGGACAGCTCCAAAATATAGTATTCGCCAAAGCCTTCTGTTCCCTAGCTGCAAATCAATTCTATTCAATTCAGCATATATTTATTAAGCATATAATATGTGAATACGTAGTTTAGAAAAGTTATGATCCCTTCCCTAATGTTTCTTGCAGAGCTGCTCAAGGATTGTTTAATCAAATCATGGTATTTACTTCTGCTCTTAACCAATATTTTACATGCTCCTCATGAACAATTTACAAATGATGAAACTGAGGTACAAAGAACTTAAGGGACTCACTCAAGATAACTTAGGTAGTCATTGGAAGTGCCAGTGTTCAAATTTGGGGTCTTTAACAATTAACTCTCATGCCAAAATGCCTCCCAAAGTTGGATTACATTTTATTACAATGTAACACCTACAATTATAATGCCCAGTATGAAAATTTTGAAAGGTCATAAAGTCAGATCACAAAAAAAAAACAGCTAAAAAGTATCTCTAAAAATTATTGAGTTCTCCTTATATATCCATGCTAGATTTTTTTTGCTTCCATATAATCTCTCAATTTATTTTATTCTTTTAATCTGAAGTATGTTCAATATCTTTTCTTTAAAAAGCATCTTTTCTTTTTTTTAAAAAAAAGGAGAAACCAGATAAAAGAAAAGAATGTTTAATATAAAGTTTTATTTAGAATGATAAAGTAAAAATATATGCACTTTCTCCTAACAGGATCTGAAAATCATGAGAATGCTTAAGGCAATCAAAGAACCCTTCTCTTTGAAAACATGCTCAAAGGCATGAATGCAAATTAGACACTATTCCCTAGGCCATTGGCCTATCTTACTAGATTGGTGATTTGTGCTTAATTTCCCTTGTCTAATAATTCACCTTTACTAATTATCACTTAACACTTTGAAATAGTTTTTAAACATTTGGAATGGATGTTAACCTGAAACTATTACTTGTATATATACCATTATAGCATTATATTGAAAATAGAGGTGGTGGTGGTATGGAAGGATAACTCTCCATTTATTGGTGTGGATATGTGTGTGTATAAAATTATAAAACCTTAAAGTTGACCAGTATCTTCAAAATTTGGATGATCAGTCTTCAGAGATTTTTAGCAGGATACAGGTTGATACAGAGGACACCTCTGAGGTATCTTCTTGTTCTGAGATTCTGTGACTAATAGGATGAAGGATATAGAGGTCATTTAGTCTTAATTCATTGGATAGATGAGAAAACTTAGGCCTACAGAGATTAACTAACTTAAAGTCACAATGAATCAATTGACAGCAGGAGAATTTGAATTCAGATCTTCTCCAAATTGTACTGATCTTCCCACTTTATCCCTCCTTCTTTCTGCCATTTAGTGCAAAGCCAATATGAATTCCCTCTAAATTTCCCAACAAACACCTCCAATGTCTAAAGGTATATCACTTAATAAGATAGTCCACTGTATTTTGATATTTCTAACTTTTACAAAGTATTGTCTTTTTATTGGGTAAAAATCTAGTTCCTCTTAATATACACTATTGCTACTAGTCCTGTGGTTGCTGTTTGGGGAGAGGAATGGAATTAATCTTTTTCACCTGAATACTCCTCAGATTTTCAAGATAGAAATTATGTCTCCTTAAGAATCTATTCTCCAAGCTAAATAAACAATTCCAAATGTCATGATTTCTATTCCCCTAACCATGCAGGCTAGTTTATCCTGGATAAGCGTCAGATTATTAATGTCCACCCTAAAATGTGGTCTCAAAAGATCTTATGATAAACTTATACCACTGAAAAGAAATGATGTCTAGTTTATCTAAATGATATCTAGTTTATCTAACCTTGTCACTTTACAAGTCAACTGAGAGGTCCAATTAAGAGACTTTTCAAGATCATACAGTTAATATATGGTGGTATATTTGAGGTGGTATTTAAATCCAAATCTCCAAGTCTAGTAATCCATGACTATCATGACTACACCATGCAGTTCTTAACTACTTTATAACCACAATTAATACATACAACTTCTGACAACTCCATAAACTCTTTAAGTAGTGAAAAAAGAGAATCAAGTTACTACAATAATAATTGATCCCCTACTGATAAATCTCATTCTGTAGGGAACATAATGGTTCAAAAGTTACTAAAAGTGAAACTTACCAATCTTAGGAGACATATGTATATGTATGTATATGTGTGTGTATCTTTATCTATATATCTCAGAAATCAGAAATATTAGTATTGGAAATTGTCTTACAAATGGATGTTAGAAGACAGAACTGACAATGTTTAAGCTAGAAGGGACCATATAACAGAATCTCTGACCCCAGAAGATAGAATCTTAGAACTGAAAAAAAGGCCTTAGATACAATGAATTCCATTAACCTTATCTTTCAAATGAGTAAACTAAGGCCCAAAGAAGGTACGTGACAACCTAGGTCACCTAAGTAGGAAGTAGGAGAATTAGTATTCTAAATCCAACTTGCTTTTCACTATATCTCATGTTGTCCCCCACAAGACAACCGAAATCATTCAGGCTAGCTAACAAATAGTTTTAAAGTAAGGGGGCTTTTTATGTTTTATGTTTTTCATGCCATCATAATTTTCCAAAAATTATGGCTCCAAAAGCCATCCCATATAATAAATAGCATTTCTGTAAGAAAGAAAAAGAGTAAAAAAAAATCAGCACAACCAATCAATACATAGAAAAAGTCTGAAAACATGTGCAATGTGAAACACCTGTAGACGTCCCACCTTTTTTAGGGGCTGGATTGGGTAGTGCCTTCTCATATCTCTTAACTGGAGTTGTAATTAATCTTTATACCTTTACTACATTCATTCTGATGTGTATGTATTCTTCTTCCATTTTCATAGTTATAGTCTTCTTGTCAGTGAACTTTTATTAAACAGAGAGCTAGGCACAAAGTATAAATAAGAGAAAATCATCTCCCTCATTGAGCTTTTGGTCTAAAATGTGAGTAAAAAGTATAGGTCTTGTTGTGTGGCCATAAGTAAGTCACTTAATCTTCCTGATTCAGTTTCCTTATCTGTAAAAATAGACATAATAATAGCTGCACTTTCTACCTCACAGGGTTGTTGGTGAGCCTCAAGTGAGTTGATAACTATGAGTTGTATGTTGCAAACTTTAAAGTACTATAAAAATGTCACTTATGGCACACATGATAAATTTATGAAAGATGTGTAAAACCAAGAGCAGGTTGTATTCATGCTACTACCTGAGGTGGTCTCTCTGCCTGAATTCTGCCTTTATGATGAGGCTCTTACCAGGAAATAGAACATTTGTGATTTTTAATAATTGAGAAAAGTGAACTTGCCTATTTCTGGTCATGTGCATTGAAGCTTTTTTTTTTTTTTAAAGAGTACAGGAGAGACATATACCAGTATTTTCCGTAGAAAAGGAAGAGTTAAATCTTCTACGGAAAAGTAGGGACAAGCACTAAGAACATTGCTGCTGAGTGATGATTGATGGCTCAGTAACTAAAGACATTGTCACATTGAAAGTGTCAATATTCAGAGGATCAAACATTTCAGGTACACTGGCAACTCGAATAAAACATTTCCGCGCTGGAGAAGTGAAAAACTAAACCTCTGCAAAAACCACGAAGCCTAATTTTCTAGAGAACGAAAAGCACCTGGGGTGGGTCAGTTATTAGCTGAAAACTTCCCTGGTAACTGCGCCACCTTTTGATTTGGTTTCCCTGTGGGGGTTTCACATTGATTTTGTAAACCCCAAAAGGAAAACATTTAGGAGAGTAAATAAACATAAATCAACACTTTCAAAATCACATAAGCGCCGAGACAAACCTTTGCAAAGTAGAATTTTGTAAACTGCTGTCTCCAGGTTCAGCACCAGTCACATCACAGACAGCAGCGACGCCCCCCCCCCCCCCACTCACCACCTCCAGGCAAGATTAAGCCCTCATTTGTTCTGGGTTACAGAATAATTGGTAACCTGTCTAGAGCTCACGGGAGAGTGTGAGGAACCCCATTCTCATTAGCTAAGAGTAAAGACAAATCTCCATTATTTCGAAATCAACATCAGTCATTCAGCTATCCTAGGCTTAGAGTATTCAGTGTATTAAACGTCCCCTCTCCACCTGCCCAGTCACCTCCGGGCCACTATCGTTTCAAACACCACAAATCGCCTAACATAAATGAAGTTCCCTCTGGCCCCAGCACCCCTCTTATACAAAGAGAAAGTCTCCTGTTCATTCCGCTCTGTCTGAGCATTAAAGGGATTTTCGTTGAGTCCCTGAAGCTGTAGGTAGCATGCATGGACTACAGATTATTAACCCATGTCCTACCTTGCATCCAAACATCAACGACAACGTGTTGTTGGTGCAGGCAACTTTGCAGTGGCAAATCATTGGTGTGAAACAGTCAGGGTTCTTAACAATAGGGGACATTCCTTCAGGGCCGCAGCACTGACAGGTTACTGTGGGACGACAACAAGACGCTCCCACAGCACATGGATTGGCGGCATATGCCGCTCAGCAGCTCTCTGCTTTTTTCCTGCTGGTCAGAGGAAGCTTGCTGTAATCGCTCCCTATGTCCCGCTCCATCCCTCCTCGGTTCCGCTGGGCTCTGCTCTGCTCTCCACTCCTTGCCTCTCTTGGGTGGCGAGGGGTGAATCAAGGATGCAACATTGAGCGGAGGACCTCCGTCCGCGATTTCCTAACACTGGGAAATTAGTTTGGGATTTTTTTTTCCCCTGAGAAGGAGGTTGGCTTTTTTTTTAACGTTGAAATTGGAGGAGGAAAAAAAAAAGGGAAGCGAAGTGGGTAGGGTTAAAAGTAGGTGGGGCTGTATTAGCATGTAAAAGGATGTGACCGCCCACTCTCCACGATCACAGAAGAGTGTCATGAGAGCTGAAGTGGGCTGAAATTATTCCATCGGAAGAAAAATACTGCAGCTCCTGATTTGGTAAAAAGCCAGTGTCTTGCTGCAATACATAGTCATGGAGGGGAGGGGAGAAGAAAGCCAAGAGAAGGCAGAGACGGGGGCCGGTGGGGCGGGAAAGCCACTTCTCTCTCTGTGCATTACAAAGAGGATTCCCTTCCCGGGAGGGGGGAGAGAGGAGGGACAAGGTGGGAGGGGGGGCACAAAATCAATTGAGTCACTGCCCGGGAGGAGCTCTGACCTTTAAACGCTGTAGGGGAGATGGATCTCAGCACGAAGCCAAAAGTCACTGCACTAACATACGGAAAGATGAAAATCGCAGGAGCTAGAGTTTGCCTCGGGAGAAAACCTGGTTACAAGTAACATTTACCCAAGCCTCGCCAGCCCTGCGGGATCATTCTCCAGGCACGCATTTACAAACAGACAGCCTGATGGATCGCAGTCAGCTGCGAATGAGTCTATAAAGTTGATTGGGAAAGACGCCAGTGGGGAGCTGAGATTGTGGGGCAGAAGCGCTGCTTCCGAGGTACTGTATCTCCCCTCAGTGGCGGCTGGACATTCAGGGCTTCCAATTGGGCTTTGGAGCTCATGGCTTCAGGTTGGGGGCTTTTGGAAACTCTGAAGAAGGAAGGGTCTTTTTTGAGATGGTGCCTAAGAGATTGGATCTTGAGACCAAGCTTAAGGCTGTAATTCCAAGTATGAATGAAATATACAATGGTCAATATATTCCCTTCTCCCATCCCTAGTTAATGGTGATTTTTGTTTATAATAGTGGTTGCATATTGGAAGAAAAAAAAAAGAATGAAACCTATATGTATATACATGTGAGGATATATGTCTGTATATGTGAGTATATATTCTAGGTGTTAAGTAAGGAAAGTCTGAGGAATGAAGTTTGGAGACAAAAGAAGCCTATGAATGATAAAATCCAATCCATCACAAACTTTTTATTCCCACATCAATCACTCCTCCTACTTAAGTCCCACCACAATTAATATCTGGCATTTCTGATGTCCTGCCCACATGATAATGAACTCCTAGAGAAAAGACTTTTTCCTTTCCAGAAACAGCAATGAGCAGATTCTTTTTCTAGTGTGGAGGCTCACACTATAATATGGGTATAGTGTGGCCTGGTCTGACCATCCAATAAAGGTGGAAACTACCTATCAAGGATTTTTATCCTAAAAGCTGGCAATATTGGCCAAGACACTTTAAAAAAATTAGGAAATAGGTATTGGTCGAAGTGAGTCAAGTAATTAAAACTGTAACTGACAATTCTCTGATTAAAAAAAAGACTAAAAGAACTTTAGGTCCACTTTGTGTGTTTTACCTAGTATTTTAAATTTACAATTATCAGATATAACCCTCTGAGAGTTCCCACCTAAAAAATGAATAAAACTTCACAAGCTTTCCAAAGGGGCAATGGATTCTCAATAAGATGTTCAAGATTCCCTCAATTCACTTAGGCTATAAATGTAGATTTCACACTCTCAGAAAAGTATTGTGAGTTATCCATGGTGCAGTGCCAACAGACTGTGACAAGCTCTCCCAAATTATCCAGGTTTCTTCTGACCTGTCATTTCAAGCCAGTATCAAAGGCTGCCTGTTCTCCAGTGATTTTCTTAATTTACCATTTATATTGGTTAGTCTTTGCTGTGGCCTGGGGACCTAAATATCTGCCTATTTTATCAGCTTCTCCTCCCTCCCAGTGTAACTTGAATTGGCCTGACAGAAGTTATATTTCTATCTGCATTTTTATTTACAGTTTGTTTTCTTTCAAGAATTGCCTTTCCTGACCAAGCATTGGTATAAATTTAGAAGGAAAAAAAAAAGTATGGTTTCCATGACAATGCATTCCATAGTTACAGCTAGCAACCACTATCATTAAAAAATGAATCACACAGTTACCTTAAGATATGAATACACTGAATTATTAGTCTGAAAAGTACTCATTTGGCATGGGGGTGTACTGCAATATTTTTAGTTGGGGACATTACCAGGGGATGCCAGAAGACGATGCATGCATTTTAATAGTCAAAATGGCCATGGCAATAAGACATTTTGATGATTGGTAAAATTCATGGTTCTCAATAATCAACTGCTTTTCAAAATGATAGAGTGAATCCTGCACCATTAGATTTTTTTTTTTTTGGTTCATGCCAACTATCCTAAAATGATTCACAACCTCATATATCAGACTTTGGATTATACTGTATACCAAAATTGATGAAAATCATCTGTTTTTATTTTGATCAAAAGGTGAGGAACAAGGAGGGGGGTTAGTTATTTGCTTTTCTTTTAGCTAATGCTGCAATTTGTCCACCTAACAATTCTGTATTTATGAAAAGTAGGTATCAGTGAATCACAGAATCTTAAGAATTTGAAGGAAACTTCAAAATAGCTTAGTACAGCCCTCTGCCTTATTACAATGCTATAAAACCTGTGTGTACAACCTAACCTTTGTTGTGAAGTGAGGGCATCCAAAGATTTCATAAGTTTTTAGTAACCCATAAAAAAAAGAATAAAATTAAAGATGATAATATACTATATTTCTGTAGTTCCACTTATTTTTATTTTTTCAAAATGTTTTCTACATTAATAAGCTCATTTCTGAGAGACCATTTGGATTGGTGCATAGAAAGCCAGCTCCAAAGTCAAAATGACCAGTGTTCAAGAGATGTCGCTGGCATATTTTGCTTGTGTTTCTGAACAAATCACTTAATCCCTCAGTGTCCCTCAGAAAGCTCTCTAAGATTAGATAGTGCAGATATGCATTAGTAGAAGGAGATTTCTTATGGAAGAGCTTTTTACAACAATGAAATCACAGAGCCCCCCACACACACATTCTCATTTCTAATCTCTATCAATACCTTCAGGAAGTCCTCCCCTAATACTAACTTAGGCTGTAATTACAGCCTCTTCTTTTTGTTTTTGGTCATAGAATCATAGATTTAGAGCTGAAAGAGACTTTAGAAATTATCTAACTCAACCTCTTAAGATGAGGAAACAACCAGAGACATTAAGTGACTTGTTCAAATTCACGCACGTACTAAGTAGGCAGTAGTGCCAGAATTTGAACTCAGACCCTCTTACTCCAAATCTAGCACTCCTTTAAACCACACCACTTGTTCTCAATAGAGATAAAAGCAAATAATATGGAGAATTAAAACTTGAAGTAAGACTTAGATGTGATTTATTATCCCTTATTTTACAGGTGAAGAAACTGAGGCCCAGGGAAGTGAAATGATTTACCTAAGTTCACACAGTCAGTTAATGGGCAGAATAAGGAATAGTAGGATTTTGGACTCAAAAGAAACCTCAGCAACCAACTAGTTCAACTAAAACCCCAAAAGAACTTTGCACAGCTCCTGACAGTAAAAAATGCTTTAAAATGTGCCATGCCATGCTGCCTCTCAATTTATCTGATGGCCACTTGGTTCCATATATTCATTTGGTGACAGTATCATCCATATAGTGATAACTTATTTTCCCTTCCTCTAAGTTCAGATTTCTCCAAAAGCAAAAGCAAAAAGTCAGGAAATGGAGATCAATTGTTTTTTTTTTTGTTTGTTTGTTTGTTTGTTTGTTTTTCCAGAAAGACTTGTCTCAGGGAAGAGACTATTTCACATCCTATTGAAGGAAGGAACTCATTTCCATTAGATGACAATGAACAATAGCAAAAGTACTAGGAAATCTTTCACTCTGTTTTTATGCTCTCCTTGCCCATCTGTGAAACAAAAACAAACTGGTCATTGGGAGCAAGTATAATGAAAGTATTTCAAATCAGATATTATCCTAGATGGCAACATATTTTAGGTATGCAATGATGGAAATATGTTTCACTTTAAAGTGATGTTATCTAGCTGCTCTAAGCTCCTCCTTGACAAATTGATTTCACTTATCAGTTAGATTACATGTTATTAGCACCACAGTCATCCTTTCTAACTTTCAAAACTAAACGAAGCTACTTACTTTTCCATAACTTTATTATGTTTCAAGAAGGGCCTCTTAGCTAACTGTGACAAAACTATCTGAAAGACATAATCACACTATTGAAAAAAAGTGAAAGTTCCTTTTTTCATTCTTGTCATTTCCCCTATCATTTTTATTGAATTCCCAATAATAGTAAAGAATTTTATAATGTTTTGATGCTTCACTAGATCTCTGATCTTATCATTGTGTACACTTCCTCAGCTGATACCAATGTCCAAAGTCTATTCAAAAAATTCACCTTCTGAATCAGGCTGTTGACTTCCCTAATCTACCTTTCTCTTCTCAAGCCTTTGCCTTCGATTGTAGTAGTGTCTAAGAAAATACAACTTATGCTATTAAGGTCTTCAGTGCCTTGTCTAAGATATAATCATCTTTAGTAATATATTCTAGACTGCTTACAGAACTATCATTTGTACCTGTGTGAATCACCAGAAATGAATAGTAGTCATCACATTTAAACAGTCTTGGGAGGTTGTCAAATCCTGTTTCTGGATGAATGCCCTGAGGAAGAAGACAGCAGACCTCTTTGCTGTTAATGTCAGGAATGGTTAATATAGTTGTTACTCTGATTGTTCGTGTTACCTTATAGTAACAATGGAGACATTTACATCACTTTAAGTGTTAAGCATTATATGTACATTATTAGTACAAATATTAATTTTCATAATCAAGGAAAAAACTCAATTATATCTAACTGCTCCCAGGCACAAAACCCAATTTCTTAACATGAATATTCTCTTGGTGATACTCCATAGCTGTCAATCATAGAACAAAATACAATCTCTAAAGAATCAAAATAATAACAATAAATAATAGTGATGATAGCCAGTGATTGTATAATACTTTTAGATTCACAAAGTAAACCTTTATAGGACTTTAAGATTTACAAAAAAAAAATTACCTTTGTTATTATCATTGATTCCTGCAGCAGCCCTGCGAGGTAGGTTTGATTATTATGTCCATTTTACAGGTGAGGAAATTGAGGCCCAGAGAGGTCGAGTGACTTGTCTAGGGTCGCATAGCTTATAAGTGTCTGACGCAGGATTCAAATTGAGGCTTTTTCAGACTTCAATTCCAAAACTCTATTCCTGATACATTTAGCTACAGAAGCAACCCAAAGGGAAATGGAAAAATACCTAAGAAGAGATAAGGAATGTTGGAAAGAGCACTGGATCTGGAGCTAGTTGACCAGGGTCCAAATTCTGGCTCTTCTACTTAAGGCTTGTGTGATCTCTGGACCTTGGTTTCTTATTTATCAAAGGAAAGTGCTAAACTAGATGATTTCTGAATTCTCCTCCATTCTAAAGCTATGATCCTTTGAAGTGGATACAGCACATTACTAAGGGCAATTTTTAGGAAAGAATTGGCATAAGCAATATCATCCAAAAGATATATTGTTAGAAAATGTAGTGATTTGGTAATGTTGTGAAGGCTAAGCGCAAGAGGTGGAATTGAATATTGAATATTGTTCTCTTACCCCTCGAATGTGAAAATTCAATTGAAGATTGAATATTGTTCTCTTACCCCTCGAATGTGAAAAGACTTGGAGGAAGGTGTCCAGTATATTGAGTTAATATGCTAAGGAGCAACACAACAAGAGTCACCCAGGAAGAGAAGGAATATGTATCTTGAGATCTGGACCACTGGAGCAAGAATCAAATCAATGAGATCACACATCCATTTGAGTACAAATACACTATTTAAAGAAAGTAGGGAAATGTACAATATATTTTCAATTAAAAAGTTCAGAATTTTAAAAGTTTAGTGCCTGAAGGAGACAGCCTCAGTTATCTTAAAGATTCCCTTATGTAAAACACTTCATTGACTGACAGTGTTGGATTAATTATATGTCACTGTATTATGCATCAAACAAGTCCTTGAGAGAGCCACTATTTTAAAAATAGATTTTATTGATATCTTTTGCTTTTATATTGCCTAGATTTCTAGCTATATCAATCCCCTTTTGTCCTTCCAGAGGGCCATGCCTTAAAAAATAATTCTGAGAATCACAATATTAACTCAATCAATCCACATTTACATGTATTACAATCCTACTATGTGTTTGGAACTAGAGAAACAAATATACAAATAAAACAGTCTATGCTTCATGAAGCTTATATTCTATCAAGAAAAACAACATGCATATATACATAGATATAAAATATATAGTAAGTGTATATATACAAGGTAATTGGAGTGGGGAGAGAATTCATGAGCAGCTGGGGATCATAAAAAACCTCAAGTAGGAGATGATAACTTGAGCTGAACTTTGAACAAAGCTAGCGTTTTAACTCACTCTTTAGAGCAATATATGTATATATGTGTTTGTGTGTGTGTGTATTTCTTTTTCTCTCCTATTCAAATGTAAAATCTTTGAGGGCAGGGACTATTACTATATATATATTTTTTATCTCTGTTTCCCCATTGCTAAACACAATGCAGAGTTCATACTTCAATACCCTAGGCATCTCTGATTGCATCATTTGGGCTTTCCTTTCACCACTACAGAAGAAAATCTATTTATGCCATAGGCCAGGATTCTTTTATTTTTTTTAATTTTTAAAAAATTTTTAATTTTTTAATTTTTTTAAGTATTTAATAAATTTATTTACTTTTAGTTTTCAACATTTACTTCCACAAGATTTTGAGTTCCAAATTTTCACCCCATCTCACCCTTCCCCATACCCCAAGATGACATGCATTCTGAATACCCCTTCCCCTAGTCTGCCTTCCCTTCTATCTCTCCCCCCTTCTCTTATCCTCTTCCCCTTCTATTTTCCTGTAGGGCAGGATAGATTTCTGTAACCCCATTTCCTGTATTTCTTATTTCCCAGTTGCATGTGAAAAGATTTTTTTAAACATGTGTTTTTAAAACTTTGGGTTCCAAATTTTCTCCCTTCCTCCCTCCCCACCCACCCTCATTGAAAAGGAAAGCAACTCAATACAGGCTATACATGTGCAGTTATGCAAAACACTTCCATGTTGTGAAAAACTAACTCTATTTCCCTTAGTCCTATCCTGCCCCCCCATTTATTCTATTCTTTCTTTTGACCCTGTCCCTCCTCAGAAGTATTTGCTTCTGATTACCCCCTTTCCCAACTTGCCCTCCTCTCTATCATCCCTCTGCTCTTTTGGCCCCTTCTCCCCGCTATTTTCCCGCAGGGCAAGGCAGATTTCCATACCCAATTAAGTGTGTATGTTATTCCCTCCTTAAGTCAAATGCTACGAGAATAAGATTCACTCATTCCCTCTCACCTTCTCCTATTTCCCTTCCACTGTAAGAGCCTTTTCTTTTCTGTTTTTTTGTGAGATAATTTACCCCATTCTACCTCTCCCTTTCTCCTTCTCCTAGTATAATCCTCTCTCATCCCCTAATTTTATTCTCCAGATATGATCCCTTCATCTTCAACTCACCCTGTGCCCTCTATCTATCTATCTATCTATCTATCTATCTCTCTCTCTATCTATCTATCTATCTATCCATCTATCCATACATATAATTTTTCCCTCCAATTACCCCAATACTGACAAAGGTCTCATGAGTTATAAATATTTAAATATAGGTATATATACATATATATATATATGTGTGTGTGTGTGTATACATAAATATTTAAATATAAATATAAGTATTTCTATGCAGGAATGTAAACAGTTCAACTGTAATAAGTCTCTTATGATTTCTCTTTCCTGTTTACCTCTTCGTGTTCCACTTGAGTCTTGTATTTGAAAGTCAAATTTTCTATTCAGCTCTGGTCTTTTCATCAAGAATGCTTGAAAGTCCTCTATTTCACTGAATGACCATTTTTTCCCCTGAAGGATTATACTCAGTTTTGCTGGGTAGGTGATTCTTGGTTGTAATCCTATCTCCTTTGCCCTCTGGAATATTATATTTCATGCCCTTCGGTCCCTTAATGTAGAAGCTGCTAAATCTTGTGTTATCCTGATTGTGTTTCCACAATACTTGAATTGTTTCTTTCTGGCTTCTTGTAATATTTTCTCCTTGACCTGGGAACCCTGGAATTTGGTTACAATATTCCTAGGAGTTTTCCTTTGGGGATCTCTTTCAGGAGGAGATCGGGGGATTCTTTCAATTTCTATTTTGCCCTCTGGTTCTAAAATATCAGGACATTTTTCCTTGATAATTTCTTGAAAGATGATGTCTAGGTTCTTTTTTTGATCATGGTTTTCAGATAGTCCAATAATTTTTAAATTCTCTCTCCTGGATCTATTTTCCAGGTCAGTTGTTTTTCCAATGAGATATTTCACATTGTTTTCTAAGTTTTCATTCTTTTGGATTTGTTTTACAGTGTCTTGATTTCTCATAAAGTCACTAGCTTCCAATTGCTCTATTCTAATTTTTAAGGAAGTATTTTCTTCAGTAATCTTTTGGACTTCCTTTTCCATTTGGCCAATTTTGCTTTTTAGGGCATTCTTCTCCTCATTGGCTTTTTGGACCTCTTTTGCCATTTGGGTTAGGCTATTTTTTAAGATGTTATTTTCTTCAGTATTTTTTTGGGTCTCCTTTAGCAGGCTGTTGACTTGTTTTTCATGATTTTCTTGCATCACTCTCAGTTTTTCCTCTGCTTCTCTTACTTGATTCTCAAAATCCCTTTTGAACTCTTCCAAGGTCTGGGAGTGATTCATATTTTTCCTGGAGACTTTGGATGTAGGAGTTTTAACTTTGTTGTCTTCTTCTGGTTGTATGTTTTGTTCTTCTTTGTCACCTAAGTAAGATAATATGGTCTGACTCTTTTTGTGAGATTTGCTCATGATCCCAGCCAATTACTTGAGTTTTAAACTCTTTGTTAAGGTTAGAGTCTGTTTCCAATGTGGAAAATGTACTGTCCCAAGCTTCGGGGATTTGTACAGTTGTTTTCAGAGATACTTCTAGGGACATGTAAATTTTCAGTTCTTCCAAGGTGCTACGATCAAGGGTGAGGTGTCCACTTCTTTCCTGGCCTGTGCTCTGGTCTATGAGTAACCACAAGCACTCTTTTCTGTCTTGGAGCTGTGCGGATGATTTCCTCTCCACCACCACTACAAGCTCTACCATGTCAGTGCTCCTCCTTGCCCCAGGATTGCCACCCAGAACTGTGACCCAGATCCAAGCACGGGCAAAGCAAGAGATTCCTGCCTCAGCAATGGCAAAGGGATCCCTGCAATCCCCCTCTGATCAGCCACCCGATTTACCCCCAGTCTGTGGGCCAGAAGGTCAGAAAGCAGCCACCGCCCCAGCCGTGCTCGGGACTAGCGGCTGGGATCTAGCCTCTCTCTCTCTTGCAGAAACACTTTTCCCACTGTCCTTCTAAGTTGTCTTCAGCGTTCATGGGTTGAGAAGTCTGGAAACCACTACAGCTGCCCACAATTCAGTCCTCTCAGGCCTGCTCCAGGGTCACTCTCCCTACCCGGCGCGATATACCTTCCTGATCAATCATTCAGGGTGTCTTGGGCCGGAAATTTGTTTCACTCTGTCTTTTTGTGGGTTCTGCTGCTTTAGAATTTGTTTAGAGCCATTTTTATAGGTATTTGGAGGGGTTTGGGGGAGAGTTCAAGCAAGTCATTGCTTTCATTGTGCCATCTTGACTCCACCCCCCCCATATGCTAGGATTCTTAACCTGGCTTCTGAGAACTTGTTTTTGTTGTTGATTTTTCATATCTTAATGGTTATATTTCAATAAAATTGATTTTCTTTGTAATCCTATGTATCTTATCTTATACATCAGAAAAACATTACTCTGAGAAGGGGACCATAGATGTCATCAGAATGGCAAGGGAGTCAGGGACCCAAAAGGGTTTAAGATGCCCTGTCATAGTAGACGATTTCATTGGAATCTGGAAGAAAACTTATCTTCTTGCAATTAATCACCTATCCCGTGCTCAAAATCACAGAACTTCAGAGTTAAATGCTACCTACAGGTTCATCTAGCCAGTCCAACCTGTACGTGCAATATAATCTCTGCAATACATCCAACAAGTGATCAGGCAAAGCAATCCATACCTTTCCAAAAACATACATACCTGTGAGCATATTCACTCTGAGACTGCCAATTTGGTCCACAATATAGTATTTTAGCAATAAGGAGAAAAGATCAATCATTTTGATCTCAAAAACAATTTTACAAATAACACTTTTTTTTTGCTTTTTGGTGAGGCAGTTGGGGTTAAGTGACTTGCCCAGGGTCATACAGCTAGTAAGTGTTAAGTGCCTGAGGCTAGATTTGAACTCAGGTCCTCCTGACTCCAAGGCCAGAGCTCTATTCACTGTGCCACCTAGCTGCCCCCAACACATTTCTTTTTTATTAAAGGCAGAGTTTTCAAGTTGAAAAGTAATTGATTTAGCTGAGGATATAGTAAATTAGACATTCTAGGATGCTGTCTATGTGTCAAGAAATGCAATAATGAATGACTGAATAGATACTTAAGAGCTATATGCTAAGTACTGTGCTAAATATTATGGATACAACAAATACAAAAGACAGACAATCCTTGCTTTTAAAGATTTTACATATGCAGGGCATCAACAAATATAGGGGAATGGTGATCAGGGAAATCTAAAACAATAGTAAGTGGAGCTCTTGGAAATTCCAATAATGAATCTTTCCAGCTATAATAGTCACATTACTTAAGAAATGGAAAATGGGGTTGAGGTTGAAGGAGGAGTATTAGTAATGCGTTCCAACCAACCAGAATGGCCTCAGGGTAGGAACCACAGGCCCTGTTGGGACAGGGGGTCCTGCAACAAGAATGATAGTCTATGTCAGGGGAAGAATATGGTATGGTTGCAAAACTCTAACCTATTGAATAAAATGAGCTCTAATGATTTTCAATAATTTCTATTCACATATTTCCATCCCTGTATCATTGCCTCACCTATATGATGATTAAAAATCAAGGCCCTGCTTAAATATTATCTTCTCCCCAAAGTCTTCCCAGAACTCCTTGTTGTTGTTTTTGTTGTTGTTGAGTCATATCTGACTCTTTGTGAGCCCATTTGGGGTTTTCTTGGCAAAGGTACAGGAGTGGTTTGCCATTTCCTTCTCTGACTCATTTTACAGATGAGGAAACTGAAGCAAACAGGATTAAGTGACCTACCGAGGGTCACACAGTTAGTAAATGTCTGAGGCAAGATTTGATCTCAGGGAGATGAGTCTTCCTGACTCTAGGCCTGGTATTCTATTCATTTCACCACTTAGCTTCCCCCTAAATCTCTCTGACATAAGTCAAGTGATCTATCCTTCCCCTGATCTCCCATTACTGGAGACTTTGCCCATACATTTTTAATTGCACTTGTCCCATTCTACCTTATAACATATGACTAATGACTAATTTTTTCTCTTCTCCTCTCCTCTCCTCTCCTCTCCTCCATTAAATCATGTAATTTTAGGACCTTAGGAAAATGTCTAGCCCTGCATCCTTTTCTTTTTCTAGCATTTTAGTAAAAGGATATATGTAAATTAGTTTATTGGTAAATAGTTATTGAACAAATTAGTATTCAATTTGAATTGACTACAACATATCCTGGGTGATTCATGACAAGACCTCTCAATACCCCCAGACAACTGTCTGAAACTATAAATTGTAGAGCAAGTGCTGATCTGCATTGGGAGAGAAATTTTCTCACCAGGAACTCACTTTGCCAAAGAAATCACAGATCTCTCTGTTTCAAAATGAGGCAGGGGTGGGGAGGAGAGGGAGAGATGAATTCAGAGAGTCAGAATCTTTCCATTAAAGTTCTTTCTCTTCAACATGTATCTTTGGTCCCTTTCCATCCTGTCTTTTCCAGAAAAAGTGTCCTCTCTCCCTCTCTCTCCTCTCAATATTCAATCTCTTCTTATCTTCTGACTTTTTCTCTGCTTCATACATGAAGGCATGTCTCCCATACATAGAACATGTCTCCTATAATCAATACATAACAAAAACTCTCACTTGATCAGACCATCCCCACTAGTTACTATCTTATATTCTTTCTCAAAGTTACTTCTAATCTAAATCTTCTGCAATCTGGTTTCTAACCTTACCAGTCAAGTGAAAATGTTTTCTCTAAATTACCGATGATCTCATAATTGCTAGATCTAACAGTATTTTCTCAATCTTCATCCTCCCTGCAGCCTTTGCCAATCAATCACCCTCTTCTCCTGTATACTTTTCCCCTAGGTTTATATGACACCATTATCTCCTGGTTTGACTGCTGCCTGTCTGACCATCCTCTAGTCTCCTTTGTTTGATCTTCATTTCGCTCAATCTTACTAACCACAGGGTTCCATGGGTCTGTCCTGGATCTTCTTTTCTTCTCCTATAGGGTCTTCCTTGGTAAATTCAACAATTCCCATGGGTTCAGTTACCATCTCCATGCAGAAGATTCTAGTATCTATATTTCTAACCCTAATTTCTTTCCTGAGCTCCAGTCTTGAGCATCATTCACTGCTTTTTAGACATTTCAAATAAGATGTCCTATAGGCATTTAAAACTTAACATGTCCAAAACAGAACTATTTCCCCCCTAAAGCCCAGCTCCACCAACTTTTTTGTTGTGGTGGAAGCCATTGGGATCCTCCTAATCATCCAACCTTGCAATGCCATACTCAACTCTTCACATATCTAAGCATTTGCCAAGTTTTGTCAGTTCCACCTTCAGAATTTCTTCCATATCCATGTCCTTCTTTCTACTGACATAGCTGCCACCTTGATATAGGTTCTCATCACTTCATGCCTGTACTATTGCAATAGTCATCAGGTTGTTCTCCATGCCTCAAATCTCTCCTCACTCCAAGACATGCTCCATTCATCTGCCAGAATGATTTTCTTAAAATTTGACCTTCTACAGGGGGCCTTTCTCAGTTATACACACCTTAATGATAGTGCCTTCCTTTTGACATTTCCTACTGAATACTCTGTATGTATCTGGAATGTATATATTTTGCCTAAATGTTAATTCCTACATTAGAATATGAACTCTTTGAGAACAGGGACCCTGTAATTTTCCTCCTTTTTATCCCTAATCCTTAGTGCCTATCATGTAGCAAACTCCTAATAAATACTTGTTGACTGAATGACTTCCCTGGTACTCTGTTCTAATGTGCAGAGGACCTAGGGTTCTCAATGGCTAAATCAATATAATGCAAGGTCTGGAAGGGTTTTCCCATGTGGAAAGGACTTCTTTGGCTAAGTTCAGCTCACAGGGTAATAAATTTTTTATCCACAATTCATGAAGATGGTCTGCTCTAGTGACCTATAAAGGGGTTGCAATCTGGACTGGAGTCAGAAGCCAAGCAAATCAAATCAAGGATGCTTGAGATATGGAATATACTGTTTACCATTTTCCATTCATAATCCAATCATAAGTATTTAGAACTGAAAGTAATTCTAGGAATGATCTGTATCATAATTCTACACATGAGGTTCAAAGTGGTGAAATATTTTGCCCATACATAGTCATGTAGATGGTAAGCAACTGAATGAGGATTGAAATTCTGCTTCCTTAACTCTAAAAGAAGATCTAGGCTTAAACCCTCTTTCTGACATATGCCACCTACTTAAATCATGTTGAGCAAATCACTTCCCCTCTCTGGGCCTTAGTTTCTTCAACTGTAAAATGAGTTGGTTGGACTACATGGCCCCTGAGGTCTCTTCCAGTTCAAAATCTATGAACCACTATTTTTTTTGTCCACTATTCTGATACCTCTGCCCTTAAATACCAGAAGAAAGTCCTAGAAGCTATAGGCAAAAGCATGGTCTGAAAATATTGAAAAAGAAAAAAAGCAAAAAATGGAGAATACCAATGAGATTTCAGATTTCATAGCATTTTCATTAAGTTAGGAATGGGGAGAGGAAGGAAATTGATTTCTGCCTTGGAAATTTTTACCTGGCGTCCTCAAAGAAGCAATGCCATAGTGTATTTCTGACCCTGCTCCAGACCAACAGCAGAGATAGATGAAGGCAGGTTACCTTATACTTAATTTATTGAACAGGTTGTAATATAAAAACAACGTGGTGCAATGAAAACCAGTTCTGAACTTGAAGACATAGAACTTGTTTTTAGATTCTGCCTCTGAAACTTTACCTAGCTACACAACCTTGAGCATATCACTTAAATTCTGGGACTCAGTCTATTCCGCTTTAAAATGATGATGTCAACCTCTGATATATTCTAACTCTAACTCTGTGATACTATGACATGACAACTGCAAGATACCATTGTCAAATATTATGCATGCATATCCTATTACATCAAAGCTTCTAGTTGAAGTTGAAATTTTTCAGGTGGATTTTGGTATAAAAGAAAATTTGAGAATGTAGCTGGAAAATTCTCTTTTTCCTTAACTTCGTCCTATTTAAATGTAGGGGTTTTTTTGAGAAAAAATGTTTTTTTTTTTCCTTTCTATACTAATTACACAATTTAAAATCCTATGTCCACCTTAATGGGTATGGGTGGCATTTTTCTCTGTAAAAGCCAAATGTATTTAAATCTATTTTAAAATTGAAATATGAAGCTAATATGTGAGGGAGGTCATGTTCCCAAGTGAGCTAATGCTCATACATTATTCTTTTCATTTTGAAAAGTTACATGGTATTTCTCAAAAAAAGGGTTTCTGCCAGCACCAGATATACATGAAATTTTATTTTTATTTTTTGAAAAAGAATGCTAGTTATTAAGACAAAGGGGGAACACTGAAAAGCTTTTCTGGGAAATGAGACGCAGAAAGGTCAGGCCATTTATTTAAGCCACAAATATCTGCTAATATAAGAGAACTGAGGTTCAAAAAAAAAATCAAATATAATGGGACCCTTTACTCCTACCATTACCCCTAGCATGCTCCATCACCAATTACTTTAAATATTTGCAGATATTTTGTACCTGCTCCAGGATGACCACATGAAACTTCAGGGGCTAGCTTTTGTCCAAATATGACTCATTACTCAGAATCTCCTTAACAGATGCTTAACCTGAAGAACTGAGGATTCACGGCAATTTTGAATAAAGCAGACAGTTTCTCACAGGCCTTCCTCTTGATTGAACCCCTCCAGAAAATGTGACACCAGCAAGGGGTGGGGAAAGATCAAAGTCTTTCTCTTCTCCTGCATCATGGCAATCCTGCCCATATGGTGGCTAGTGACAGAGGACCTGACCAAGCCTGGAGAATGGGACTGGTTGCTCTATCAGTTTTCTCTTCACTTTTTTATGTTTACATTCACAATGGCAATCATGAGGCATCTAAATATGTTGAATTATGGGTACTGTGTTTTTTTAATAAAAGGAGAGAAGTTAATAATACATCTACAAAAGTTTTTCATTAAAATGTTTAATTTAAAAAAAAATTTGCTGTTTAAGAAACTCTTGAAAGTCTGTAGAAAGCTTGTGGCTTACTATGTTGCAATTTGTGCCTCCTAGAATATGAAAAAAACCCTGTTGGTCCCTAAGATGAATGTATAGAGCTTTCTTTCATCCTTTTTCCTTCCTTTCTTCTTTATTTACTTCCTTCTTTCCTTCCTTCCTTTCTTCCTTCCTCCCTTTTTCTCTGTCTCTCTTTATCTCCCTCTCTCTTCATCTCTCTTTCTGTCTTTCTGTCTGTCTGTCTCTTGGCCTCAGTTCTTCAAAAGGAAAGAGTTGATTTGAATATAATGGCCTATGTTCCTATGATTATTCTACAAATTATAATGTAAGGGTATCACTACCTGCTATGTCTTCACATGGATGTCCCAAAGGTATTTCAAATTCAGCATGTCCAAGATGACACACATTATCTTTCTCCCAAAATCCAATCCTCTTCTCAATTTTCCTACTTCATTGAGAGCACTACCATCTTGTTTTCTCTAGAAAGCTGACATAATTACTATTATCCATTTTACTTAGTCCTTTAAGGTCAAGATCCTAGCTTTCCAGTCTTATTCCCCACTGCCATTCTACATGTACCATATATTCTAGTCAAATTGTTTTGGTTCCTATTCCCTGATTACTTCCTATGTTTTTATGATTCCATGCTCTTCAATGGCAATACATACAAAGACTATACAAATCTTCTGGCAGCAAAAAGTCCTAGAGAAATGCATAATATCAAGATATTACATTTTCCATCCAGAATGCCTTATGGATCTCTCTCTGTGAAATCCTACCAATCCTTCAAATCCGAGATCAAAGGCCATCTCCTACAATCTCAGAGTTGGAGGGAATTTCAGAGACCATCCAGTGCAACTTGTACCTAAGTAGGAATCCATCCTACAATATTGCTGAAAAGCCATTAAACTGACTCCATTTGAAGACATCTAGGGAAGATGTCACTCTCTCTAGGAGCAGCTCATTCCTTTTCTATTTAGCTATACTTATTAGGAATCTTTTCCCTTATTGGAATTGAAATCTGCCTCCTTGTAACTTAAGAATCAATGAAAAAAGAGAATCACAGAGTTCGAAAATAAAGAACCAGAGAATCTCAGATGTGGAAGATCTACAGAAGCAATGTAGGCCTCATGAAAACCTAACTGATCAGGGCTCTCCTTTCCAACATCCTCAACAACTTATCATTCAATATTTGTTTGAAGACCTAAAGTGAAGGCCAGTGGTAGGCTGGTAAATGTTTAATAACTGGCTCTCAAAAAATGGTATGTGCTATACACTTTTAAGTTTAATTTGAATTAATGATATTTTCTCCATCACTTCCTTAAATCTATGCAATCAAAAGTAATAAATCAAGCTCCAATTTGTAGGATTTGGTAATTTCCAAGATATAAATGGGCATAATGGAAAATTTAACAATTGCCTCCCCAGTACAAACTTACTCCAGCATGCCTCTGGTACTCAATGTCCTAAAGCAGCAGCTTACACTGTAGGATAATTCCAACTACTAAGAAGTTTTTTCCTTATATTAAGTCTAAATATGCCTTTCTGCACTTTCTACATGTTCCTCCACCTACCCGTATGGGTTAAACAAAACAGATATTATCTTTCTTCCATATGATAGCCTTTTAAATACTTAAATATTTCTGTTACATAATCCTTCCCTCCCCTTAGTTTTCATAGAATAATAGAATCCCTGAATTTCAGAGTTTAAAGGGCCTTTAGTGACTACTTAATATAACCCATACTAAAACAAGTAGACCCATCATAACATGACCAATAAGAAGACATCCAGTCCTTGATTTAAGACCTCTGATTAAGTACGATTACTTTCCATTCTACTTTTTTGATAGTTGTAATTTAAAAAAAAAGCTTTTCCTTACTTTAGTCCTATTTTTTTCCTTTGTCTCTTTGTGAATTCTGTCTTTTGTTTCTAGATCTATGATCTGAATATGAACAGAGCAAGTGTAATCCACCTTCCAAGAAACAACCCTTCAAACAGACAATTACCATGCTCCTTGCCACCAAAGCTGCTTCTCTAGAATAAACATACTCAAGTGCTGTCACCATCCTGAAAGCCCTCTGTAGACATTTTCCAGCTTATCAATGTCTTCCTAAATGTGTTGCCCAAGAACTGAGTGAAATAATCAAAATATGGTCTGATCATTATGGAGTGCAAGTGATTCTATCATCTTAATTTCTAGATCTGTCTCTCTTAGTATAGTCCGACTTCACATTAGCTTTTTTTTGCTACGATTTCACACTACTGAATCATATTGAGCTTGAATTCTACTAAAACTCTTAGATTTTTTTCAAACTTCTTTTAATTTTGCCTTCCTCATCTTTTATTTGTTAGGTCACCTTAAAAAAAGTGTAGGATTTCACTTTTAAACTGATTAAATTTTCTTATTATTAAATTCAACCTAGTAGTCTTATGTCAATTATTTGTTGGGTGCTGATTCAGATATCAAGCTTGTTAGCTAGGTGGCACAGTAAATAGAACACTCAAAACACTTAAAAAGTCAAAATTTCAAATCCTACCTCAGAGTGTTACTAGTTGTGTGACCTTGGGCAAGTCACTTAACTTCTGTCTACCTCAGTTTGCTCAACTGTAAAATGGAGATTTTTTTTTTTAGCATCTAACTCCCAGGATTGTTGTGAGGATCAAATGAGAAAATATTTGTAAAGATTTAATGTTATTCCTTTCTTCCCTCTTTTCTTCCTTACTGGTTTCCTTCCCTCCTTCCTTTTCTTCCCCTTTTCCTTGTTTCTTTTTCTTCCTTCTTTCTATACTTTCTCTTTTCCTTCCTTCCCTCCTTCCTAGCTTTTTGTCATCTATAAATTTAATAAGCATACCATCAACGCTTTTATTAAATCACTGATAAAAATGTTAAACAGAACAGGGCCAAACACAGATTCCCAAGCCATTCTACTGGAGATGTTTATTCCAAGTTGACATTAAATAATTAATGGCTACTTATTGAGTCTATAGCCTTTCAACCAGTTCCAAATGTATCTAATTGTACTATCCTCTAGCCCATACCTCTTCATCTGTTCCACAGCTGTTGCATGTGATTTGCTATCAAGCCTTTGCTGAAATTTAGTTCAACTTTACCTATTCTATGTTACTTTGATCTAGCAGTTTAGGATAAGCCTTTCCAAGAAGAAATTAAGATTAGTCTTGTGTAAGCTGTTCTTGAAGAAGCCACACTGGCTTTATGTAAGCACCCTTTCCTTTCATAGTTGTTCATTAACCATTGTTTTTATAACAAATTCTAGAATTTTGCTAGATATCAAAGTCAAGCTCATTAGCCCATCATTTGGAGGTTACATTTTCTTCTTCTTTGGAAAAATCATCTAGTCTTGTGGTACCTTTTTTTAATCTGCAAGCTCTTCTCTGTGCTAAACATTCTGAGTTACTCTAATTTTCTCCATATAGTCTCCATAGCTCTTCCTATTTTGGCAGCCTTCCTTTGAATATGCTCTTGTCTGTTCACTTTCCTAAAATATTGTGCTTAGAATTTAACATAGTACCTCAAATATAGTCTGATTAGGTCAAAAGACAGCACAATTATCACCTTCCTGTTTACTCATAACATGAAAGTGAATCATGAAGTCTAGGACCATGTCATCATGAGGGGAATCAATTATGAGGGTGGAAGGAAGCAGTAGCCAAGATCAGAGTCCAAAGCCAAGGTCCGAATACTATAGAATATTATCACTAGGTCTCAAGGACAAGCCAGGATGGGGTGAGGGTGTCTGTGTGTGAAGGTGGGGAGGAATATCTACACATTGCTTTAACAAGAATGATTATGACTCCACTTTCTTTGGGGGTAGGGAGAGGGACCTGGATATCATGCAAAGTTGGGATTTATATTGCTTTTCATCTAGAAAACTGTATGGAGTACAGTTGAAAGATTTTTTACTTCAATTCAGACATTAGAGTGAATCCCCCTCCCAAAAGAAGCTAATGTGTCACTCCAGAAAGAATGCTAGATGTTGACCCAGAGCATTTAGGTTCAAAGCTTGGTCTCTTATTCCAAGTGTGACCTTAGGCAAGTCATTAAAATCCTAGAGCCTCAGTCTCCTTAGTTGTAAAATGGAGAGGGAGAGATTATGCTCCATAGATCTAAATTTATGATCCCAAGATCTTATACATTTTCTACCAACTTTGTGACTGTGACTAAGTCTGGAAACCTTTTCTGAGGTGAATAAAACTTCCACTATCTTCCTTATAGGTGAGAAAAGCCTGGAGAAACCTAGTGCTTTATAAACTATTTTGTTTATTTTCTTGATTAACAAAAAAAAAAGAAAACCTGATAAGTAATAAAGTTATGCTTAATCACTAGTATTACCGTGTACAAATATTCACTGAGTTTGGGTCCTACTATAAAATGCAAGTCTTTTCGAAGTCAAAGGTTGGAAAAAGGACTACAAAAATGTGAGTTCGAGCATGAGAAACAGTAAGTATATCATGATGTAAAGAATCTTGAACTTGTTACCTGGAAACCTAGATAGGAAAGCTGGTCTCAAGACCTACTGATTGTACGAACATGGGCAAGTTGCATAACCTACACGTGTCTCAGTTTCCTCATTTGTGAAACCAATATAATCATACTTGCCCTAACTCTGTCACAGGATTCTTATGAGGTAAGGAATTTATGAACCTAGAGGGGATACTGAAATGTAAGTTATTGTGTTGGCAAGTTACACAAAAGAAGCAATTAATAAATCATAGGAAAACTATGAAAGGGGAATGGCTTTTCTGTTTATCTGGCCGTCCCTATTGCTCCAAAACAGGAGCTCATGCAGCATGAAAACAGAAGTCCAGGTTCCTCTTCATGTGTATCTCATTGCTCAGCATATGTAGTGTTTCCCCACACCCATAGCACTATGCCACATGGCCTCTATGGGGGCATGTGCACAGGCTGCTGTTTTGCTGACTCTATAGCACAGGCAATTTGTCTAGCATGGAGTCCTATGGTTTCTCTGGCAGAAACTGAGAAAAGTGTCAGGGCTGCATCTGTTTTGGAGATGCGCTAAAGCAAGGCACTCCATCTTGCATCCCGAAAGAAGGAAGATAGTGTGAGAGAGAAAAAAAAAATCAGCAGGGCATTTTTAGGAAGAAAACTCATTGGGGCACCTATCACTTTCTGGCACAGATGTCAGAAATAGCTCATTGAGAGGAAGGTATCTACACACAGATGCCCAATATCACTAACAAAATAAAGTGGCTCACTTAATTAAATGATCATTTTATCATCAATATTTATCAAGTACTTACTCTGTCAGATGCTATGCTAGGTACAGGGTGCACAAAGAAAAAAACCGGGAAAAATTCTAGCCCCCTGTCCCATTGAAGTCATTCATAAATTCCAGGAATGAGAAAACAGCAAGAAAAAAATGGCTTCTTCTGCATACTCTATTATGTACTATTGACGTGTAAACTCCATGAAGGCTGGAGCCATGTTTTGATTTTGTACCCACAGTAGTACAATGCTTTTTCCATTTTGAGGACTTGATAAATAGTTGTTGAATGAATACTGAGTTAGCTTGAGCTATCTAGCAATGGGACAGAGCTCTTCATTATGTAATGAATTCCTCATCCCTGAAAATCTTCAGAGATTGAATGATGATATATATGAGATGCTACACAAGAGGATGCCTATTATCCTTTCTAGTTCTGTGATTTCACAATCTCAGTTATGAAATTTTTTTCATTACATTTCTGTTTATCTTTTTATTAGCCAAAAAACACCTGATAAGTGATAGTTAAAGTCATACTTAATTATTAGTATTACCTCATATTTTCACTGATTTAGGGTCCTTACTATAAAATACAAGTTTTTTTCAAAGTCAGGGTTTCTAATAAAAATTCCTTAGCCTGATAATAAATCTGTCCCTATTCTGGCTTATCTTATGTGATTTCCCTTCAACTAATTAGGCATTTCAGTTAAATGGGGACTACTCATTGGTCCAGATAGCTCTTGCCCCTTCCAGACTTGGCTTAAATTATCCCCTATGCATTGAATATGCTCTCTCTCCCCATCTCCATTTGTTAAAGTCCTAGATTAGATACCAGTACCATGAAATTTTCTTGACCGCTCCCAAATGGAAGTTATTTCTCCTTCATTCAACTTCTTTATAACACTTGAATTGAACATTTCTTATGTACCTATAATAAGTGTTCTTTTTCTTAGTTTTTTTAAATGTATTTATTTTTAGTTTTCAACATTCACTTCCATAAGATTTTGAGTTTTAAATTTTCTCCCCCTCCCATTTCTCCACCCCACCCTGAGACAGTGTACAATTCAATATAGGCTCTGCATATACATTCATGTTAAGCATATTTTCCCATTAGTCATGATGTAAAGAACAATTAGAACTAATGGGAGGAACCATGAGAATGAAGCAATAAAACAAAACAACAAAGGAAAAAGAGAGCAAATAGTATGCTTCCATCTGCATTCAGACTCCAAAGTTCTTTCTCTGAGTGTGGATAGCAATTTCCATCATGAATCTTTTGGAGTTGTCTTAGATTCTTGCATTGCCGTGGAGAGTCAAGTCTACCATAATCAGTCATCCCATAATGTTGCTGTTACTGTGCACAATGTTCTGCTGGTTCTGCTTATTTCCCTCTGCATCAGTTCATGTAACTCCTTCCATTTTTTTTAAAATTCTACCTGCTCATCATTTCTTATAGCACAATAGTATTCCACTACATTCATATACCACAACTTGTTCAGCCATGGTCATTCCCTCCATTTCCAATTCTTTGCCACCACAAAAAGAATTGCTATAAGTATTTTTGTACATGTGGGTCCTTTTCCCATTTTTATGATTTCTTTGGGATACAGACCTAGAAGTGGTATTGTTGGGTCAAAGGGTTAGCACAATTATATAGTCCTTTGGGTATAGCCCCAAATTGCTCTTCAAAATGGTTGGATCATTTCACACAACTCCACCAACAATATATTAGTGTTCCAATTTTCCCACATCTCTGACACTTATCATTTTCTTGTTTTGTCATGTTAGCCAATCTGATAGGTGTGATGTGGCACCTCAGAGTTCTTTTGATTTACATTTCTCTAATCAATAGTGATTTAGAACATTTTTTTTTCATATGACTTTAGAAAGCTTTAGTTTCTTCCTGTGAGAACTGCCTGTTCATATCCTTTGACCATTTATCAATTGGGGAATGACTTGTATTCTTATACATTTGACTTAGTTCTCTATATATTTTAGGAATGAGACCTTTATCAGAGATACTGGTTGTAAAAATTCTTTCCCAATTTTCTACTTCCCTCCTAATCTTGGATGCATTGGCTTTATTTGTGCAAAAACTTTCCAATTTAATGTAATCAAAATTGTTCAATTTGCATTTCATAATGTTCTCTATCTCTTGTTTGGTCATAAATTCTTCCCTTCTCCATGGATCTGAAAGGTAAACTGTGACTTGCTCTTTGAGTTTGCTTATAATATCAGTCTTAATATCTAAGTCATGTATCCATTTTGACTTTACCTTGGTATAGGGTGTAAGACGTTGGTCTACGCCCAGTTTCTGCCATATATTTTTTCCAGTTTTCCCAGCAGTTTTTGTTAAATAGTGATTTCTTATCCCAGAAGCTGGATTCTTTGGATTTATCAAATAATAGATTAGTACAGTCATTGACTGTTGTGTCTTGCATACCTAACCTATTTCACTGATCCATTACTCTATTTCTTAGCCAGTACCAAGTAGTTTTGATGATTGCTGCTTTATAATACAATTTAACATCTGGTACAGCTAGGCCACATTCACTTGCATTTCTTTTCATTAGTTCCTTTGATATTCTGGACTTTTTGCTCTTCCAAATGAATTTTGCTATTGTTTTTTCTAGCTCTATAAAATATTTTTGGTAGTTTGATTGGTATGGCACTGAATAAGTAAATTAATTTAGGTAGAACTGTTATTTTTATTATATTAGCTTGGCCTACCCATGAGTAACTGATATTTTTTCAATTATTTAGATCTGACTTTATTTGTGTGAAAAGTGTTTTGTAATTGTGTTCAAATAGTTCCTGGTTTTGTTTCAGCAGGTAAATTCCCAAATATTTTATAGTGTCTACAGTAATTTTAAGTGGAATTTCTCTTTCTATCTCTTGCAGCTGGACTTTGTTAGTAACATATAGAAATGCCTATGATTTGTATGGGTAATACATGTTCAATTAAAGGTATTTGTGTAGTTATTTTGCCTCTCTTGCTAGACTGTATGCTTTTTGAAAGCAGGAACCATGTCTGGTTCATTGTCTCTTCAGCACCAAACATAACATCTTGCATATAGTAAGTGCATAATAAATATTTGTTCATTGAAGTGGTCAAGCATCTCATGAAATTTATTTTTAACACATTTTGAAAATGTGTTCTATACACATTTAACCTAAAATGCAGATTTCCTATAATGCTAAGAATCTAAGCTAAAGGCTAGCTGACTAACCACTAGTTTTTTTTAATTGCTTGTAAAAATATGAAAATACCAAGTAAATATTTCAATAACATCGATGAAAACTTTATTTGGCTCTCCGCTAGAGTAATAAGAGAAATGGATTGGACTCCAGAAGACCTGAGTTTAACTCCCTCATTTCACACTATTCTAGCTGTATGACTTTGGGCAGGCCACTCAATTCAATTAAAAAAAATATATGTTAAGTGTTTATTATGTGTTAGACAATGGAGATACAAAAATGAAATAAGATGCGGTCCGTTCCCTCAAGGAGCTTACAATCTTCCAGCATGGACATGGCAGATTCAAAGATATGTGATACAAGTACAATGTGATTGGGACAAAGTCTAGAAGCCAAATAAAATGTCCTAGGGAAACTGAGGATGGAAAGATCATTCTTAATTGAAAAATACCAGGGAAGGCTTGATGGCCTTAAAGGAATTGCACTTAAGTCTATAAAGAAGAGAAAGATTTCAACAGGCAAAGATGAAAAAGAAAGCTTTCCAGAGATGGAGAATATTGTGCTGAAATACATGGAGGCAGGAGATAAAGGGGAAAGAGATAGTATTCGATTTAATTTCTCTGGATATCAGTTTCATCATTTGTAAAATCAAAGGGTTACTTAGATTTGTAAAATCAAAGGCCTCTTCAAGGCAGGAAATATAATTTCATTTAAAAGAAAAATCTAAAATGAAAATTTTCCCAGAGAGAAACATTTTCCAAAAGCAGATTCATGTATGAAGTAGGAGATTGGACTAGATGACCCATAAGGTCACTTCTAACTCTAAGATTCTATGATCTATGAAGGGGAGGGAAAGCTATAAAAGTCCTGAGTTTGGGTCAATGTCCAGGAGAGTAGTACTTGGTGGAACTAGATGGGATAGAGTGACTCCTGACACTTTGGGAAAGAGGAGGATAGTAATGATGGGGCTCTGGATCCTTGGACAGAAGTTTGTATGGAAGTTATCAGAAAAAGTGAAGGAGGAATTGCAGAAAATGTATAGAAAGGTCACTGAGGATATAACAGTTACTTCACAACTGTGCCTAGGACTAGGTCTATGATGGTCCATGATCACAGGTTGGGCCTGTGATTGTTTAAAAACTATATTACACAAAAAATTCACAGTGTAGCTTTCCCTGTGTTCAGAGTGAATCATAATTCCATAGGATTTAGAGCAAGATCATTTAGTAAATTCCTTCTTTCTACAGATGAGGAAACTGAGACCCAGAAAGATCAAGTTTATGTAGATTAAGTAATTTGAATGAGGAGTCAAACTCAAACCTAATATCTCCAATTTCATTTATCTTCTCTCCCATACTATGCTGAACTGATGCCCAGTTTTTAAACAAGTTAAATAGTTATTGAAACTATTATTTTGTAGTTCTATCACACCAATCAGTATATTTCCTAAGAACATTAGGGCTCTTTAAGTTACATCAGGATACAAATCCATAATGACTTAGAAAGGAGGTAAGCAATTTCAGACTATATTCTGGTCTGAGCTCTGGGAAGTTTTGTGTAATATATGGCCTTACCACCTGGTAGAGTGTTAAATTACTATCAGAAAAGATCTCTGAGGTAATCCAATTAGCTTTTAGTGTCTAATTATCAATTCACAGTGGTTCCTGTATTTGGATAATTGAGAGATACACTAGTTAAAGGATCCAAAGTGGGCATTTTTTAGTACAATTAAACAAACCATTCCTCTATTATCAACAACAAGAGAGGGCAGATAGTATTAGAAGAAAGACAAATCAGTTAAGTGGCTGAGTCATCTTTCATTTTAGTGAAAGTTATGTTAAATCCATACCTTCCAAATTGCAATACCCTCCTCACTTCAACAAAATTAACTGGAAAGATAACCATAGGAGTGAGTGACTTTGTTATTTCAGGACTGTGCACTTAATGATGAAGGTGCTAATATAATGACAGATAGAAGAAAGACAGGAAGGAAAGAAAGAAGGCAGGAAAGCAGGGAGGAAAGAAGGAAAAAGGAGGAAAGAAGAAGGAAGGTAGAGAATGAAGGAAATAAGAAAGGAGGGAGGGAGGGAAGGAATAGTATCATTGCAGAAACCCTAGCTATTATTTTTGATGTTTTATGAAATACAGTGAGATTTTCTCAAAGACTCAAAATGAGAATACTTTGTATTTTCTTGAATGGTGGGGTACCAATGGATGCCAATAAGTTAAATATAAGATAGAGTGTGACTGGTAAAAAAAATTCAGACAATGAACTCTAGGAGTACATAAGGAAGGGGAGAACACTGTCATTTGAGGAGAATCAGGGAAGGTTTCATGGTTATACAAGTAGTAAATGGCAGAGATGGGTTTTGAACCTGCTGACTCCAAATCTAACACTCTTTCCATTATACTATGGTGTTGGATAATTGTTACTCCCTTTAGTTATGTTGCCCTCTACTAGTGAACCATAGACACAGCTCAATTATACAATATAGTCAGTCTTCCAGACTCCTGTGGTTTCCTCCCTTCTTTTAGAGTTATACACAATCACTATTGATAAATCCATAAGCATTTATTAAGTTTATGCTAAACTTCTCAAAAATTGTGCCTTCTGCCTTTATTTGCTTGCTTTCTAGCCTTTGCATCTATATCCTAGATTCTTTATAAACCATTCCTGGGAAATTTCACTTTCAAAGGTCACCAGTGACTTGTTCATTAGCAAATGCGATGTTGTTGTTGCTTTTTTTTCTCCCTTCAATCCTCATCCCCTCTGATCTTTCTCCATCATTTAATATAACCTCTTTGAATAGTGTGTCACTGTGCTATATTGGTTCTCCTATCTTTCTGGCTACTTCTCTATTTTTGCCCATGAATGAACTTCAAGAATGATTCATTAAATACCTACAGCATGTGGAGGGTATAAGAAGCAGTGTATCATAATAGACAGCAAGCTAGTACTAGATTCAACAAGGCCTGAGTTCAAGTCCACCTTTACCACATACGGGCTGTGTGACCCTGGGCAAGTCATTTATCAGTGCTCTAGACAAATAAGGCTGTAAGTTACATAGTAGTTGTCCATCTAAATTGAAAAAGTGAGTTTTCTCATTGAGAGAACCCTATTAGAATGAAATCATAGGTCTTGTCCCAATCTTCATGTGCAAAATACCGGGCTAGGTTTTGTGGAAGATAGACTAATTATTATGTAGTTCCAGCCTTTATTGAGTTCATTATTGTTCAGTCATTTCAGCCATGTCTGACTCTGTGACCCATTTGGGGTTTTCTTAGCAAAGATACTGGAGCAGTTTGCCATTTCTTTCTCCAACTCATTTTACAGATGAGGAAACTGAAGCAAACAGGGTAAAGTGACTTGCCCAGGATCACACAGCTAGGAAGTATCTGAGGCCACATTTAAACTCAGGAATATGAGTCTTCTTGACTCTAGGCCCCATGCTCTATCTACTGTACCACCTCGCTGCCTCCATAATTTATTAAGGGAATAGATTTTGTTTTTCACCCTAAATGTGTTTTTCCCAATGTTTTATCAGTCTCTTCTAATATATCTCTACCTTCTCTTCTTCAAAGACCATATCCAATCCCTTGATATGAACCACTTTTATATAGAAAACTCCTAACTCTAAACTTTCAAGCATAAATTCTATATTCCATCCAGGCCTATATTTCCAATTATTGTACATATTTACTTGGTACCATGCCATCACATAAATGTCAATAGCTTTGTAAGCTTTTCCCAATCACTTAACCTGTGACTTGTTTCCTTAGCTGTAAAATAAAGTTGGACTATATGACTTCTAAGTTCTAAAATTCTAGTATTTTTCTAAAAACCAAACTTCTTATTTCCTCATGCCATTCTGGGTACTCCTTCTAGACTTCCCCATTTCTGTGATAGCTACTACTATCATCCCAGTCATCTGAGTTCAAAATCTTGAAGTCATCTTTGAACCCTCTTTCTCCCATATGTCCGTCATCAAAAGCTATCAATATTTCCCTGATGTTCTTTTATATATATCTTCTGCTTTCTATTCCCACTATCATCACCTTAGTTCAGATGCTTATCAACTCATAAATAGTCAATTACAACAGCTCCTTACCTGATCTTCCTGCTACCAATCCTACCACAATCTAATCCATCCTGCACATCCCATTAACCATATGGAATGCCACTTTGGTCCTGCCCCTCCTCTGATGGGAAACCTTTAATAGTTCCCTACTGTTTCACAGGATAAAAGTGAAACTACCCTAGCACCCAAAGACATCTGGATCCAACACTTTCTTTATATCTATATCTCCTATATCTCCTACTACTGCCTAATGTGAAATCTCCCTGTCAGCTACTATATTTTCTAACAACCCCCTCAATCATTTTATGGTAACTTCTCTATTGTCTTTTTAGGTGAAGCTGCAATTATACTAGCCCCACTTATATACAGAGTAGTCATCCTTCAGTCCTATCTCAATTCTCATCTCCTCCATGGAACTTGCTCCAAACAATCTTGCCCTCAAACATTTTCCTCTTCTTTGGACTCACAGAATGAACTGTATATAGAAAGAGTTGCAAGAGACTTGAAGATCATCCAGCACAACTCCCCAGTTTTATAAACTGAGAAATAGAACCAAAGAATTGACCTGCCCCAAATCAGGTAGCTGGTAATTGGCCAAGAGTACAGGATAGTCAGAGTATACTCTGACTCCAAGAACATACACCTTTTGAACCAACTCATTTGACACATTCATACATCTGTTCTCTTGCACTGCTATTTAATTGTTAATTGATTGGATGTCATGTCTCCTCAACTAGACCCCTGGGGAAGAAGTACTTAAAATTTTATATCGTGGGTCCCTTTGGGGACCTGATGAAGCCTATGGATTCCTTCTCAAGATAATATTTGTTGCCTAGATTGATAATTGAAATAAAACTTGGTTAGACATTAGTGAAAATAAAGATGTATTTTCTCTCATCCAAGTTTGTGAACTACCTCACGAATCTGTTGAGTCCCTGCCTTAGAAAGAAAAGAAAGCTTCTACTTTGTATCCCTGCACAGCCTGCTATACCTAGGATAGGAGCTACACAAATGCTTTCTGAATGAATGATTGAATGAATAGCTTTATTTGAGCAATTAACCAATTAACATTTATTGAGCTCCCACTGGCTGCCAATTTCTTCCCCAAAACATGCAGGTGACAGCTTTATACTAGATCTGAATTAAATACACAGTGAATCCAAGGAATGGAGTATTCATTTCAATAGATATTTTCTGAGGACCTACTATGTACACATTGTTGTGTTTAGGAGCTGAAAGAAAAATGAATAAAACACGTCTACTCTTTTGAAACAGGATTGTAATAGGGAAAGCCACACACATCTCTAAAGGCATCACGACTTTACTTACTGGCCCTTTCTAATGAGCTTATAGGTCTGAGGCTCTTTCAGAACTCTATTCCAACAAAAGGACAAGCCTCAGAGAGAAAAGTCACTATGATCCACTTACTAAATTAGCTTCATTATCAAGCACTACATGTTTACTGATAATCTATGGCTGACTTCAAGTAAAGTGGAGAAAAATACAACCTGGCAAATGGCAAAATTGTCTCAGACACAGTCAGCTCCTTAATCTCTGCTTCTAATTGGAAAGTGATAATGATCAGTGGCTCTTCTGCAGCCTTTTGCCTGGATGTTAATCTTATATTTGTAATGATAGAGGTTAAGACTGCCCTCCCAGACTCTTTCAATGGATAGCCAGGGCACCAGCACTTAAAAGGAAAGTCACTATGCAGACAACTGCAATTACTAAAAGGATGTTATATGGTGGTCATCCTTTTGATAATGCCTGCTATCCCAATCCTATAAGAAGATCAGTTGACAGGCATCCTGTGGAATCTCTAAACACACTAGTACCATCAGTAAAGAGCCTCACTAAGGATTATTATGCAAAAGGACATAGTGGATAAACCTATGGTTGCATTACCATAGGGAATATGCCAGTGAGGAAATTTCCTCCACCACAAGGTGTTCATTTCTTCATAACTTATAGTCTTGGAGAATTGCTTCCAACACTGAGAGGTTAAGTGATTAGCCCAGAGTCACAAAGTCAACGTGCTTCAAAATCAGGATTAGAACCCAAATCTTTCTGACTTGGAGGCTAGCTCTCTACCCTTTCATTATATAAACTACCTTTCATTATATAAACAACTAAGTGAATGCACAGTGGTTTCTTCCTCCATAAGTTACCTCATGCTTACTTATCTGTGTACATGTATTTGCCATCACCACCACCCCATCCACAGAGTCAGTCCAATAAGCATCCATTAAGTGCCTACTATGTGTGTCAGGCATTGCAATAAATACTAGGGATTAAAAGGGGGGGGGGGCAAAAGACAGTCCCTGGCACCTCAAGGAGCTCACAGCATAATGTCAAGGAACTCATGATCCAATAAGTGAGTGCTGAACTTGATGTCAAAGAGACCTGGCTTTCAATTCTCCTTTTCCTATTCAGTGGTTGTATACTGATACAGGACTGTTGTGAGGATCAAGTGAGATATTAACTGTTGCAAACCTTAAAGCCCTATATAAATGTTCGTGGTGGTAATAGTGGTGGGGATGTAAGACTTGGTTCAAATCCTGCCTCAAACATTTACTATGTGACTCTGGGAAAGTCACTTAAACTCTCAGTCTCAATTTCCTTATCTGTAAAATGGGAATAATAAGAGCACCTTCCTTATAGGGTTGTTTCGATAATGTAAAGCACTTTGCAAACTTTAAAGTAGCCATCTATACTGATGATAGTAATAAAGATGATGATGATGATGATGATGATGACAATGGTAAAACTTAGTAAGTCTTTAATAAATGCCTGTTGAACTGAATTTAAATTCCGAATTGCCAAGCACAATGCCTCACACACATTTTGTGCTTGATAAGACTCTTTAGAAGGAAAAGTTATGTCAAGAGCTGTAGATGTCACAGAGAAGAAAGAAGCCAGTGTTGTTCTGTTTTAGGAAGATTTCATCTCAATCCCTTTTAAGTTTTAAGCACAAAGCATTGAGCTCCTTGATGAACTAAGTGCTTTAGGATTGAAAAAGGAAACATTTTGGAAGAGCTGCTCTAAAATGCAGCTTTTAGGTAGAAGATTTTAAATCCTAATTCTTTCGCCTGATAATTAATAGGTTCTAGGGTCTGTCCAACTTTTTCTCTCCAAATCATTTCCCAATAAAAGAGGCTGTTTGGTATAGTAGATAGAGTCATCCCTATAGTCCTAAGTTTAAGTGTTGCTTCTGATATATACTGGCCTGAGTTATGATATAATGTAGTTATAGTTATATTATAATATAATATAGATAGTTATAATACTGGCCTGGACTAGTTACTTAACCATTCAATGCCCCAAACACTTTTCTAAGACTCAGGGAACTTGTTTTGTATTGGTATGGGAAATTTCTCATTGGAACTTCTGTAAACTGATTAATCACATATCAGTTATTTTATTTTTTTTAAATCTAAACATTATCAAACTCCTTCAGCTGCATTCTATTCTTCCATTACCCAGTATCAGTTACTCAGCTCTATCTCAGTATCATGACTCATGCTCTTAGCCTTTGCCTAGAATGCCTATTCACTTCAAATAAAGTCTTGCAGGTCCAGGTTAATTTCTACTTCCATCATGAAGTCTTCTTTAACCATATTCTCCTCTGTAGGATCTTTACCATTAAGAAACTTCAAGTGATACTAAAGGAAGACATGAGCAACCACTAACAGCCTGAAGAAAACACTTTGCAAATTTGAAAGCACTATATAAATGTCAGAGAACAAAGGAAAGTTGTTACAGACATCTCTTTAGAAAGAATAGAAGAAATTATCGTGTGTTTCTTTAAATTCTGTGCACTTCAAGGTCAGAAAGAATCCACTGTACATTGTACTGGTCAGACTGCTTCTGGTGGATTTTATTCAGGATCAAGGACATACATTTTTGAAGGTATATTGACAAGCTGTGCTCTATATAATCATTTTAGGAGAGCATCATGATGCCAACAGGACTTAAACTACATCATATGAAAACCAATTAAAAGAATTGGGAAGGTTTAACCTAGAAAGAAAAAAATAACATGGGGACACAGTCGGTCAGTATCTCCAATTATATAAAGTTTTGTTTGTTTGTTTTTTATGTGGGAAAGGGATTATTTGATTTATTCTGCTTGATTCAAAGGGCAGAAATAGAATCAATGGATAGAAGTTATAGGGAAGTCAGATTTGAGCTCAATATAGAATTGGGACAAAAATAGGAATGGAAGCTGTCCAGAATAGATTAGGTTTTCTCAGAATCAGAGGTATGCTGGAGCTAATTTGCACCCACTTTCCTATTGTTAGATTTTCAATATAAACACTTACACTTCAGAATTTGTCAAATTCTACAAATCATAGCTTTGGTTATAGTTTTGCTGATCATCTAGGCTTTAAAAAAAAGCAGTGGAAAAATGTCAACAAGGCAGGTTAGACTTACAAATGTATTGTGTCTACTTTTTATTCCTTTCCAAGAGGCAGTCATTAAACATTTAATAGCACTCAGCTGCTTGGGAGATATGAGTTCCCTGTTAAGTTTTTTTTTTTTGTTCTGTTTTGTTTTGTTTTTTGTTTGTTTGTTTGTTTGTTTTTGTTTTTTGTTTTTTGGTGAGGCAATCGGTGTTAAGTGACTTGCCCAGGGTCACAAAGCTATAGTGTCATGTCTGAGGCTATTTGAACTTGGGTCCTCCTGACTCCAAGGCCAGAGCTCTATCCACTGTGCCACCTAGCTGCCCTTCTATTAAATTTTAAATGAATAGGTTGAGGATACTACACAGGAGATTCACACTACAGATAGTGGTTGGACTAGGTAACCTTGGATATGATGCTCTGATTAAAAAAAAAAAAATTTCTTTCTGTGAACTGTTGTCTATGCTTGGAATGTACTCCCTCCTTTTTGCATTTCCAATTACTATGTATTTTTATGTACAAGTCAGATGTTATCTCATGAAATTATTCCTGGTTTTCTCTTCACTCCCCAAGTGAAGTATAATCTTCTCCCTAAATCTTCACCTAACACTTTGCTTTACAGTAATATATCTCTGTTTGCATCATCTCCAAATCAGACTGTAAATTTCACAGGCAGAGCTCCATATTTTCTCAACTGTAAATGTCCCTGAGTGGGCATCTAATACATGTTTCTTGAAATAATATTTGGTGAATGAATGAATTTCTGCTCTGGTAAATGGGGTTAAAGTTTATAAGATAAATTTTAGTTAGAAGAAACTCTTGGAAAATAATTATCTGAGTGGCTGCTGCATGAATAATATCCAGAAATGATTCCATTCCCTGCTTGGCTGGCATCCAAATTGTGTGAGCAAATCATGTTTTGTCCTTCCTACTAAGAAATACTCTAAGTTAGAAAATACAAAAATAACAAACAGAAAAAAAAGCCATACCATCAGCTATTTTTCCCACTGCAGTAGGTTGAGGTTTTAGTAAACTTTGTTTATTTGTTTTTAATGGTAGCAATTGTTGAGTAAACAACTTCTTTCATCAAAGCACTTTTAACACCTTATTTTATGTTATTGAATACCATCTCTTCTTGATGATTCTTTATCTAGCTTTTCATCTACCTGACAATATTAGTTTTGGAGCATATTTGAGTCACTATTTAAAAGAGCATTATTCAATTTCCCTGACATCTTATGTAGCAGCTACCCAGATTGCTTTTATAAAAAAGTATTCGTGACGGATGTGTTATGAAGACTAAAACATCAACTTAAAAGGGAATTTTGGACCTCAGAAATGACTAACACTGCATTTTGAGGTTTCATCTTCGAAACTTGAGGGACTGCAAAATAAGAAACTCTTATGATCTGTTAGTATAATTGTTTATAAAAACTTCTTAGCCTAACACTTGAGGTCTTCTATAACATGCATTCAACCCATATTCCCAGCCTCATTCCATGCTGCTCCCTTTCACATATCTTTCCAATTTATCTTTTCACCAGACACGTCTTGCTAAACTCCAGTCTTAGGTTACCTCCACCATCTACCTTTGCTATTCCCACTCAAATGCTACTGAATATATATGGAGAAATTCATACAATCAATTTGACTAGATTTACCACAAATTTATGTTATCTAATCTCAAATAAGCCTACCTACAGTCAGCAAATAAAAGTTGGGAGAGCCAGAATTTGTGCTTCTTATAGGCTGGATTAAATAGGTTGCTCAGAAAATTATCTTAAAAGAAGGAAGAATGATAAAACATCTGGATGGTAGAGCAGGATCACATGGGAATTTGCTTTGTAGTAATCCATTTGTTCTTCAATGGATTAGTCTCTATCATTTTCTCCATGGAACCTATTCTGATCCTTCTCCCCTCCATTTAGAGCTTTTATAACAGCTCTTCCTTCCTTCTTTTCAGCAGAAGAAATCACTTTCTATTTTACTGAGAAAAGAGAAGCTATCAGTCATGAGCTACCTCCCCTCTCCTCAACTGCACATCATCGTCCATTCTCTCCTTCTTTTCTCCAGTTTTGCAGAACATTCTCCTGCTTATGTTAACTACTTTATATAGGTTCCTAATCTCATCTCCTCAAGTCTCCTCTAAGAATTTTTCCCCTAGATCATTCCCTGTCTCATTTTGCATCTCTCCTTATCCATAGGGTTTTTCTCCCCATCAGATTTCTCTTATCCTTAAAAACTCTTCACTAGACTCTGCTAGTCCCACAAACTATCATCCTATATTGTCTTCTCATTTTTCTAATCAAACTCATAGAAAGGGTTACATATTTTGCCTCTATTTCCTCACTTCACACCCACTTCTCAATCTCTTGCCATTTGGCTTCTCATTTTAACTGGGCTGATCAGTTTTGGATACTATAGACCAACCCCTCCTTTGGTTTATGTAAAAATACTTTTTGTTCCTGATTCTCCTCCTACCTCTCTGAACAGCCTTCTCATATTCCTTTCCATCATCAAATTCTTTTTGTTCTCTAAGTGTATGTCATCCCAAGGCTCTGTTTTTTCATAACACTTGTTTCTTGTCCCTCTTGGACACAATGTGTATTTTGCTTAGGACACTAATAGCTAACAAGCTCTCATCTTAAGCCAATACATGATTCTGTCCTGTCACTGGACTGTGATGACTCTGGAGGAGGGAGTGAGGCTTACAACTTTGTTCAACTCTGCCTCACTTAAATCCAATTTACACACAAATCAAAAGACATCACCAACCAATAGTTAACATTTATATTGGACTTTAAAGTCTGCAAAGCATTTTACAAATATTACCTCATTTTATACTCACAACAAGCTTAGGAGACAAGTGCTGTTATCATACTCATTTTACAAATGAAGAAACCTAGGTTGAGAGGGGTTAAATGACTTGTCCAGGGTCACACAGTGTCTGAGGCAGGATTTGAACTCAGGTCTTCCAGATTCCAGATCTAACTCTATCCATGGCAACATCTAGCTGGTATAGTAGTAGCAAGACATCTCAAGTAAATTCCTTGATTATAGGAACTGCCTTTTTAATGTATGCATATCAGAGTATTACCTTCATATGGTACTCAAACATTTTTACAATAAGTCAAATTTATGTTCCCTTTAGTACGATATTTTGTCTCCAACACTAGAATCAAGGGATTCTTTCACCTGGTCTCACAGCTAGTAAAAGTCAAAAGTAGGCCTAGAACATAGATCTTCATGACTCCAAATCTAGCACTCTATCCACTGCACACAAGAGGAGTAATTCAAACATTTATTAAACATGTAAGTGCCAAGCACTGTGCTAGGCACTGGGGATGCAAGTGGAAAGAATGGAATAACTCACACTTGCAAAGAGCTTACAGTTTAATTGGAAGACAAATATATACACACATATAAACATAAACAAATATATACACACATATACACAAATATATACACAAATATAAAATGCATCATAAATATAAAATCACCAAAAGCAAATATATGCAAAGTACTTAAATACAAGGAAGTTTGAGAAAATAACTAGCAATTAGGGGCTATCAGGAAAGGTTCCATGCCTTTAGTTGCCTGAGCAACTCTTAAAGTGAGAGAGTCTCTATGAGAAAGAGGCAAATAGAGAGGGCATTCCAGTCATGTGGACATGCTGTGCAAAGGCACTGAGATGAGAGTTGGAGTATCATGTGTGAAGAAGGGATGGAAGGCAGGAGAGGTAGAATGATGTCAAGTAAATGTGAGAGTATAAGAAAACTTGAGCACTACAGAATTGATGCTTTCAATATCAGTGTTGCTGGAGAAGACTTTTGACAGTCCCTTGGACAGCAAGGTCATTAAATCAGTCAATACTTAAAGAAACTATCAGGCTATTAATTGGAAGGTTAAATACTGAAGCTGAAGCTTAAGTACTTTGTTCACATTATGAGAAGATGGGGGTCATTGTAAAAGACTCTGATATTGGGAAAGATTGAAAGCAAAAGGAAAAAAGGATGATAGAGGATGAGATGGCTAGACAGTGTCATGGAAACAATGAACACAAACCTGGATAGACTTTGAGAGATAGTGTAGGATAGAAGAGCCTGGTGTGCTATGGTTTATGGGGTCACGAGGAGTTAGAAAAGACTGAACACACAAAGTTGGGAAGACAAGTTGAGACCAGGTTGTGTAGTGGTGAAAAAATTGTAATGAAATGTGGAATGGGAGTGCAAAGAAAAAGGTCCAAACCAAATGGTATGAGAAGCTTGAGGAAGACAAGATCATATCTAAGTGAGTTGCACTATGATAGATGAGTAATATTTCAATGAGGGACATCGCCAAATAAAAAACTCCCCAAGTCTATTACTGGTCTTGTCTGCTGTCACTACTCAACAGATAAATGGGTACTCTTCAGCCTGTAACCTTAGTTGGGTCTGTAACTTTCCTCTCTGCTCATATTCAGTTTCTCTCCTCTGCAATAAGCCATCTCAATCATCATACCAAATCAGGGGAATGGCTGAACAAATTATGTTATATAAATGCAATGGAAATTTACCATTCCATAAAAGGATGGATCTGAAGAATTCAAAGAAACTAAGGAAGAATGATATGAACTGATACGGAGCAAACTAAGCAGAACCAGGAGAACAAAGAACACAATGAACATAAGCATGCTTTAAAAAATACAATTTTGTAATGCTGATCAATGCCATACCCAAATATGACATCAGCAGACTACCAATAAAGCATGCCTCCCACCTCCCTTCAGAGAGGTAATAGATCATAGGTATAGAATGAGGCATAAGTAATCTAACATGACCAATGGGTTGATTTGCTTTGCTTAAATATGCTTCTTTGTAACAAGTAAAGATTTTTAAGGGGGGGGGCACAAAGTCTTTGGGTTCTGACAGTTATTTTAAAAGCACCAGCAAAACATTTTAATGACACTGGCAAATTGGAAGGTTTTGAGAGAAACAGAATGGTGAAAGGCCCAGACACTATAATATTTAATGATCAGTTGAAGAAACTGGAGAATTAACCTGTAGAAGAGGAAGCTTAAGATTGGCATGATAGCTGCATTCAAATATTTGAATGGCTTTAATGTCAAAAATCATATTTGTTCTGAGTTTCTGTCTATTCACCTGCAAAATGGGGATAGTACTTGGCTCTACATGTCAAATAGGATCACTATGAATCTCAAATGAAAAGTGGACATATCACACTAACATATGCTAATCATTTTTGTGCCTAATTTTGACTTCCTATTTTGCTATTTTTTTCCTATTGGGTAAATGAATGTTCAATTCAATAAGCACTGATTAATCCTCTATTAAGCACTGATTAATCCTCTATTATATGTACTTGTGCTGAATTCTGGGATTCAAAGATAAAATGAGTCATAAGTCTTTGTCCTTACAGAATTGCAGAGTGAGAAGGGACTTCAAAGGCCATCTAGTACAACCCATACTTGAATAAGAATACATTTGCAATATCTCTAACAAAGTAGTCATTCAATCTTTGTTTAAAGACCTCCAGTGAGTGGGAACTCCCTATCTCCCCAGGCAACCTATTGGACAACTCTGTAGAACTTAGGGAGTTTTTATTACTTGAAGGAAATAATTAGCAAATGTTTACCCTGTATCTACTAAATACATAGTCCTAACTTGTACCTATTTTTGCTGAAGAGAGCCAGGGAATAAGTAAGACACAAGCAAATACAAAAGGCAGGTCCAGGCAAAGCTAAGTGAAAAATTTGAAGAAATAATTTCTGGTTGCAAGAAATAGAGGAAGGTAAGTCACTCCACCCAAGTCATTGATTACTGAAATACAGGTCTAGTCAATCTTTTGTGTGTATAGGGGGAAGGGAAGAAGCTGAAAGAAGGAAAGTTGCTGTCCAGTGTGCTGATGAATAATGCAGAAAAGGAGAAAATGAATTCTCCTTGGGTTTAACTATATCCCCTCAGGGAGGCTATGGTACCATATAAATAGAACCTCCCATCACTTACTGAGAAAGGAATTGGATTTTTCACCTCTTTTCCCACACACTTTCTAGGGGCCATTCACTGATATAAAGAAATTGCCAGGGCTTTGGAGGTAAAGATGGCCAGAAAAGCAATACAAAATACAATGAGTTTCCTTGGGCATTCTGCTGACACAGACATGCAGAGAATTCCTATGATTATTATTTATTCTCTGAGCACCAACAGAGTCATAGGTCCCTTATTGAACATACAAGCAAAAATAAAATCCTAGCACTTTGGGCAGATGGAACAATGAAGAAACAGCAACTTAGATGATTTTTTAAAATGGGTTATCTCATATAGTGGTATATTGGTCAATATACTGAGGGGTCTATAACAGAAGCAACTTCCTGGGATATTACATACACACATACACACTCATTTATGCATCCATGCATGCATGTACATGCACAATCCAATATATAGGGTTACACACAAAAAATGAAGTAAAAATATAAATTGTAAGTTCTTTGTGAATAGACACTATGCCAAATTAATTACTATATTACCATGTAACCAGGAACATAGAAGATATTTAGTAGAGCTTGTTTAATGAATAATGAATTAATTCAACAAACATTTGTTAAATTCTCCATTATGTACACTGCCCAATGGTTTGAGGGAAAGTTTTATTCTTCCCATTTTAATCAAGAAAGCATAACATAACTTCCTAAATAGATAACTGACCTCAGATCCAGAAAGACTAGAGTTCAAGTCCAGTCTCTGACATATATTGGCTGTGTGACCCTGGAAAAGTCATTTAACTTATGATTGCTCTAGTCAACTCTCTAAGACTCTAAGTTGTAGAGAAGGTGCTAAACTTCTTTGATCAAAGGAGTTTCCTTGTCTGAGAGTTTCCTATTATAATGAATTCATAGTTCCTATCCTATTTTCTACATGATGGACTATATGCTTATGGTATAGTGACTTTGGAGTCTTATGTTTGAAGTTTGAATCCAATGCCCTGGACCTACTACCTGTGTGACCTTGGGCAAGTTATTTCAGCATTTTAGGCCTCAGTTTCCTCCTCTGTAAAATGGAGTGGATGGTCTCTAGGGTCACTCCTAGCTCTAAACTCAATAAAACATCTCTCAGATCTTCTTCAAGCTCCCTACCCTCAGATGTCACGTGTATCAAGGAGTGTTATTTAAGAAGTGGGGAAGAGGAGGTGTTTCTGGAAGGAAAAGTGGCTAGCTTCTCTACTTTTCCCTCAGATTACAAAGCTTCATTACCCCTCATTCTTCATTTCTTCCCTTCTAATCTGAACCCCTTAGAATGAAAGAATCAGAGAATATTAAGAGGAGGAAGAGATCTCAGAAATCATCTACTCCATGACTCTCATCTTCTGTAACAATAAAATGAATCTTAGGAAGGTGAAAGTGATGCCTGCCCAGCAGGATGGAATGTAAAGTACACAGTACATAGAGTCAAGAAAGTGAGTTAGACCTGGGCTCAAGGCATAGCCCTGCCCCTTATTAGCTGGCTGACCTTGTGTAAGTGCCTTCTCTCTGAATCTCAGTTTCTTTATTTTTAAAATGAGTATGTAAAAGGGGTGAGGAACCTGTAATGAGTATGTAACAGTGTGAGTATATAACAGGTCCTCCAGCCTTCCTTCCAGCCTCATGTGGCCTCGAGGTCACAGGTTCTTTCCCCTGGATTAGATGATCACTAAGACCTCTTCTACTTCTAATGCTCTTGGATTCTCTTTATCTTTTTCTTACTAGTTTGTGACCCTGCACAAGTTTCTTAATCTCTCTTAGCCTGTTTCCTCATCTGTAAAATGGGAATAATAATAGCATTTATAACACAGGGTTGTTATGAGGCTAAAATGAGTTAATACATGTAAAATACAATATAATATATAATAATTCTTATCATTACTTTCAATTCTTCTTATTACTTAGTTAAATTACCCTTTAAAAATATCAACATGAGGAACCTTTTCACCTAGGATCCCCTTTCTACTCAGTAACTTCTTTGAGCTCATGCAAAAGGGCAGAAAGTAAAGGGGGCAGAGGCTGGAAGCAGTATCTACCAAGTCAATTAAAAAAATACTATACTAAACACCAGGGCTCAATTTACAATTCTTAACATGGAACAATTTGAAGGGTGCAAAGAAGATACTGCCTCTGTCTCACCCCATCTCTGTTTGTCTGTCTGTCTGTCTCTCTCTCTGTGTATGCGTACACACACACACACACACATGTATATATGTATACAGACATGTATATTTGTTTTAAAAGTTATATACTATACATATATGTTTAAAATGTCATATGTGTATATGTGTCTGTCTATCTATCTACATATGTCTTCTTGGTGCTATAAGGCTGGAAATTTAAAAGTTTATGCCTTTGAGATGCAACTGAGTATAGTTGAAAGCTTGCAGGACTTGGATTCCAAAGTGCTATGTGCAAATCCAAGCTCTGATACAACAGTTTTGGGACCTCAGAAAAGTTTAGTAACCTCAATAAGCCTAATTTTCATCATCTGGAAATATGGCAATAATAATAATAACTGCACTCCTTACCTCAGAGGATTTGTCTTTTTATTAGTGCTCATGGAAGTTGATTTTTATTTTATTTTATTTTTTATTTGTTTTAACTTAAATACAAAACAAGAAAAGAAAAAGGAACATTTACATGTACACAGCAGAACATGAGAGGATTCAATATAAAACAATAAATATCCATTTCATGAAAACTTATGTAATAAAATGTACATGTTGTTTTCAAAGCAATCCAGCTTTTCTGTGCATCCTTCTAGGTTTTATTCTCTTCATTTGTTCTTTGCTGTGTACTTACAGGATTGGCTTGAGACTCAAATGAGATGATCTATGTCAAAACACTTTAAAAGCAATAAGGATACACATGATGTTGGTACTTATGGTTTTTGCTTGCACAAAATTGAAGGCATTTCAAACATTTGTTTAAAGGATTTTCTTTGCTCTGTTTTGAATTGGGGTGGGAGATTAGTAATAGTAATGGTCCCCAAAATGGCTATTACACATTTTTAAATGCATAGAAGAAAACAGAAAGAAGCACAGACCAGAATGACTGTTAGGAAAGTATGCATGGAAATATATGTATGTACGTATATATATATATATATATATATATATATATATATAATTACATATAACATACATATAATATATATATAATACATGTTATATTATATATGCATATATATAAAAAGCAGGAAGTATGAAATATAAATACACAGTTTTATACACAATCCTCTTTTTTGTGTTCTGCAGTATATATCAATATATCCAAGGTTGGGAAACCTTGAGTATAACTTCTGTCTCTGATACTTACTACAATGGATATTTCATTTAAAATCTATGAGCCTCAGATTCTTCATCTGTGAAGCAGAGATAGTAATACTTGTAGGACTTACCTTACAAGGTCATTGTGAAGCTCAAATTAGATTACATATTCAAAACCTTTTGCAAATCCCAAAGCCCTATGTAAAACCAGTTCCTGAAGGATCACTCACAACCCAGTTGTGCTAAAATGCAGTGGGTCAGTTAAAAAAGTCTATAGGATTCCAAATCTCAACTCTCCACTTTTCCAAGCAAAGGAAAAGAATGGAAAGAATACTATCCTGGAAAGACTACTAGAATACTTGGCCTTGGGAATCTGGGGTTGGAATCCTGGCTCTGTTATTTACTATTTTTGTGAAATTAGGCAATTCACTTAACCTCCCTGGGCCTCAGTTTTCTTGACTGTAAGATGGGGAGGAGGAGAGTGCAGACAGATTACATGATCTTTATGATTCCTTCCACCTTTTAATACTATGATCTTACTTTGTAGCTCACATTTCCCCACATATCTACACTCAGTCTTCACAACAGGATCATTATAAATATTATTTATTATAATTCCAAGCCTCCCTAAGATTATAAAACCATAACCTCATCTTCCTATGATTCCTCATTGTGGTGTGGAAATGACCCTGAGGTCTCAAAGGTCATCACAGGGAAGGGAAAACTTTGGCAGGAACTACCAAAAAGAAAAGACTTCAAGATGGGAATTATGAGAAGGAAGGGGAAGGGACCAAGCATTACTAAGTGCCCTGTGCTATTCTAAGTGCTTTACAAAGATTATTTCATTTAATCTTCACAACAACCCTTTATGATAGCTACTTACTATTATTCCCATTTTATAGTTGAAAAAACTGAAGTAGACAGAGGTTAAGTGACTTGCCCAGAGTCAGGCAGTTAGTAAGTGTCTGAGGCTAGATTTGAACTCATCTTCCTAACTCCAGGCCCCGTGCTCCATCTGGCTGCCTAGCAGCAATAACCCATATGTCTATCACCTAAAAATGAACCTAGCGATGTGTGGAAAGGTTTATTATCAGAGGTGGGGCCTCTGGCTGATGAATTTTCTTTTGGCCTCAGCAATTTGTAAAACCATCTTTCAAGACCTGGAGGTTTTTCCATCTGCTTCAATGGAGGGAGCCTTCAAACAGAGAGAATCAACTTGTAGTGGAAAGTTGAATAAGATCCCATCTTAATTATTAGAGTTTGTTTTCAGGTAATGTTATACTGTGTTATCATCTTTGCCCACTAGATGGCAACTGCTTAACTCTGAAATCACTGTATAAATGTAAAAATCATTTCACTTTTAACACAAGAAAAAACATTCTTTTCTACGAATTTGTGAATTATCTTATTTCTTAACCTTACAACACAAATATATACAGAAATGGTTCATTTTCACAATCACTACCATTTTATCCTTTTCTTTTCATATACTCCCTAAACCAGGGGTGGGGAACTGGCAGCCTTAACGCCATATGAGGCCCTCTAGGCCCTCAGGTGAGGCCCTTTGACTGTTCTGTGAAGTTTGGATCTGGTCAAAGGGCCGTACTTAAGAACCTAGAGGGCCACATGTGGCCTCAAGGTCGCAGGTTCCCCACCCCTGCCTCAGACTCCATGCATTTACTCATGCCATTCTCTCTTGAACAGAGTGGATTACTCTCCTCCAACCATAAATAATAAAATCCTGACTATTTTTCAAGAATCAGCTCAGGTGCTGATTTCTTCCCAAAATCTTCCCTGATTCCCTTTTTCCTACCTCCCCTAAATAATCACTAGCTGAAATTTCTCACAGTAGTTTGCCCAACCTTTACTTTGCATTCATTTCAGTCTTCTTTGTATCATATTTTCTTTTGTGCTTATACTTCTGTCCATTACATTGTAAACTCCTCGGTGGTAGGTTCTGTAACATAGCTTTTTTTGTATAATGCCTAGCACAGGACTAGATGTACATTAGACATCTACTACGTAGCTGCACAGTAAATGCCTAATAGATACTTGCTTTGAATTGAATCATCTTCTTAAAGCCTGCAATTTATTAAAGACAATCTAAATTTGGAAATTGTAATTTCTGATGGAAGAAAATCCAAAAAAACCCTGTAATGTTAAAAACTCTTTGGGACACAACAGCTCTTCCTCAGTACCCATGCTGATTCTCTCTGCAGGTCTCATACCACAACCATTGTACCAGTTAGGCATATAGAATAATGAGAGTTATAGGACCTGGTCTTTAGTCCTAGCTTGGCCATATTCTGTGTGACTCTGGGCAAGTCATTTCTCTCTCTCAGAATCTCTTTCTTTTCTGTAAAATGAGGTGGGAGGTGAAGGTGCAAGGTGGATTGGGTGGGTTATAAGGTCTTCTTCTAGAGATCTTAGTTCATAGAGCTCAAATGCTCTGTGAATCTGTTGATCCAAATATCCATGAAAAATCTTTTTTTCCTTTCCTAAGATATTTTTATTTAACTTTTCAAGGTTTTTTTTGGAAAGGTGTCAAGCATAGTATTTACAAAAGTTTCATGAGGAAGCATATGGTGGTGACAGAGAAGATTGTTAAGTTTTTCTGAAGCGCCTTCCACATCCTACCCCCTATTTGATGCACTTTGTTGCCTTGCTAGGTCCCAACACTTTCCTGTTCCCACTTCTCTCTAATAACAATACTCTTTAATTTTAGTATAATGATTAAAAGAGAGGAAATGTTAGAAGTGGATGGAATCTTAGAAGTCATCTAGCCCAGCTCCCTAGTTTTGTAAGTGTGGAACCTAAGGACCAAGAAAGGAAGTGACTGCCCTAAGTCAGACACCTCATGAGCAACAGAGCCAGGAATACATCATCTGGTCTCTTGTCTGGTTTCTTTCATTCACGCTAAAGTACCTGGGAACTTAATAATATCTTATTCCTCCTAGGAGTAAATTTTTAAATTAAAAGTGGGCCAATGGGAAGAGAGTAAATAGTCAGGAAGGATATTAATAATGGTGGAAATTCAGGCATCATTGAAGGAAATATTTGTGATTAGGGTCCTTCCAATGGTGAATGTCTGGTCCACTCATGAGTATAAGACCCATTTCATGCCTTAATTTCCAGAACCAATGTGCTCAGCACACATTGAAACAGAACCTTTATTCATTAGCCTATAGCCAGGCAGCAAAACTGGAGCACTTCCATAAAGCAGTTTGGCTAAAATTTTAGGGAGAGGTCCCCATCACTGCTTGCAGCTAGACTGTCAGTCAGCAAGTAGCCAATTCCTTCCAATGTTTATTAGCACATTAGAGGTTACGGGGATCTGTTGGAAAATACAACATATCTGCAGCAAAAAATCCTTGGAAATCTCGGAGTTGGGAGAGACTTCAGGTGCCTATGATTTTAACAGGCACCTACCTGGACAGAAACGTTTTCTACAAATCTCAGACAGAAATTTACATGTTTGTTTACCCACTGGATTACTGGGAACATCTAGAAAAATATTAAATTAGGGAAATAGATGAAAATATATTTTTCTTCTGAAGTTGATGAAAAAGACCAGGGGGTTGGGGCATCTTAGCTAAAAAGGAAACATTTTTCCCATATACTGATGTCTGGGTCTGAATCTATACGTGATAAGCCAAGCTCTCCTATTTAAAAGTCATGTGGGCTCTGGCAAATAATTTAATCTTTTCTTGCCTCAGTTTCCTTATCTGTAAAATGTAGTTGATAACTGTCCTATCTACACCAAGAAATTGTTAGGAAGATCAAATGAAAGGATATATGTAGAAGTGCTTTGTAAAACAAACCAGGATATAAACAGGAGGTATTAATATAACTAGGGTAGATAGGTGGGGGGGTGGATATAGTATCAGTCCTGGAGTCAGAAAAACTCCTCTTCCTAAGTTCAAATCTGGCCTCTGATACTTACTAACTGTGTGATACTGGGCAAATCACTTAACCCCTTTTGCCTTAGTTTCTTCATATGTAAAATGAGCTGGAAAAGGAAATGGCAAACCACTCCAGTATCTTTGTTAAGAAAACCCCAAAATGGGATCATCAAGAGTTGAACATGACTGTAAAATGACTGAGCAACAATAAATTACTATAATTATGGGTAACACAAGATGGTAAAAAAAAAAGAAGCATTGATATGTGCTTGCCATCAAGGAGCTTGTAACTCTGATTACACTATACTAAAGCAGCATTTAGAAAGAATCTAATTCTTACCTTCCTATACCATGCTAAAGTAACAAATTATTACATTCATTTCTTCAGCTGGGCCTTCCTAATGCCTGTTCTTCCAGGTAATTGAAGATATTATTACTCTCAGTTTAGAGATATTCACCACTATCCCTTCTATATTGTCCAGCCAAACTCACCTAATTTCTGCTCTTCAAACATGACATTCCATCTTCCAGAACTATGTTTTTGCATGGGTTTCATGCCATTCTTGAATGCACCCCCTCCTCATCTCCAATTCTCAGAATCCCTGGCTTCCTGTGCAACTCAGCTCAAGTGCATCTTCCAACCTAGCTCAATCCTTGGCACATAGTAGGTCTTTAAAACCTGCTTCTGGATTGATTAAACGATGAGGAAACCGGGTTCAGAAAAGTAAAGTAACCAATAGGATCATAGGATTTTGAGATAGAAGTGACTTTAGGTATCTAGTCTAACTTCAGAGGAAACTGAGACCTAGAGACATGAAGTGGCTTGACAGCTTGCCTAACATCACATGGTAAGAACAGTGTCCCAGGTTACATCAGGGGTTAACTAGCAGATTTCAGGTCTCATTTCTACAGCTTGTGAGTTTAGGACTAGACTTCTTTCCAGAAATTCTTTCCTTTTTCCTTTAGGTTTTGGGACAACTACCTAATTATCTTATAGGGAATGTTGGCTCGTTGTCCCCTTCTAGCCAAGATTCTCCAAACAAATGGTATCTCTAACCTATTTTATCAGTTTCAGAAGCAAATTTATTTTTTATATAAATGACAGTTTATTTTACTGGTATATGTAACCAGAGCTCAAAAGAATAATGTAGACTTTTTTTTTAAAACAAATCAAGTCAAAACAATTAATAACTTTGTTTATCACATATACCAGTAGTACAACTAGAAACTGTGAACCTCTGAGCAAAAAATTTCCAAATGGTATTCATTTCCTATTAGCTGTATAATGAAAAAAACAGGACTGTTCCATAGTGTTTACACTCAGGAAAAGGAAAATAAACAAAGAAAACAGGGCAGCTAGCAGCAGTTCTCTCCTTTGTACTGACCCTCCTGCAGTTGGAAGCCATTGCCTTTGCTCTGGCTGACAAAATTCATATAAGTAATGGCTTTCAAAAAGCTGAGACAGTAACATACAGCAGCTGTTTCTGCCACTTTAGTCCAGCCTTTATCATCTTCTGCCTAGAAGGCTATATTATCCTCCCATCTGGCCTCCCTGACTCTAGCCTGTCCTGGTACAACCCAGCCTATACAGTCTGCCAGGAAAAAAAATGTTCTAATAATCCTCAATGCTATAGCTAAAGGACAGAGAGAATTATTGATTTTCTCAGAGGGTTTCACTGCAGTGGATTTTGTGGATATTTTATGAGTAAGTAAATCCAGGGAAATTTAAAAAAGCTGAGCACACATGGGGGCCAGAGAGAAAATTTGCTCTGTTCATGTGTAAGATAGATTGTGATAGCTAACAGAGCAAAATGTTCAGAACTTAAAATCACAGAGCTCATGGTATCATTATTCTTGAAATGTTGATAAAAGAACACAAATACTACCCCTCAAGATTACTTGAAACCATACCACACGATTATTCATTAATGACTTGGAATTAGAAAGACCTGGTTCAAATTCTTACTCAGACACTTGCTAGCTGTATGACCCTAGGCAAGTCACTTAACCCTGTTTACCTCAGTTTACTCATCTGTAAAATGAGCTGGAAAAGTCAATGGCCAACCACTCCAGTATCTTTGCCAAAAATACCCTAAATGGGGTCACAAAGAGTCAGATATGATTGAACAACCACATTATTATAGTTATTATTATCATTATTATTATTATTTTCTAGAGACTTAGGTTAGATTTTCAGAAGACTTTGGGTTCACATGACAGGTGTTTTCAAGTATTTGAGGAGCTGTCCCAGGGAAGAATTAGGTTCCAGTGATGGATGGCATATATTTCATTTCCATGACCTTCTAACATCCTCCATAGAAGGTTCATCCAAGACAATGGAAGCCTTCCCTTAATTGTTTTAATAGTACACAGGGCCTCATGCAACTTTTGGGCTTTTCAACTGTTGTTTATCTTGTCTCTTCACTATTTGATCTTCTTACTTCTTTTTTCCAGCCATACATGTCCTTGTTGTCATTAACTATCCCTCATGAGACCTGAAACTGATGTACGGACATGATCAGCCAAGCAGAGCCATAACTAGCAATTTTAGATCCTGGGGCAAATTCAATGGAACCCAGGAAGGGAGAGTTGGGAGGTGTCTAAGGGCTTCTTCTGTTTATTTCTACTTTATATAGATTGGAGATAGAAGTCATGGGAGTTTAGGAGATTGAGCATTTGGGAAGTCAAGCAGTTCAAATAATAAAGGCAATAACAATAACAGCTATCATTTATATAGCACTCTAAAAGTTTGCAAAGATGTTTATAAATATCATTTCATTTTATTCTTCCAACTCTGGGAGGTGTGTATTATTAGTGTACTCCTTTTAGATATGGATACTGAGGCAAATCAGTTAAGTGACTTGTTCAAGGTCGCACAACTAGTAATTATCTGACACCAGATTTAACTTAGGCCTTCAAAAGCAATAAAGGTTAAGGTGAAAAACAAGAAAGAGAACCAGGTACCTTGGGGAAGAGGATAAGTGTCCCAGTAGTCCAAAGATGACAACATGAGTCTGGACAGTGTGGTGGTTAATTAATGATATTTCATCCTCCACAAAAGGATAGAGTAAACTTTAAAAAAGCAGAGAGATTTGCCGATTGATAGTGGTTATCAGGAAGTGGCTTTGGAAGGAAAGGAATATTCCAGCTGCTCTTCTTAGTCATTTGTTAGAGGACAGTTGGTGGCATCTTCAGAAGAAAGCCAGGTTTCAGTAACTGCCGGAAGAAGGTAATGTGAGAAGAGGAAATCTGAGATGAAGGGGAGTTTGTTTAAAAAAAATGGAAAGAGTAAGAGTAGAACAGGAGAGCGGAGGAAGATAGGGGCTGTGGAGGACTAGTGCTGAATATATTGGTATGGGTGATGGTGATGGCACTCACTGCCTTTGCAGTGATCCTGCACTTATTCTGGGCTTCCACAATCTTTTATCCCATTCTCTTTACTATGTCTCCCAGGGATATCTTAAAAAATAAACTCAAGTAGAATTTTCTGACTAGTTTTCATTTCCTTTTGTGAACTTACAACCTAGCTAAAGAGACATAAGGAGTAATTGCGATGCAAGGCAGCCTGTGATCAGGAGCCACCCAGTGAGACCATCAAACTGGAAAACCATAAGGGTTCAAAGGAGGCCTCCTGGGATCAAATGGGAAAGGAAAAGATGTGAAAACAGAGGATCTGGCATTGGATCCCAATTTATGTAATTCTGAGCAAGTCACTTAACTTTACTTAGTGGCTGGAGTATGAGGGGGAGTGGAGAGTGTTGAACAAGATAGCCTTTCAATGGTTACTTCTAAACAAATATGTACCTGAGCAAGTACATACTAACTTGCGAGAGCTGGTTGGTAATGGAAGCATTTAACACCTTCAGAACTGCCTACAAATCAGGGCTTGATTCATTTTGTAGTTGATTATCTACACTTAATAATGTGATAGAGAAAACAGTGATTGTGTAAACTAAATTTAAAAGTATGGCTTGAATATGTTTTTGAGAGTCAATTGTTAAACACTTATAAGCACACTGCTGCTTCTAGTTCTAAATTCAATCAGCAGTATGGGATCTAGTAGGTGGAGTAACAAATAAAATGATTTCTTCTCTTAGGAGAAAGCTTTCTGTTCATCCCATTTGTAATTATCACCCTGACCCTGGCAGGGGTCAGGCAGACCCTGAAGTCATACAATCTTCATGTCCCATTCAGAAGTGGAAGAAAACTGAAGGGCCACTTACTCCCAACTCTCTTCATTTGCTTGAGGGAAGGTAGAGAAATAAATGCAGTGCTTTGAGCACCAGAAGAAGGAGTGAACATTTCCCACTGGAGGAATAAGAGAATGCTTCGTGGAACAGCCAAAATCTGGTTCGACTTTGTGGATTCTGATCCTTTGATTCACCAATCACTCTGGACTTTTCATTGGCTCCCCTTGCTGACCTTAGGGAAAGTCTGAGAAGATTACATCAAAAGTCTGTTAAGTAGTTACTGCCCCTCACCATCCTTATCCCTCAGAGCCTAGTTTAGATTTGAGTGTGGAGCCCGAGAATGAAGTTAGGACTGGACAGGAAGATTTGCATCTTACAGAGGGAATACTTGAAGCTAACTGTTTGGGTGAACTCTCTAAGAGAGAAGACACAGAGAGAGAAGAGGGGGGTGAAGCCTAGGGGTGTAGTCAGTGCTCACTGGCTTTGAATTCAGAAGATTAGGGTTCAAGTCTCATCTCTGAAATTCACTACTTATATGACTTTGGGCCAGTCAGCCCTGTTTCCCATTTGGCTTCACTCCTTGGACTGTCTCCATCTTCCTTCTTCTTCCCCTTCCTGAGCTTTTCACCTTCCTTTTAGACATTGTCTCTCTCAATTCAATCATAAGCTTTTAGCACAGTGCCTGGCACATAGGAGGTGATCGATAAATGTTTATCAACCAACTGACTTAAATATCTTGGACCTTAGTTCTTCATGCATGAAATGGAGGGATTAGACTATATGATTTCTAAGATCCTATCCAGTCCTAAATCAAGGATTTGATATTCCTAAGATAGGTTGTAGGCCAACAACAAAACCTTGAGGGTCTAGGGACTGGACTTGTGATTTCATTACTGTGGGAATATCCCAGGTAAGAAAACTTCTATAAGTACAGGTAGATACCTTCTCTGCAATGTATAGTCCTTGAGAGTTCCCTAGAACACTGATAACTTATTTAGCACTACAATAAACACAGATCTTCCTGGTTTTTGAGGACTTCTTTCTGTCCACTATCAATCAATGAACATTTATTAAACACCTCCCATGAGCCAGGCACATGAAATAGTGGGATAATATGGTTTGATTCAATTTCATACAATTCTATGAAGAGTGGACAGAGAGATGTCCTCAAAAAC
>NW_020945437.1:10121099-10131061 GCF_900497805.2 Vombatus ursinus | reverse complement strand
TTTCATACAATTCTATGAAGAGTGGACAGAGAGATGTCCTCAAAAACTAAGGATGGCCAGATAGGCTCATGTTTCAGAAGTTCCAGGAGTATTTTCTTTTTTAAAATATTTATTTAGTATTTTATTTTTCCCCAACTACATGTAAAAACAATTTTAATATTTGTTTTTAAAAAATTGAGTTCCAAATTATCTCCCTTGCTCCTTCTATCCCCATATCCCTCGTAGAGAAGACAAGCAGTTTGATACATTATACATGACTACACATGAACCTTATCTTGCTATCAAAAAAGAGCTACTATAAATATTTTTACACATAGGTCCTTTTCCTTTTTTTTTTATTCTTGGGGGGATATAGACTTTGTAGTGGTATTGCTAGGTCAAAAGGCATTCACAGTTTATATCCCCCTGGACACGGTTCCAAATTGTTCTACAGAATGGTTTAACCAGTTCACAACTCCATCAACAATGCACTAATGTCTCAATTTTCCCAAATTCTCTGCAACATTTGTTACCCCCCCTCTCTGTCCTATTGGCACCTCAGAACTTTTAAATTTGCATTTCTACAATCAATAGTGATTCAGAGCATTTTTTCAGATGGCTATAGATATTTTTGATTACTTCATCTGAAGGCTAACATATCCTTTGATCATTTATCAATTGGGGGATGGCTCTCATTTTTATGAATTGGACCCAGTTCTCTACACATTTGAGAAATGAGGCTTTTAAGAGAGAAAGCTGGCTTCAAAAAAAATTTCACAGATATGATAGCTAACTATATTTCCCTCCATCCTATTCCCCCATTTATTCTATTCTCTTTCTCCTTTCATCCTGTCCCTCCTCAAAAATATTTTGCTTCTGACTGCCACCTCTCCTAATAAGCCCTCCCTTCTATCACCACCATCCCCTTCTCTTATCCCCTTCCCCTCCTACTTTCCTATATAGTAAGATAGATTTCTATATCCAATTGAGTATGTATGTTATTCCCTCTTTGAACCAATTCTAATAAGAGGAAGTTTTAAGCATTCCCCACCACCTCCCTCAGCTTCCCCTCCATTGTAAAAGCTTTTTCTTCTCTCTTCTGTGTGAGATAATTTACCCCATTCTATATAACCCTTTCCTTTTCTCACTTTCTTCTTTCTTGCTCCATAATTTTATTTTTTAGATTTCACCCCTTCATATTCAATTCATACCTGTGACACACACACACACACACACACACACACACACACACACATATTCCTTCTAACTGCTCTAATATTGGGAAAATTCTTATGAGTTACAAATATCATCTTCCCATGTAGGAATGTAAACAGTTTAACTTTATTAAGTCCCTTGTGATTTCCCTTTCCTGTTTATCTTTTTATGCTTCTTTCAAGTCTTGTATTTGAAAGTCAAATTTTCTATTCAGCTCTGGTCTTTTCATCAAGAATGTTTGCAAGTCCTCTATTTCAATGAATGTTAATTTTTTCCCCTAAAGGATTATTCTCAGTTTTGCTGGGCAGGTGATTCTTGGTTATAATCCTAGATCCTTTGCTGTCTGAAATATTACATTCCAAGTCCTCTGATCCTTTAATGCTAAAGGCATTAAAGCTGCTAAATCTTGTGTTATCCTGACTGTGGCTCCAGGATACTTGAACTGTTTCTTTCTGGCTGCTTTGCAATATTTTCTCCATGACCTGGGAGCTCAGGAATTTGACTATAATATTCCTGGAAGTTTTTATTTTGGGCTCTCTTTCAAGAGGTGGTTGGTAGATTCTTTCAATTTCTATTTAATCTCTGTTTTCAGAATATCAGGGGAGTTTTCCTTGATAATTTCTTGAAAGATGATGTCCAGGCTCTTTTTCTTATCATGACTTTCAGGTAGTCCAATAATTTTAAAATTATCTCTCCTGGATTGTTTTTCCAGGGTAGTTTTTTTTTTTTTTTCCCAATGAGATATTTCACTTGTCTTCTATTTTTTTTCATTCTTTTGGTTTTGTTTTATTGTTTCTTGATTTCTCATAAAGTCATTAGCTTCCATTTGCTTCATTCTAATTTTTAAGGAATTATTTTCTTCAGTGAGTTTTTGTACCTCCTTTTCCATTTGGCTAATTCTATTTTTTAGGGAGTTTTTTTTCCTTCAGTGAATTTTTATGCTTCTTTTTTTCCATTTGGCAAACTCTGCTTTTTAAGGAGTTCTTCTCTTCAGAAAACTTTTTTATATCTTTTTCCATTTGGCCAATTTTGCTTTTCAAGGCATACTTCTCCTCCACTGGCTTTTTGTACCTCTTTTGCCATTTGGCCTAGTCTATTTTTAATGTGTTATTTTCTTCAGTATTTTTGGTGCCTCCTTTACCAAGCTGTTGATTCTTTTTTCATGATTTTCTTATATCACTCTCATTTCTTTTCACAATTTTTCCTCTACCTCTCTCATTTGATTTTCAAAATCTTTTTTGAGCTCTCCCATAGCCAGAGACCAATTCGTATTTTTCTTGGAGGCTTTGGATGTAGAAGCTTTGACTTTGTTGTCTTCTTCTGCATGTGTGTTTTGTTCTTCCTTGTAACCACAGTAACTGCTATGCTCAGAATTTTTTTTCTGTTGTTTGCTCATTTTTCCAGGCATTTCTTGACTTTTAACTCTTTTCTAAAGCAGGACTCTACTTCCAGGGTGGAGGGCATACTGTCCCAAACTTCAGGGGTTTTGTGCAGCTATTTTCAGAGATACTTCTAGGGACCTGCAAGTTTTCAGTTCTTCCAAGGTGGTATGATCTAAGGAGAGGTGTATTTACTACTCTCCTGGCCTGTGCTCTGGTCTCTGAGTGACCACAAGCACTCTTTTCTGCCCTGAGATTGTGATGAAGGTCCCTGCTCCTCTGTGGCCACAAGCTCTGGTGTGCTAGTGCTGCTTCAGACTCTAGGACTGCCACCCAGGACTGAGACCCAGATCTAAGTATGGACAAAGCAACAGAGTCCTGCCTTAGTGCTAGCAAAAAGACCCCTGTAATCTCTTTCTGACCAGTTGTTCAACCACCTTACCATCTATGGGCGGAGGTTTCCAGAAGCAGCCACTACTGCTGCTGATTCAGTCACTCCTAAGGCCTGCTCCTAGTTTGCTGGGACCTGGTCTGCACTGGAACCAGGTCTGCAAGAGTATGGCCTGCACTGGATCATGCTCCACTCTCAACCAGATGCAACAGATCTTTCCTGCCAACATTCTAGGTTGTATTTGGCTTGAAAATTATTTCATCCTGTCCTTTTGTGAGTTCTGCCACTCCCAAATTTGTTTTAGGGCAGTATTTAAAGGTATTCAGAGGCATTTAGGGGAGAGTTTGGGTCCTTTCTCTGTCATCTTGGCTGCACCTCCCAGTTCCAGGAGTATTTTCAAGGAGGATTAGTCAGCAGAACCAGAAGTGAGAACCAGAAGAAATAAACATGGGGAAAAGTTCATTGGTTTTGGTTATTAGTATGATTTGGATTAGATGATTTTTGAGAGAGCAGTTTCTATTAAATGGCAGTGGGGTGCCACAGAAACCTGATTGTAAGGGCTTATGTTTATTTGTTCATTGGAACCAACTATCTTCTGTCAATGGATCAGACTCTGAGTATAGAGGACTAGCTACTGACTGTAGACATTTCTACTCTAAAAAGAGAAGCTTTCAGTGACTCTTTTTTCAGACCTTTTAAGCCCTCTTGTTTTAAGAATTTGTTTTTCTCCCTTTGCTTTTCCAAAGAGATCTTTTCTTCAAAGATATTACAAGATTAAAGTTATATGACTGTCCCCATATCTGGAATTCTCTCCCTTTTCATCTCTACCTCCTGGCTTCCCTGATTTCTTGCAAGTCCCAGGGAAAAAACCCATCTTGTACAGTCCTCCTTAATTTTAGTTCCTTCCCTGTAACACTACCTCCAATTCATCCTGTATATATGTATCTTCTTTATACACAATTATTTACATGTGCTTTCATCCATTAGACTGTGACCTCTTTGAAAGCAAGGATTGTCTTTTGCCTTTCTTTGTATCCTTAGCACTCAGCACAACTCTCAACACATAGTAGGTGCTTAATAAATATTGATTTAACAAACATTTGTCCCCCCAAAGTCTTGAGAATGCAAACTCTTTAACACAGCTTCATACTCTGGGAAGAGTAGGCTCACTCTTAGCACAGTTATTAAATAATATGTCTTGCCAAGTTCATGTCCAAAAGTGCCATGCCTGCTAGATGATAGAGCTTTCACTAAAGGGCTTGATCATCTGATATCATGCATCTAGCTTTTAAAGAGTGTCACTGAACCACGCCACACCTATCAGAATGGCCCATATGACAAAACAGGAAAATGATAAATGTGGGAGAGGATGTGGTAAAATTGGAACACTAATGCATTGTTGGGGGAGCTGTGAAATGATCCAACCATTTTGGAGAGCAATGTGGAACTATGCCCAAAGGCTATAAAAATATGCATACCCTTTGACCCAGCAATAGCACTTCTAGGGCTGTATCCCAAAGAGATCACACAAATGGAAAAAGGACCTACATGTACAAAAATATTCATAGCAGCTCTTTTTGTGGTGGCAAAGAATTGGAAATTGAGAAGATGCCCATCAGTTGGGGAATGGCTGAGCAAGTTGTGGTATATGAATGTGATGGAATACTATTGTGCTATAAGAAATGACGAACAGGCTGACTTCAGAAAAACCTGGAAAGACTTGTATGGTCTGATGCTGAGTAAAGTGAGCAGAACCAAGAGAACAGTGTACATAATAACAGCCATGCTGTGCGATGACTAATATTGATAAATTTAACCCTTCCCAGCAATACAAGAATCTAAGATATCTCCAAAGGCCTCATGATGGAAAATGCTATCCACACCCAAAGAAAGAATTATGGAAGTCAAATTGTTTTTTTTTCTCTCCTGTTGAGTTTTGTTTCCTCTTTCTGATGGTTCCTCCTATTGGTTTTAATTTCTACTTACAACATCACTAATGTGAAAATATGTTTAATATGAATGTAAATGTAAAGCCTATATCAGATTGTGTGCTGTCTTGGGGAGGATGGTGGGGAGGAAGGGGGAGAAAAATTTTAAACTCAAAAGCATATGGAAGTGATTATTGATAAATCAAAATAAATTAATAAAAAAAATTTTAAAAAGAGTGTCACTGAGAGAATTACTTTAAAAAAAAATCTGTCTCAATGTATGGCTATCCAAGTATGAGGCTATCCACCCTGAAATGTCCCTCTATTTGTCAGCATCAACTGCTCTTGCTCTGACCTGAGCAAATTTAACTGCCTTGTTGATGAGGAAGAAAAGACCAAATTATCAACATCATTTATTAGTATTATTACTATTTTTTGAGTAATGACAGTGCACTCAAAGCTGAACAAGGCCTCAAATTAGCCATAGTCCCTGCCCTAGGGGCACATAATCAAAAGGAAAAAGACAAGTGATTCAATCATGATTATCTGCCTATTTGAAAAGGGTGCTTGTGACAAGAACTTGTTAACAGCACAAGCATATGGACAGAAAATCATTCATTCACCGACTCAGCTCCATCTGAATAAATATCTTTGAGTGACTTTGTGTCTCATGCAATAGAGAGGAATAATGTCATACATAATCTCTAAAAATTTGAAGAGGATGATGATGTTGAAAAAAAGAAGATGAAGATGAAAACAAAGCAGAACAATCCATGTCTGTAGAGGAAGAGTAGTACTATGGAAAGGATATGACTTATATAGTAAGAAAACCTAAATTTGAGTTCTAGCCTACCATTCCTATTGCAGCACTCCCTCTGGGCTCACCCGTTTGCAGTGACAAATTAGGTCTACTTCTCCCCTCTAAGATCTAGTGGTAACTTTCAGGAGTTGGGATGTTTCTACTACTATCACTCATGACCCACTTCTCAAGTTCTAAGTTCCTCACTGACTATCAATTAGCTAGTCTGAGTTAATTAGCTTTTAGAAAGACATTTTCTGAGATGGCACAAAATATTTGCCAAAAATTCTGGGGCACAATTTCCCACAAGTTATATACAGAGTCCAAAGGAACATAAGCTCAAGCTTAGAGAGTGCATGTGGCAAAGGAGTACTTTACAGAACTTGGTTGGATAGAAGTTCTTTTCTTCCATACTGGAGTTCTCATGATATTGCCCTGAGATATTTGTGGCTTTCTAATGAGCCCCAAGGATCAGCACCTTTGAAGAGTCCTGGAGCTGCATTCCTCTCTACTACGAAGAGAAGTCATACTCCATGAACCTGCCTTTCCTCATTGTTTGTAGTCTGAACTCTCTCAGCTCCCAGCTGGATGCAATGTATGTTACTGGTCCAGTCTCTCCAATGACATAGTCAGTGGGGGTTGGGATGCTCTCCTGGGACTCACTATTCTCCACTCCTCGATGCCCTCTAACTACAGATTACAGATTCTAGAGTCTGCTCATCAAAGTGCTCCCAAAGCTTCCCTACATGATTAGTGGAATACTTTCTGTAACAAAGCTAGGCCTAGGGGGGCATGTCTAATTTTTTCAACCAATCCTAACATATTACATCATCTGATCTTATTCAAAGGTCTGAAGCATCTAATTTACACATTTGATTGACTGGTTGATTTTTTAACTCAATCAAAGAGCTATTTTGACTTTATAAAGGACATAGAGCATTTCTTAGTTTTATTAATTGGGGCTGGGGTGTACGAGGCACCCTCTTCCACCAGCTATATGATCTTGGGCAAGCTCTTTAATGTCTCTGTTTCTTCATCTGTAAATGCCAGTGATGGTTATCTCTTCAGTGAAGCTTTTTCTTATCTTTCTGGCTATAAGGGCTCTCCTCACCCCCAACTACTTTGTATTTATGGGAAGATCCTGGCATAGTAATGTGGTATAGAGACTAGAAAGTCAGACTCAGAGTAAGGGAGATCTAGGTTCTAACCCTGTCTCTGGCTCACACTGTAATCTTGGAGAAGTCACTTAATTTCTCAGGGCCCCAGGAAGTTCTCCAAGACTAATTCAAAAAGTACAGAGCATCTCCTGGTTTACTTTGGTAAAGGGAGTTTCCTGAACAGAAATTTCATATATCATGAAAATCACAAGATTAAACCATGACCACCAGGAGCCCCAAACCAACACAATCAACAAAAAAAAAACCATGTATTTATATTTACCCATCCATGTTTATATTGTATGCTCTTAATGGAATATAAGCTCTTTGTGGTCAGACACTGATTAATATTTGACTTTGTATTGTCAGACACCAGCATTGCCTTGTACCTTGTTGGTGCTTAATAAATTCTGGTTTGATTAAATTCACTATTATTTCAAAACCATGGCATAGAACTTATCATTAAAATGTTTATGTTGGAGAAGGCAAGATTAGGGGGAGATATGACAGTAGTCTTCAAGTATCTGAAGGGCTGCCATGTGGAAGAGGGGATTAAGATTACTGTACTTGGCTCTGGAACTCAAAACTAAGATCCAAATGGAAATACTACAGAGAGGCAGATTTTAGCTCTACATAAAGAAGGACTTCCTAAAAATAAAGCTGTCTAAAAATGGAATGGGCTGTCTGGGGAACCAAGTCTTCAAGTAGAGGCTAGACTTGTCAGGGATTTTGGAAATGCCACACTGAAATTGGAAATGCCTCAGTAGTCTGAAATGGATGACATCTGAAAGCCCTTCTAGTGATACCTTTTATGATTTCATGAAATCTGACTGTTACTTTCTCCACTAGACTATTGTGAGGATCAAATGAGAAAATAATGCATGTAAAATGACCTCTGGACAGTGACACAGCTCCTCTGAGGTCCATGAGGGCAGGGACCATTTCCTCCGCTTTCTTTGTATCCCCAGTTATCACAGTGCCTGGCATATACTGAGCATTTAATAAACACTTGTTAAATGACTGACAAGTCAGCCATATAACTGAAGTTTATATGGTAAGTGACAGATTTAGCCACTAGGCCAATTTTAAAACTAGTTGAAATTTTACTATTAGCTAATGATGCCTTTAAAGATGACCCTCCTCAGATGCTCTCAGAAAAACCTGGGAAGCCTTATATGAAACTGATGCAAAGTGAAATGAGCAGAACAGGAGAACATTGTACACAGTAACAGCAGTATTGTGCAATGACCAACTGTGAATGACTTAGATATTCCTAGCAATACAATGATCTAAGACAATTCCAAAAGATTTATAATAAAAATGCTAGCCATAACCAGAGAAAGAACTGAGGGAGTCTAAATTCAGATTGAAGTATACTCTTTTTTTAACTTCATTTTTCTTGGGTTTTTTTGTCTCTTGTTTTCTTTCACAACATGACTAATATGGAAATATGCTTTACATGGTTACACACATATGATCTGTATCAAATTGCTTGCCTTCTCAATAAGAGGGGAGGAAAGAGAGGGAGAGAATTTGGAACTCAATTTAAAAAAATAAATGTTGAAAACTGTTTTTACATGTATTTGGGGAAAAGTAAAATATTAAATAAAAACAATAATCTTGCTCACACAATTAGAGGGGGCCAGGGTCCAAATGGTGAGAGGAAGAATAGAAAAAGAAAAAGAAGCTACAAGTGGTATTCAGTCCTTTTCCACAAGCCGAAAGGAAGGTTATCTCTGTCTACCTGATTGGCCATCTAGTCTCGCATTCCTTTACAAGTTACTTTTATTTTAAGTCTTCGTTCACTTCAACAAGTGGTCCTCTTCGTCAAGGATCAGAATGAAAGACCATCAATCCTGAGAACAATTTACACATCAGGAACTCAGATTCTTCAATACTTCCCTGTGAAGCCAGTACAATTGACTTGCACAGAATCCTCAATAGGACCTCTTTACAGAGTCAATTGACAGTGGTAATCTCTTTACAACAGCTTCACTATATTCAGAAAAAGAGCCATGCTTCTGCTCTCCACCTAAACTTTTCCTTAATTAAGGCCCAGGAGACCTGGGCAATTTCTCTCAGGAAAGGTCTTAGTCATTCTGAAACATCTGAAGAGTAATAGCATCAGTGAAGCAGTTAAAAAATAACCATTTACATTTCTTAAATATGTAACTGAAACCAATCTAATTAGGCTGTCTGAAGCTTTGGATGTCATCACATACATTTCAATAACAAGACACAAGGAGAAAGGAATCCACACAGGGTTTTAGAAAGGTCAAGTTCTATGCCTTGGGCCTAAAAGATTGTTCAGCTGCTAAAACATTGCATAGCACAAGGAACCATAACTAATAAATGCTTGTTGAATGAATAAATGTGTGCCTGAATGAAGGAATTCAAGTATATATAGAGACATAAATACCTGAAAATCTCAATAATTATAATTCTGTTCAGAATTCTTAATAGTAAGAATTCATGCAATCTGTTGGTAGTAAAATAATAGTGTAAAGAAATTGGAGGGGAATGAGAATAAATTTTTTCTAAGTCCATTAAAAATTGATATGTTAGTTAAAACTTAGTTTTATCTCATTATTTCCTTCAATTAACAGTGTAGTTTAACTTGTCCAACACACTCCTGAGTAAAAAAAAAAATCCCTTTTATTGCATACCCAATAAATAGTCATCTTGTGTTCACTTGAAGACCTTCAACAATGGGGGCTCTCACTACTTCCTAAGACAACTTTTGGACAGATCTCAATGTTAAGGAATTCTTTCTTCATATAAAGGTTCAATCTGCCTTTCTGTACTTCTCTCCATTTATCCTACTTCTGCCATTGGCATCAGGTAGGACAAGTTAATTCTCTATTCCTGTTCTGACATTCTATAAATGATACCTTACTCAAGCCAGGCTGGGGTTGAATGAGATGAAATGATAAATAATACTCATTCCCTGCCTTTCAGGAGTTTATAATCTAATGAGAAGACTGGGAAAGAAATAAAATGTGGAAGGGAAGATCATGGGGAGATTGATGTGATATGATATATGATGATATGATATGATAGATATGATATATGATATGATATGATATGATATGATATGATATGATATGATATGAT
>NW_020945437.1:9995133-10121089 GCF_900497805.2 Vombatus ursinus | reverse complement strand
ATATGATATGATATGATATGATATGATATGATATGATATGATATGATATGATATGATATGATATGATATGATATGATATGATGGAGCTAGAAGAGACAGGACATTCTAGGGGTAGGCAATGGCATTAGCACAGGAATATGACATGTTTGTGGATTTAAAGATCTTTTCATAAGGATATAATGGTTCTCACTCGGGAATTTAAGTTTCCTAAGAGACTAGTCTTGTCGTTCAGGTTGGTGTTAATATCAGTATTGCTATACACTCAAAAAGTGCTCTATAAATATCATATAAGGATGTAGCATAGAACCCTGGAAAGAGTACCAGACTTGAGGTCAGAGGAACTTGGTGTCAGATCCTGGCTCTGGCACTTAAAAGGAAGGGATCATGGAATGTATGCTGCTACTGCTACTTCCCAAGCCACCAAATCAGACCAGCAGAGACTACATGAGAGTACCTAAGCAACTCTTCTGCACTCCTTCAGGTCTTGAAGCTTCATCTCAAACTGATTACTTCTTAAGAAATATCTTCCATTCCCCCTCTTCCAACTTGTAATTCTGAGAATTGTAATCCAAACACTAACAAAGTCTTTAGAAAAAGAGTGCCAATTGATTACCTTATCATTCCACTCACTATCTTGGTGACTTCCCAGACCATAACTCCCTTTTCTGGCCACCACTTTCTTATATGGACTCTCTCCCCCATAAGAATATGAGCCCCTTGATGGTAAGGACTGTCTTGATTTTGTATGTGTGTGCCTGGTGCCTAGCCCAGTTTGTGGCACATAGTATGTGCTTAATAAATGTTTTTCATTCATTGATTCGTCTATAGCTGAAAGAGACTTTAGAAGTGATCCAATCCAAATCCTTCATTTTATGGAGGACAAAATCGAGGGACCAAAAGGCTTAGTAACTTGCTTAGCACCACATAATAAGCATCATAAAGTCCAATCTTCTAAGTTTACAGTTGAGAAAATTGGGGCTCAGAAAGGTAAATGGCTTGCTAAAAGTCATAGAGGTAGTAACTTGTAGATGTTGGAGTCAAAATGAGTTCCTCTGGTACCAAATCCAGCCTTCTTTCCACTATACCAGGAAGTCTCTTAATAAGCCAATGATTCAAAAAACCTCTTTGAATCTATCTGTGGAGTTCTCACAATTATTCAGACTTATAAAAGCACAATTAGGAGTCAGTAGGAGTGAGAGCTCTGACATGGAGTAAGAATATTATTCTTCTGGGCTACATAGACCTCTTTACTCTTGTTTCAGAAATTTACCTTCAAAATTAGACCTGCCAGTTTTAGTGGACTAAATCTGAGTTAGCAATGTAATGAGGCAGCCAAAAGAGCTGATGGTATCTTAGACAGCATTAATAGAAGAGTAGTGTCCAGAACCGAGAAGGTGGCAGTCCCACTGTTCCTAACCTTAGTTGGATCACATCTGAAAAGAAGTTGATGTAGACACTGCATCCAGGTAGAATGACACTGTTTCTGCCTGGTAAGTGGCAAATTCTCTTAAAACTACTAGAAAAATCTGTTGGCAACTTTCTGAAGTTAAGCTGTTCAGTATGAGTGACTGTGAGACTGAATCTTAGTAGTAAATGTCTTTTTTTTTCTTCCTATTAAGCTTTTGTATGGCCCCTGACAGTGATGAGCAAACGTTTCCTTATGAAAGAAGCCTGGGCATTCAGAGAACAGCTTTCAACAAAATGGTGAGGTAGAAAGAGTTCTGGATTTGGATTAAGGAAAATGGAATTGGGATCCTTGTTCTGTTATTTATTAGCTATGTGAATCTGGACAATACACTTGACCTCTGAATCACTTTCCTTATCCTCATATTATGGGAGGTGAAACAAAGAAAAAGCAAAAACTGTCCTTGTCCTCATGGATTTAAAGTAATCAAGGAGACAATATATGCATAACAAAATAAATCTAGTTAAATTTAAGTAAATCTAAATAAAATACAAGATCTATACAAAATAGAAAGTAACCTTGATGGAATGGAGGATGGGATGATGACTGGGCAAGACCTTCTCTAGACAGTACCATTTGAACTGAGTGTTGAAGAAAGCCAGGAATTTTAAGAGGTAGAAATGAATAGGGAGTACATTCTAAGCATAGAGGACAGCCAATCAAGGAGAAAAGCAAGAGAGTAGAAGAGAAGACTGTGTAAGAAAACTGGAAAGGTAGGAGGGGACCAGTTTTTGAAGAACTTTAAATATGAAACATAGGATAAATATGAACTCTAACAATGAATGAATGAAAAGTAATGAACTCTGCTTTAGTAATTTAATGGTGAAGTTAATAAGAGAATTGAAGCCTCCATCATTAACCTCTGCCTCCCCACTACACACACACATACATACACACACACACACACACACACACACACACACACACACACACGCTTCTCTGCAAATATATGCAACAAAGAGCCTACAAAGGTTATATCCCTTTAATTTAGAACCCAATTCCTCCATAACAGAAAAGTGCAATGTAGGGCAGGATCTCTTAATCTTTTTAGAGTCATGGATCCCTTTGGTGTTTGGGGGAGAGGCATTTCCTCAGTGGTTTGAAATGCATAAAATACAATGCATATGCTTACAAAGGAAGACAATTTTGTTGAAACGCAGTTATTAAACTATTAAAAAAAAAGAAAGCTCATAGACTCCAGGTTAAGAAACCTTTAAAAAGATGCTAGTTTTTGCCATGTTCACCAGGATTGCAGTAAACATTTAGTGATCATCATGATAATTATTTCCTGTTTTAAAGTGTGAGAGTGAAACAAGTGAAGAAAATAAGTAGTGAGCAGATAATTTTGGCAAATTGATTTCAGTTAACTGAGGGTGAAAAAGAAAGGGCTGGATATCAATAATTGCCACTCCCTATGGTCACAATTTCCCATGAAACCTGAGTGAGGGTTGGAGGGGGTGGCACCCAGTGGAACTCTGCTTATTGATTAAAGTCTATACAATATTCAGTTCTAAAGATTTTATGTGAATTTCTTACCATATTGTTGATAACCATAAAATACTAAAAGAGCCCAAAGCAGAAAGGACTTATTTCTGTTGAAATTAATTTCCAACGTTTACCATTCTGTGCTCATCATTTCCAAAGTGATTTCTACATATTGGCTCCCTACAAAGCTAGACAAAGCTAGAGAATGGATGACAGTCTAACAGATCCTCATACTATATTTACAGAATGTTTATAAGGAAGCAACATGGTAGAATGGATAGAAAACTGTTCTTGGAGTCGAGTCAGGAAGATCTGGGTTCGGGGTGGCCTTGTATATGTACTGACCTGTGTGACCCTGGGCAAGTCACTTAAGCTCTCAAGTACCTCAGGCTTTTAGTTTCTTTAAGATTTTAGGTTGTAGAGAAGGTGACAATATGCATTTGCTCTAGAGAGGTAGCCCACTGCGAGTTCATTATACCAACAAAATCAAAGGTCTGGAAACATATGTGTATATGTACATATATATACATATACACACATTTTATAAAATATGTGTGTGTATGTGTGCATGCATGTGTATAATTTTCTCTGGTGTTCAACATATAAGAGAGGCAGCAAGTATTTCTATGCCCATTTTATAGATGAGGATGGTTGAGATCCGGAGAAATTCAATGACTTGTCCCAGATCATACAGTAGGAAATGCCATGACTTTGGTTTGAACCCAGGCCTCCTAACTAAAAAGCCCAACATACTTTCTTCCCACCTACCCCCCAACATTTGTTCTAATTCATCAAGTTTTCAAAGTGCATTGAAAGGATCTCACTATAGCTCATCATGATGATTTCACTGATGTCCAAACCCAACTGCCCTTTCCAATACATTAGACTCTCTCCTGAACAGCAGCCTCCCAAGTCATGATCAAGTACAGACACTATAAGTATTGTGGTCAGAGGCAGCTCCTGGAAACAATGAGGTATCCTCACTCAGTGTCAGGATTTATCAGGAGACAAGGCAAAGGAGATCTTGCCTAAGCATTGGAAGGCAGGAATGGTGAGAATGAAAAGCCAGAGGAAGGCTGAAACCAGTTGAGTAAGCAAACCTTGTTGACACTGAAATGTGAGCTCCAACTTCCCAGTATCTCTAGTCCAGGGGTGGGGAATCTGTGACCTCAAGGCCACATGTGGCCTTCTAGGTTCTTGGGGGTGGCCTTTTGACTGAGTCCAAGTTTTACAGAACAAATCCTTTTATTAAGGGAATTTGTTCTGTGAAGTTTGGATTCAGTCAAAGGCCCCCACTTGAGGACCTATAGGGCCACTTGTGGCCTTGAGGCTGCAGGTTCCCCATCCCTCCTTACCCTAAGAAATATAGTATCATATGGGACTTTGGATTCATTTATTGACCTCTACAGAGCTATTTCCCAGCTTGCTGTATAGCCTATGATGCTAGACTGATTAGACAACTCCCTTGAGGCTGTTATTTATGCCTGGCCTATCTTCTTGTTTCTGGCCTCTCTCTGAGGACAATAAGGTTCCTTTTGGCCAAGATCCTGATGTAATCCAGAATGCAGAATTGAGCAACTACTCATGCACTAGTGCTGGACCATGACTCAGACTTTCTGATGGGTGGCAAACAGGGGCAGGGAAAGATCAAGTCTTCTCTTTGGGCCAACCTTGTGTCCTTCAGCAGATTGACAAAAAGGAACAGGCTTTGCAAATAAAAGATCCCGTGCAAAGCGAAAGAAAAAACTATTCAGACTCACATGGGACATAAGAAGTCATCTAGTCCAACCCCTTGCATTAATTTCCTCTATAACTCTTCTCCAGGAGCTACTCTTCACTCTCTAGACTTTACTACTGCAACTGCCTTCTCACCTTGGAAGATGCCTCTGTCTCTTTGGCTTTCCTACTCTAGAAAATCCCTCCAATCCATGGCTCCCTTTTCCCAATGGTGAAAGCCTCCCAGAACCTCCATATTCAGGAAGGGCCCAGGCCAATCATCCTTCATTTCTCAGTTTCGCTTCTGATCCAGTGGACATCACCACCATGCCCTCACGAAGGAATTCTCTCTCTCTCTCTCTCTCTCTCTCTCTCTCTGTCTCCCTCCCTCACCCATTTCAACTCCCTTTTACGTATCATCTTCCCTAATTAGAACCATAAGCTTCTTGAGGTCAGAATCTTGAACTTTTTTGCCTGTATTTGTATTTTCAAAGATGAACACAGTACCTGAAACATATCATATGCTTAATAAATGTATGTTTACTTGACTTGACTTACTTCAGAAATATGATAGATTTTTTTCATGTTGGAAGGGAACTTAAAGAGAACTTAGTCTAACCTGTTCATTTGACAGAAGACCAAAGAGAGAATTGACTTGCTCAACGTCACATGAGTGTCAGAGTCATGGTTTGAACCCAGGTCTCCTGATTCCAGATGAAGGAGTTTGTCTTCCAGGCCATATTGACCTTCAGACTTAGTGAGTGTAGTGATAGGAACTGGTATGAATCTCAAGGAATTCCTGGGTGACTCATTTAGAAAATTAATGCTGATTACGAGGATACCATAATGATAAAGGCATAATTAGCAGACAATCTAAGATCTAGTTCTCTTTCCCTATTTGATTTTCCTGGTTTGATTTTCATAATATAAAGAACACAAGAATAGAGTTTTTCCTGTGTATCTGGGAAATGTGAGCTCAGAAAAAAAACATGTACTATTCATCAGTATAGTTCCAGCCCCCATCTGGAAGACAATGCTTTGTTTTCTTCTTTTTTCCTAATGCATAATTTTGATCTGAGATATTGAAGAGGATTTTCTAACCCCAGTTTTGTACTCTTCAGGGCATCATCTTTTTTCAGGGGCTAATAATAAAATTCTCAAAAATAATCTAAAATTCAAACATTTTAAATTAAAAATACCATCTGTGCTATATTTTGCCACCCTTTAGGAAGAGCAGAGAAAAATGGGCTGTATTAAACTATCCAAAAAATATAGTTTGATGTAATAGAGAGAGCTCTAGATATAGGGCCTAGGTTTGAATCCTGGCTCTGACCTTGGACAATTCACTTAACTTTTCTAGTTCTTAATTTCTGGCACAGTGAAAAGGACATTCACTGGTCCTTGGTCAGATGACTTGGATTCATGTCTTGCTTTTGATACTTACAATTTGTGTGACCTTGAGAAAGTCACTTGCCTTCAGGTCTGTTTCCTCAGCTACAAAATGAAGGATTTGCACAAGATGGTTGCTAAGGTACGGTCTAAGATTCTATGATTCTAAGACGACGATCTCTAAGGTTCCCTTCCTCTCTAAATCATAGAGATATGTCAGATTGAGCATTATTGGTTTAAATTTCCAAAATCCTGTTTTTTAATTCTAGTTTGATTGCATACTTTCCTCCTCCACCACCCCACCAATCTTTGCTTCTTTCATATAACTCATTGAATCATATCATATTAGATGTGGATATATCTATTCTAGTCCCCTCATTTTGAAGATTAGAAATTTGAGGATAAAAGAGGTCTAGTAATTTACTCAAGAATACAATAAGAGCTGGTAGTCTTGGGTTGTATTATAAACTGGATCTTTCCACTTCCAAACCAAGGCATCAGGACATCCCATTGGACCATTAACCTTTGGCTACCTGTCAGAAAGTCTATTATGATGGAAAACATACTGGATTATGTTAACCAAGAGTCCCTGGTTCTAGGGTCTTGGCTCTGCCCTTGTTCCATAATCACATCTCTAGGTTTATTCTCTTCACCATTCTTCACCTTCACCTCTAAGATCACTTTGACTCTAATATTCTATGACTATTCAAAAAACAGTTGTTACCTTAAATTCATATAGTTTTTTATTATTTTGTTCATGATTTAATGGCTCTGCCATTTACCAGCTGAGTGACCTTAAATAAGGCGAGGCAAGGCAAAAGCATGTATTAAGCACTCATTATGTGTCACGCACTGTGTGAACACCTGGTGATACAAATACAAAGCAAAATAAGAGTCCCTGCCCTCAGCAGAGGCAGCTAGGTGGCACACTAGACCTGGAGTCAGGAAGACCTGAGCTCAACTTTAGCCTCAGACCTTTACTAGATGTGTGATCCTGGGATTAACTTAACCCATCTCTTAACTTTAACTTAACCTCATAACTTGTTTGCCTCAGTTTCCTCAACTATAAAATAGAGATAATAATATCACCTCCTTCACAAGGTTGTTGTGAGGATCAATTGAGATTAGAATTACAAGAGTACTTAGCATAGTGTCCAGCACATAGCAGGTGCTATGTAAATACTTAATCCCCATTCCTCTTTCATATATACTCTCTTCACAGAATCATTTGTTGCCGCAGTCGAACCACACAGACAATTAAATCTTAATCTCTAGATAATAATAACACTTACTTTCCAGGGTTGTAAGGATCAAATGAGATGATATTTGTAAAGTGCTTCACATTATGACTGACATATGATAGGCACCTTAAAAAGATCTTATTTCCTTCCATCCCTCAAAGAGCTTACATTCTAATGGAGGAAAACAATAGGTAAAATGTGTCATCTAATCCAACACCCTCGCTTTATATATCAAGAAACTGAGGGGCAACTAGGTGGCTCAGTGTATAGAGCATTGGCCCTGGAGTCAGGAGGACCTGAGTTCAAATCCTGCCTCACACACTTCATACTCACTAGCTGTGTGACTCTGGGCAAGTCACTTAAAACCAATTGCCTCACCCAAAAAAAAATGAAAAGAAAAGAAAAGAAAAAGAAAAGAAAAGAAGAGAAAAGAAACCGAGGAGATTGGATGATTTAGCCAAGTTCAGAAAAGTATTAAGAAGAACCATGATTCAGATCAAGGTGTTCCAATCCGTGACATGTCTTTTTTGCCTGCCTTTCCCAAGTCCCCCTTTTCCTTTACCATGTCCTAAGCACTGAACAATATGTAAGCTCTCTGGGCCTCTTTTTCTCTCCTGGAAAATAAAGGAGCATTGCATAGTGACTTTTCAGGCTTCTTCCAGTACCAGTATTCTCCTGTATGATTCTGTATTGTGGAAGCACCAGATAAGAACCAGAAGACCTGGGTGCTAGTACTAGCTCTGACCACTCCTCTCTGCAAAGCTTCAGCTTCTTCATCTGGAATATAAGAAAATGGGACTTGATCTCTAGGGCCCCTTCTCGTTTCAGCAAGTCATGGCTCTATTGAATACACACACACACACACAGAGTCAAAGATGCAGATCTCTTTTGATCACAATATGGCATCCTGATGTTACAAGTGTGGCTCCCTTTGGAGAGATTCAGCATCAGGAAATCCAGGATTATGAAGACATAAACAGATAAGATTCTTCATGTTACAGAAGGGTGCGTGCAGTAATTTCTTTGAATAGTGAACCTCCCTAGTTATATTTAAAATATGATTAAATTTACAAGAAAAAAAATTGCCACTTTCAACTTTTTAGGAATATGCCTAATTTCACAAAGTAAGGCATAGCTGTGTTGCTATCTATGTATGCAGCTTTTGCTGGAAATACCTTGCATTTGTTAAGAACTTTGCATTTTACAAAATGCTTTCATATAGTTGTCTCATTTGAGTCACATAGAACCCTGTAAATCAGGCAGGTGTTATTAATTCCATTTTACTGATGAGGAAATTGAGGTTCAGAGAGTTTGTGGGATTTGCCCTGTCTTATAGATGAAGAAAGTAAAGCCCTGAGAAGATAACATTTATTTGTATATTTGTTCAAAATCATATAGTTGCTTAGTGGCAAAGCTGGGAGAAGAACCCTGTTCTGATTTAGCCAAGGGTGCATTGTGCCATGAAGCCTCCATGAAAAGGAAGAAACAGTATGATAGTGGAAAGAACTGATTCTAGATACACAGACCTGGGTTCAAATCCCCACTGACATTTATAACTTGTGTGCAAACTATTTATTCTCCCTGACTCCCTGTAAAATGTATTGCAGCTAGGTGGTACAGTGAGTCAGTGGCAGAAATGGGCCTCAGACCCACATCTTTGGACTCCAAGTCTAGTGCCCTTCTCACTATACTACACTGTTCTGTGGGACATAGGCCCCTACAAGGTGTTTATCAAAGTACAAACATAGGCTTTATCCCATGTGGTATCACAGGATCACACACAAAAAAAACAAACAACAACAACAACAAAAAAAACATCGATTTCAAGCTAGAAGGGGCTTTAAAGGTCAAATAGTCCAACCCTATCATATCACAGAGGGGGAAACTGAGGCCCAGAGAGGTTGTGACTTGAGTAAGTCTGTGCAGGCAGGTGGCAGCAGAACCAAGGGTCAACCTAAGTCCAAGGTTTAAGGACTTCTTAAGAACCTATTGTATATCTAGTATTTACTAAGTGCTATGATAATAGGAATGCTAAGATCATAGGATTTTAGTACTAATAATCATGGATGGCAGTAATATAGCACTGAAAAGTTTGTGAAACACTTCACATATTTGAGTTGTTCTGTTTTTTTTGTTTAGGCACTCAGCAAGCATTTATTAAGCACTTACTACTACTGCTACTACTACTAAAAATAATAATAACTAGCATTTATATACCATCTAGTCCCTGTCAGGAACTGTGCTGTCTTTTTTTTTTTTTACAAATATTATCTTATTTGATCCTCTCAATAACTCTGTGGTAAGGGCTATTAGTAATCACCATTTTTACAGTAGAGGAAACTGAGGCAAATAGCGGTTAAGTAACTTGCCCACCCAGAGTCACACAGCTAGTAAATTAGGCTGGATTTGAACTCAAGGCTTCTTGACTCCAAGCCACATGCCAAGCACTGTTCTAGCAGCTAGAGATACAAAGAAAAAACAAATAGTCCATGGTCTAAAAGAGATTACGTTCTATGAGGGGGGTGCACAGGAAAGTAAATGTTAAATATATAAGCTATATTAAACAATATGGGCACTCTTACAAACAAAATAATAGAGGAATGAAAAGCACTAACTCAGGAAAGGCCTCAGGCAGGGGTGGCACCTGAGCTGACCCTTGGGAAAGTCAGCAAGTCTAGGCATAGAAAAGGTGCCAGTATAGTGCAGGCATAAAGAAAACCTGTTCTAAGACATCAAGACAGGAGGTGGGATGTCTTATGTTTGGAACAAGGAGGCTGGTTTGGCTGTAATGCAGAGAGTGGGAAGCAAAGCAATGGGCAAGAAGCCTGGAAAGGTAGATTAGAGCCTACTTGTATCTCTTTTGGGCCCTCACAATAACCCTCTGATGTAGGTACTACATTTTGTAAATGAGCAAAGTAAGGTAGAGAGAGGCTAGTAAATGCCAGAGAGGGGATTTAAACCTAGGTCTTCTGGGCTCCCAGTAAGGCACTCTATCCAATACACAAGGGCTAATAAATAAATAAATAAATAAATAAATAAATAAATAAATAAGCAAGCAAAAAAGTAGATAGAGATATGAAACATAGATACATAGATAGAATACAGAGGGATAAATGATAGATGATAGAAAGTAGAGATAATAGATGATAGAAAGCTAAATAAATAGAAAGAAAGACACCTTGATAGATAAATAAAAGTTCAGCTCAGATCACTGGCATGCAGCACTCATTACACTTCCTGCAAGGACTTGGCTATGGTAATTGAACATGTTCTTCCCCAGAGTTATGCAAAGCACTTTCAAACCTGGCTAAATAAGGAAGATTTTTTTCAAGCTGCCTTTTTCCCCCTAATCAAAGTCACTGTTATGGAAAGTTAGGGCAATGGTTGAACAAGCACTTTCATTAGGGACCTTGTTTTTAAGCTCCCATCAATTTTCCCAATCCAGAGGGATGAAATTTCTCTTTTGCTCCTTACTTTCTCCTGTCAAATTGTACCTACACTTCAGAAACCACAGGCTCCAGGAAGCATTCGACACACAGTGTTCTGTCCAGACCCTATCAGCCCCCTCCCCTGTTTCTGCCTGAGGTATTTGATGGTAAGAATGCCTCTTTATTTTAAAAATTAATGGTGATACAGATGCTGATACAGAGTCCCAAAGTGCTAGGGAAATATAGTTACTCAGTAAATCCTTGTCAATGGACTGGTACTGTAAGAGGACAGTTTCATCTCTTTGCTATGCTTGACGTCCTAGGGTTGCACAAGCCTGACCAGTAGAACTAGTACAAGACTGGAAATCAAGAGATTAAGTCCTTTCCTTGACTGTTACATCAATTTGTTACATGATCTTGAACAAGTCACTTCACTTTTCTTGGTTTAGTTCTCTCCTCTGTAAAATGAGAGGATTGGATGGTTCTCAAGACTTCCTCCAGCTCTAATATTCTCTGCTCTAAAGTTTATTAACTCTTACAATGATCTACATTCAAAGATTTCTTCTTTGACACAATTTGTAACATCTCACCCAGCTCTAATATCCTATTTACTAAGGTCCCTTTCAACTCTGAAATTCTATGTTTTGTCTTCTACTGCCAGTCGATCAACAAGCATTTATTAAACACTTACTATGTACCCAACGTTGTACTAAGTGCCGTTCTATATTGCATCCAATCATTCACCAGAGCTACTATGGGCATTTTGGCATCTTTTCTGTCATTGAACCCACAAGAAGCAGTTACCTTCCAGACCAAGATCTCTAAAGACTATACTCCAAATCATCACCACAGAGGGTTTAATCCTTTCAACTTTTAGGCCTGTACCCTGTGGCTGAGCTGTTTTGATTGATGGTTGAATTAAAATTCACCTTAACCTCTTAAATCAAGGGGGCCCCAGATCACACTTCAGATATCATCCAACCATCCACCAAATAGGCAGCTTACTATGTGCCCTGTTGTCATGGATATGTTAGTGTCCTTCCTTTTGCATTTCCTGTTATTGCTCTAGAAATAATGATCCAACCAGAACTATCCATTGCTATTTTAAGGATTGTGACAATCTCTTGCCCATTGATTCCACTCACAATCTCTGCCTTTGCTTATATCAAAATTCCCTTTCCTGACCACCTCTCCCCATTGTCTTCCCCATTTAAAAGGAAAGGATTGTCTCCTTTTCGTGTTTTTAAGCACAGGATCTTAATAAATGATTGTTGATTGTTTGCTTAATTAATGTCTCTTTTAGCTCTGACATTTCATGTTTTGTCTTTAACTTTACATGTCCTAAGATCTCTTCCAGCTCTGTCACTATACCTGCACTCTTTGACTGTTTCTCTGATGTCTAATTTAAGAGAGAAGTTTGAGTTTTTGCTTGCTTGTTTTCTTTATACATAAATATACTCGACTAATGGCACCTGTATATTAGTGTACAGAAGCAAAAATAACACTTTTTTATTAAATTCCAAACTTTCAATCAAAACTTAGAATAAATAGGTCCTGGATATTATTTACACGTTTGACAAAATTGGATGTCTCTAGGCATTTGCCCAGCACAACTTGTAGATAATGCATTAATAGGTAGATGATTTCCAAATGTTATTTTTTGCCACCACATGGGGGTGTAGTGCTCCTGGGATATGCATATGCACTATCAATCTGAACAGCGAGGTTCAGTGATACTGTTTTTAAAAACCTGATATACATTGGCAACAGCAGTTCTGCACATGGCACCTTTCGTTTGCATTTGTACTTGGACCAAAAAATTAATCCAAAAAGCACTCTCTGTTCTGTAATTTTCTTCATTCAGTTCAACAAATGCTAATGGAGCACCTATATGCAATTATACTTTCACAATCTCTTCATTTCGTTTCAGCCTTCCATTCTCTTGGCCATCATCCAAATCACCCAGATTCAGAATCTCTTCATGTCACCTGGGTTTTTTCAATAACTGTACTAACTGATCTCCTTGCTCTCTATGTTGTTCTGCATCAATTCATCCTTCACCTACTTCCAGGTCAATGTCCCTCACCTATTCAGAAAACTTCAGCGGTCTTCAATTGCTTGCCAAATAAAGTTCAAACCCATATGACAGTCATCTAAGTTACTACACAGTATATCAGGAAGATTGATTTAGTCAACTAATCTTATGTTGTCATTGTTGTTTAGTCACTTTCAGTCATGTCCAACTCTTCATTGTTTTCTTGGCAAAGGTAGCAAAATGGTTTGCCATTTCCTTCTCCAGCTCATTTTACAGATAAGGAAACTGAGGCAAACAGAATTAAGTGACTAGCCCAGGGTCACATAGCTAATGTCTGAGGTCACATTTGAATTCAGGTCTCCTTGACTCCAGGCCCAGAACTCTATCCACTAAGACACCTAGGTGCCTCTCATTAGATATTCTAAGACCACAACAAACTGAGTCACTTGCCATCACACAAGTTTATTCTCTGTGCCTTCTGCTTACATTCAAGCACCCATGCCTAGAATGATCTTCTACTCTCTGCTCATTGAAATCCTCTCTGTCTTTAAGACTCAGCTCCAATGATGCCTTCTGCACAATACTAACATCTGTCAGCATTTTGCTATTCCTTGGATCCCTGAAGAACTTTTCCTCTCTTTGACGAGGCGGCATGACCAGGCCATACCTTTGACTAGTCACACATATCCTTGATTTTTTTTATGCCACTTCTCGGGTAGAAGTGATCATTTGTAATATTTATTGTAGCCTACTTTCTCCTACCACTAATCTTTCTAAGGCTTTTTCAGTCACTCACTGTTCTGATTCTTCTGAACTCCTGGTATACCACCATGGTAGCTGTCTAGCATTAAATATGGGTCAATGCATCATTGAGCATCTTGGGATATTGAAAGCACCAGCCAGTTTCCCAAATTATTGTGCATATTTTCCATATTTCTTAATCTATTGTCCATTGCTAGTACCTATACAAGCTACATGTACTGAATATCAAATGAAACAAAATATTTAAAGGACTTTGAAAACCTTGAGGTGCTATATAAATCTTAGTTATTATTATTTTCTTGTTAAAACATTGCCAGAATCAATAAATAAGCCTTTATAAATGCTTAGTATGTTCCAGGAACTAAGTCAGCTAAGGATTGAAGAAACAAAGAAAAAGCAAAAATGTTCTTTGCCCTTAAGGGGCTTACATGTGAGATAATAAGATCCTTAAGGGTAGAGACTGTCTTTTGCCTCTTTTTTATATCCCTAGACTTAGTACTGTGCTTTGCACATAGTAGATGCTTAATAAATCTTTATTGAATTGAATTGAATTACATTCTAATGGGAAATCTACATATATTATCCATCTACCTATCACCTGCATACAATACTCTGAGCAATAGCTCATGTCAACAAACGTCTATTAAGCACTTCCTGTGTACCAGATACTTTGCTAAATTCTGGGGAAACAAAGGCAAAAAAAAACCTGCCTCTGACCTCAAGAAGTTCACAATCTATCGGGGGAGACAATATGCAAACATCTGTGCACAAACAAGATATGTACGAGATAAATTGAAAATACTCTCAGAAGAAAGGCATTAATGTTAGGGAGGACCAACAAAGGCTTCTTACAAAAGATGGGATTTTAGCTGAGACTTGAAGGAAGTATCTCCACCTTGAATTCTATGTGGATTTCTAAATTCATATCTCCTGAATCATTATGGATGCCATTCAGGCAGCTGCTTAGAGTTTGTGGGTTGGAGCTCCTTTGAAGACAATGTCATCTATGACCAATTACATGTGGAGAACCTTACCATCAGTAGGGAATTATAATTCTATTTGAATTTTTCACTGGACATCATACTTGACACCATCAAACACTTTTGCTGACTTTATAGTTCCTTGTTTTATGTCTTATTGATAGGAGATATTTAATAAATGTTTATTACATTAAGCAGTATTGATATAATCCATGTAAGTACTAGACAGTGAAGGTGACAAAAAAAAATCAAGGTTATGTTAAACAACTAGCTAGTTTCTCTTATTTGCTACAAAAATCATTTTTTCCCATAATATGGAAACAGATATACAGAAGAGAGGGGCAGCTAGGTGGTGCAGTGAATAGAATTCCAAGCCTGAAATCAGGAAGACTCATGTTCCTGAGTTGAAATCTGGCCTCAGACACTTACTTAGCTGTGTGACCCTGGACAAGTCACTTAACCTCTGTCTGCCTCTGTTTCCTCATCTGGAAACTGAGCTAGAGAAGGAAATGGCAAACCACCCTCCTATCTTTGCCAAGAAAACTTCAAATGGGGTCATGAAGAGTCAGATATGACTGAAAAGAACTGAACAACAATGAAAAAAATGAGGAAGGGATGTTCCCCATGACCAGAACACTCTCCTTCCTTGATCCAAGATCCAACTACTAGCCTCCTTCGTTTCCTTTAAGTCCCAACTGAAATCCCACCTTCTTCAGGAAGTCTTCCCCAACTTCTCTTAATTCTATTCCCCTCATACCTTCCCTCTGTTAATTATTTCATATTTATCCTGCATATAGCTTGCTTTGTATATATTTGTTTGCATGTTGCCTCCTCTATTGGATTGTAAGCTCCTTGAAAGCAGGACTGTCTTTTGACTCTTTATTTTTTTTTGTATCCCCAGTACTTAGCACAGTGCCTGGCACATAGTAGAGACTTAATAAATGTTAATTGATTAAAAGATGAATGTTGCACCTGTTTTTACTACATGACATTCCAGTTCTTGCCTCCATTTTTTTTTCATTGAACAAATGGTCTTCCTCATCTGGAATGCAATCTCTTTTCATGTCCACTTTTCAGAATTCCTAGCTTCCTTCAAAGAAGAGCTCAGGTGTCATTTCTCACAAAGCAGAGGCCTTCGCTGGTCCTTCCTTAAATTATTAGTACTCTACCCTTGTAAAAAGTACTTTGCATTTACTTACTTGTATATGTACTCTATTCCTCCAGTAGGATGATATCTCCTTGAGAGTAAGGACTCTTTCATTTTTGTTTTTATTCTTCTAGGGCCTAGTGAAATGTCTGGCACATAGTAGGTACTTAATAGATATTCACTTGAATTAAACTGAAGACTCAATCCTTAACTTTTAGAGGCTCCCTCTCTAGTAAGAGCTTTGAGTTACCTGAACTAGCTACTGAGGTCACAATAACCAAATATAAAAAAAAAATTAGTATTCTTAGCACTAAGCATACCCATACCAATAAAATAGTGAATAGCACATTGCTTAATTAAGCAATAATTCCAGTTGTTGGAATTACTGTGAGATAATTGACCAAGATGTGAGCTATGTCCCCAAGCCCAAAGCAAATAATGGGAGCCAAGGTCAATTATATTAATGCTGGCAGTGAAGAAAGCTATTGTGATGCTCCCTAGATGTTCAGATAAGATACTTTCAAATACTAAATTACAAAACCTTTTAAACATATTATAATGATCCCAGATATAATGCCATTTAATTAAAGTAATTAAAGTAAAACAGCCATGTTGAATATTCCTAACATTCTTAAAGCTTTCTAATTGGGGATTTGGTCAGGGTAAATATGTCAGAATGACAGACTTTTGCCACTACTAGAATCATCTGATGTTTTACTTCTAGGGACAAGCTTAAGCAATTATCTCTAGAGCCTCACTTTACAGACAACAAAGTTAGGGCTTGAGATATGAGGTAGTTGCAGAGCAAAGGCTAGAACTCCAGTCTTCATATTCCCAGGCTAGTGCTTTTTAAAATTATTAATGTACTATCAGAAACATTATCCCTGAAATTCAGGGGCAGAACTAAGACCAATGTCCTATATCAGAGGGATCAAACATGCAACCTCTGGCTGCAATCCCAAGAGCTTTTGAATCAGATTAAAATGTAATTGAGAAATATTTAGCAAAAAAATAATAAAGCAAATAATGCTAATATATATTATTTAAGTCAATATGTTGCCCACAGGGATATTTATGTACAGTTTAGTAGGTCCAGTTTCTATTTGAATTTGACACCACTGTCTTACTTAATAGTTTTCATTCTATTGTATCTAATACTGGGATGTATTTAAAAGTAGACAGACTGAGGAAATGAAAACAAACATAACAATAACAACTTACTGTCATAGAATAGAAATCTTATAGTTTACATAGTGCTTTCCTCACAACAGCCTAAAGTTAGTTGTACAAATTATTATTCCCACTTTACTGATTAAGACATTGAGGATCAGTGAAGCTACAACTTCAAAAAAAATTAGGTAGTCTGTATTTTGGGGAAACTTACATTCTATCAGGGAAGGCATATATACATACATACTTGCATACATACATTCATATATACATATATTTACATAGAGAACACATATGTAAAGAATAAATATAAAATACACATATGATAAATTAAATGTGGTTTGGGAAGGAGGGCATTAAGAGTTGAGAGAATAAAGAAAGGTTTCATGAAAAAGATGGGGCTTAAGCTGCATTCCAAGCATCGGAAAGATACAGTGCTAATGCACAGAAATAAGAGGTGCAGGGCTATGAAGTCCAGAGGGAAGATCAGTTTGGCTAGATCACAAAGTGTAGAATGGAGAGTAGTCTAAAATGAAGCTGGAAAGATATGTTCAGACCATGTTATAAAGGACTTTAAACACCAAATAGAATATTGGATTGATAGAGGCAAAAGGAAACCACTAGAATTCAGCAGGGTAAAGGATGTTAAAGTGATAGCATGATAAATCTATGAGCCCATCATTGTGAATTTTGTCTAATCATGCGGATTTCAGTCCTTCCATGCCTTCTTATCTTGTTTACCCTTTTCTCTGTCCTGGTGTAAATCCTACAGAGGCCAATTACTTGACATGTTTGACTTTTCTCTAGTTCTCTTGACATTGTGTGGACACTGAAGGAGCATTCTGTCTGTCCACCAGCTATCCCAAAACCATGCCACATGACTGTCCTACTTCTTTTCAGGTCATACATCACTCTGATACCTCTGCACAGCTTTTCTTATAATTCTTGGCAACGTGTTGCTTCCTACTCGTACCCAGCATGCATCTCTTCATTGACCTTGCAGCAATGCTCAATTTTAATTCTTCAGAAACTATGATACTCATTAATTTAAGTCATACATGAACATTAATCCTATAACAGACACTAACAAAATAGAGTCAGTTTCTTTTCTTTTTGGAGACAATCTGGGTTAAGTGATTTGCCCAGAGTCACATAGCTAGTAAGTATCTGAGTCCAGATTTGAACTCAGGTCCTCCTGACACCAGGGTGGCGGTACCACCTAGCTGCCCCAGTCAATTGCTTTTCTTGCCCATTACAACAACTGGTCATAGAACCATTTGTGATTTTGCAATTTGGACAATGATTCCACATTCCAAGATACCTGAAGGTTATTGTCTTAATAAGACAATGGAAAGAAACATACATTTATTAAGCACCTACTCTGTGCCAGACACTGTGCTGAGCATTTTACAGATATTGTCTCATTTGATTCTCACAAAAACCTTCCAAGGTAAGTACTCTTATAATCCCCATTTTATAGATGAAGAAACTGAGGCAGACAGACGCTAAGTGACTTGCCCTGGGTCACACAGATAGTGTCTGAGGTCAGCTCTGAACATAGTCTGCCTGATGCCAGGTCAAGCACTGTATCCATTATGCCAACTAGAAGCCATATATTATATATACATATATTGACTACTAACCTCCAAATAGTTTTTTTTTCCACACAGACACAGATGCAGGGATATGAGTTTGAGTTCTGAGTTCTGTTCTAATCTGGAGATGGCTATCAGACTTTGAAATCTGGTCTCTAACTAATTATAATATCTGGCATTGTCTAGCACTTTAAAATTTGCAAAGTATCTTATATACACTAACTCATTTGAGCTCTCCAACTATGTAATGTAGGTAGGTAAGGGGTATTAGGATCCCAGTTTTACAGAAGAGCAAGCTAAAGCTGATAGTGATATGGTGACCTGCTCATGGTTGCAAAATACCAGAAACAGGATTTAAACCAAAGCCTTCCAGAGTTCAAGTCCAGTACCCTATTACTTCAGTAACCCTGTAAGTTTTGTGTCTCCTTCCCCTCAAGCCACACCTCAGATGATGTTTCAAGTTTTTGAGGCAACAATGTCATTGATCAGCCATGCCCCAAACAACATGCACCAAGTTAAATGGGCACAAATCAATGAAAAGAACAATTATCCTTCTATCATCTGCCTATCTGTGGCACGATGAAATAAGAAAGAACACTAGTCTTGAAGTCAAAAGACTGAAGCTCACAGACCACCTCTGCTATTTACTAGTAATAAGACCATGGGCAAATGATTTGACTTTTCTAAGACTTGGTTTTCTCATCCATAAAATGGAGGTCATAATACCTGCATTGCCCTTCTCATAGGGTCCTTGGAAGGAAAGCACTCTATCAACTAAAGAGTGTGTATAGCCAGATAAGCTTTCACACACACCCCACTTGCCTGACTCTGTGACAGCTGAATCATCCATCAGCTGTAGTGTAAGGAGCAAAGGGGGTACATCTCCCACGCTACAGATGATGCTGCCTTCATTAACTACAGTGCATAGTTAGGGATGAGAGATTGTTGTAATAACAGTAACACTGAAGTTACATGGGGCATTTAGTTCACCTTGTTATTTTCCTGGAACCTGTTGACATGAGGTCCTTGCTGAGGAGAAGTGAATCTCACTTTCCTCCTCCTGACATCTGGAGAAAATGACTAGCTCTGTGACCTTGGACAAGTCACTTCACTAGGACACAGATGTTTTCTTGTCTCTAAAATAGATTCATTGTAGTAAGAGCTGGAAGGGACAGTAAAATTTCATACCATTCATTTTAAAGGTTAGGAAATTGAAGGATGGATGAACTAAAGCTTTTTCTATAAGATCATAAGGGGCTAAGAAGCAAAACTCCAGTTTGCTCCTGAATCCTCTGAATGTAAACCCAGTGCTCTTTCCACCATTCTTTTCTCAATTATACTTATATTCTTTCCTCTATTGTCTCAAATCCTTTAGTGACAATGATTAAAGTTGGGGAAGGAGTGAAAGAAATAAGTAGGAGTAGATTCTAACATCAGTATTCATTTGACTATGTATGATAATTTATTATTCTTCCTCTTCTTATTATTATTATTTTGCTGGACCTGTGACGTCATTGGGATAGGAACTTCCTAGTGAGCTAACTCCCTTTTCCAATGAAGATCAGCACCTACTTTTTACCTGGTAGTCTTAGAGAGTTGCCTGGGGTCTCTAAGAGATTAAGTGACTTGCCTGAGGTCAAACAGCCATTGTATCTCAGAGACCATATTTGAAACCAGTTCTTTCTGATTACTATTTAACATTGCCTCTCAATGTGACATATGAACATATACAGGTAAAAATGACAACAAGAATTTGTATTTTAAAAGGTTTTTAGGGGTACAAGACACTTTCCATATAACAACACTGTGAAATAGGTAGTTGGGTAACCAGTGTCTGGCACACATACAGATAAATCAATCAATCAAAAAAAAAAAAAGATTTACTGAGAGTCTACTGTACCTAGGTACAGTGCTAAGTGATGGACATCAAGAATAGCACTTCCCCTTGTGGAGAAGCTACAGAAACTGCTTTTAGAAGAGTCAGATGATGAGTAAAGGAGGTACACTGGAGAGTCTGTGGAATGTGTGTAAACATTCTGTAATTGGTTCATTTCAGCTAACCAAATGTAAATGGGAGGTTCTTTGGCTTACAGAGGCATTCCAAAGGCCTGCGGAAGTGTCTGCTCTCTTCACTTCATGGCCTTCAGCTGTTTTCCTGGACAGTCTCAGAAACTGCTTCTCTCTGTGTCTGATAAGACACCATACTGTAAGAGGAAGAGCTTCAGCATGTTTTCTCCTCTCTGAGATCATCTGGCCCTGTGAAATGTCCTAGTGCCCTCTTCTCTGTATGCATTCTTTTCCATTTTAGGTGAAAGAGATTAGCCTGGAGATCAGAATTGAGAATCACAATAATCTAGAAGTCATTGTGGAGGATAGGTTTTGCTGTGCTAGGAGCAAGGAGTGTAACCTTTGAGAATCGCCTTCAGGACCTAGACCAAGGTAGCTGAGGAAAGGACTCATTGTTCAGTCATGTCAGGTTTGGTCATGAACTTGGTGGGATCAATGCTGTTTAGGAAGTGAGCTAATTTTTGAGCCTGTTCCTCTTCAACCTCCTCATACCAAGGCTGTCAAGGTTGTATAGGGGAGATTATGACCTCCCAGGTGTGTGTGTGGGGGGGGAAATATTTGGTAATTTGATTTTGTTGTTTCCTTGAAGCAATTATCCATTTATAAAAGCTAATAGATGTTAAGAGGTTAAAAGTAACTGAGGTTTAGTTACTGGCCCCTAAGAGTGGTAGGGAAGGAAGACAGATGATAGAAGTTCAAGCTATTGGCAATAGAGAAGAGAATACACTAATCTCCCAGAGCGTACTAGAATCCTGAAGGGGAGTTATAGTCAGTCTGGCTCTGGGAGAGAGCCAGAACACATTTACTATAGCTGGACTAATTTTTATACACTTTAAAACTTTTATTTGTATAAAATACTCATTTGTTTTCAAAAGTGTTAACAAGAAAAAGAAAAGGTCATGGAGCAGAAGTCATGCTCATGGTAGTGTTCAGTGGGGAGGTGGGATTTTTGGTTCTTTGGGAATTGAGTGTTTAGTTTTATATAGTCACACAAAAAAATTTTAAAATGTCCCCAAAGCCCATTACTGTGCTGGTACCCACAACCCCACCAAGAAAACAAAGGAGTACCAGAGGAAAAGAGACAAAGGTGGAGGAGGGAGAGGGGGACCAAAAGGGGACCCAGTTCAGGCCAGGACCCATTTCTCCTCCATGCAGCATGTGCACTCCTGGGGTCACCAAGAGAGCAAAAGGCTCTCCTCTACCAGCAAGGGGTGGGAAGGAAATAGTGAGCACCCCAACTTTAGGGCAAGGCAGCTGGGCATTTCTACCCCAATTCAACAATTAACACGTGGGGTGGTCTTCCAGTTGAATTAAATGTGGCTTTGAATTTTGGTGAAGGAGGGATAGGGTTTAAAAAAAAAAAACCTACACCACATCAGCTGGAATAATTTAATTCATATTTTCCAGATAAAGGAATTGAGGATCCAAGAGGGTAGGTGACTTGCCCCATCGTTAACCAACTAAAATGTGTCAGAGCTTGGGTTTTAACTGAGGTCTCCTGACTCCAGGACCAGTCTGTTTCCAACTTTATCACTCTGCTGTCTCTATTTAGTGGAGACAAAGAAATAAATATCCCTTCACGTGAATATACCTAATGTTGTAGATCAAAATGCTTCTCATAAATCATGGCTATTAGATGAACATATTACTTCCCTCGGTTGATATTAGTCACATAACATCTGGCATTTGTATAACACTTTAATGCTTACAAAGCACTTTACAAATATTATCTTATTTGATCCTCCCAACAGCCCTTCAAGGTAGGTGCTTTTATTATCCCCATTTTACAGAAGAAAAAACAGAGGCTGAGAGAAGATATGCTAGGTGTCTGGGAGTGGATGTGAACTCAAGTCTTCCTGAGTCCAAGTCTAATACTCTCTCCATTTTAGATGACATAGATGCATTTTATATGGGTAAGGTACATTTATAAAGCAAGAGGACTGGTCTTATTGGCCCCATGACACCATGGAAATTGACACTATGTACCTGGAAATTGATCATAGGTCCATCTGTGTACATGAAAAAAATGGAACTTGCCGGGGAGCTTGCTTTCCACGCACAGACTAGACTGCCTTGCACACATAGCTATGCATGTCTTGGGCAGTGTTGTGACGCTCAGCCATATGTGACTTGTTACCATAGCATTTGGCTCAAGTACATATTTACCATAGCAACCCAGGAATCTGTCCCACTGCTAATGCTGAGGAAAAGTGGAGTTTATAGCAATTACACAGGCAGAATCAAGTATAAAGGTTGACAATTTCCCCCGAATCTTCCTTTAGAACTACATCACTTAATGTTTATTTTTAAATGTCATGTCCTCTCCCTGGCTCTCTTGCAGACTTAGTCAGTGGCCCATTCTTTTCTGTTCAGAATTTTAACATCCTTGCCAGAACCTTATATTTCTGACCTGAAAAAAAGTATGTGTTGTATTTTTTCTTCCTTTTTTTTTTTTTTTTGCTTGAGGGTGTGGGAGAGCTAGCTTCATTATGGAGTGTGGGAGAATCTGCCTCATACTAGCATGTGGGAGAGTCCACCTCATTCTCAAGTGGGAGATATAAACAAATGAAATTAAAGGTTGGTTGGATGGTAGTAGCTCTCTATACAAGATGAACTAATTGGAGCTCCTTATGGTGGTGTGATGAATGTGAGGTTTTCATTGGTTTCTTCTGCTTTTACAACTCACTACTTCAGACAGCAGGGGTGGGACCAAATCAAATCGGGTTTTTTATTTCTTTCCCCTCAGCTGCTCTTGCCAGATTTTCCTTAGCTCTGTTGTACTGATCGCATTGCTTATACTGAACAGAAGTGGTTGGTAGAGCTTCAAGTCACCTCTGTACTTCTCTGATACATTTTTATAAATACAACAGGATGGATTTTTATTGGGCAAATAACTGCCTTAAGATGATAGAACATCTGGTTCATCAAAACCATTTTATAGATGAGAAAACTAAAACTCAGGGAGATACAGGGACTTGTCCAAGGTCATATAGGTAGTTAACATCAATGGTCATATTTGAATCTAGATCATCTGGCTCCAAAACTCTGAAACTCTTTCCACTCTGCCACAATTGTACTTGATATTTTCATTCCTTAGCAAAGAGCAGGTGCTTGACTAATCCTCGTTGACTTGTCTTTAAGAAGCAACTTGGAATAATCGAGTGCTAGACCTGGAGCCAGGGAGTCCTGGATTTGGGCTGACCAGGGCAGTGGACAGACAGCATGGTCATCAGCTCCTTCATTGTGGACATCAAACCTCAAGTAGGACAGCCCAATGTCAAGGTAGCCATTAGGTTTAGCTACAACAGCATACTAAACTTGCAGTTCAGAGGAAAGGACAGAGTTCTAGGTATAGAGATAGAGACAGAAACAGAGATAGACAGAGATAGAGACAGGATTACAAGTATAGAGGTAAAGGGAGAGGTAGAGAGAGATAGAAATAAAAGTATAAATATAGTTATAGAGGTAGATAGATATAGATGTAAAGATAGAAGTCGAGGTAGAGAGAGATGATGGAGATAGATATAAGTATAGATATAGGTATAAATAGAGATATTTTGAAAGAGAGTTATGTATGTGTAAATATATACATATATGAAAGAAATTTTAGAGACATTAAGATCATGCTGATAATGAAATGAATTGTCCTTCCCTTAATGCATATACCAACTCAAGGAAAGGGTAGACATGTGATAGGATATAATTCTGAGAGTAAAATTTTGTTTGCGATGATCAGCAGTAATGATCAATCAAGCAGTACCCATATTACTTTCCTGAGTTACAATACCTCACTTTATATGCATAATTTCATATATAAATTTATATATATATGTATATAGGTTTGTATATATGTGTGTATATACATATATATGGAGAGAGAGACAGAGACAGAGAGTGTCTGTGAATGAGCAGGGGACATAGTGTCCATAATAAAGGAGCTGATCATCATGCATTTTGTGTGTGTGTGTGTGTGTGCGTGTGTGTATAAAACACTTCATCTGATCTTTACATCAGGCATGTGAGGTAGGTACTATTATAATCCTCATTTTCCAAGTCAGTCAAAAAGCATTTATTGCTATAAGCCAGACTCTGGGGCACCTAGGTGGCACAGTAGATAGAATGCTGAACCTGGAATCAGGACGATTTGTTTCCTTGCTGGCCTCAGACACTTACTAGCTGTGTGACCCTAGGAAAGTCAATTAACCCTATTTGCTTCAATTTCCTCATCTGTAAAATGAGGGGGAGAAGAAATGGCAAACCATTCCAGTATCTATGCCAAGACAACCCCAGATGGATTCACAAAAAGTTGGACACAACTGAATAGACCAGGCTCTGTGCTAAGTGCTCTGGGTACGAAGAAAGACAAAAGCAATCCCTGCCCTCAAGCAGTTCACCTTTAATGAGGGAGAGAACGTGTGAAGAACTACTGCATGTACATAGAAACTTTATACAGTATAATTTGGAGATAATCTCACAGTGAAGGTGCTAATATTAAGAGGAACTGGGAAAGGCCTCTTATAGAATGTATGCTTTTAGCTGACTGGGACAAAGCCAGGGAAGCTAGGAGGCAGAGACAAGGAAAGACAACATTTCAGGCACAGGAGACAGTCAGTGAAAATGCATGGAGCCTGGAGATGGGGTGTATTGTTCAAGGAATAGCAAGAAGAGCAGTGTCACTGGATTGTTGAGCAGACAAAAGGAAATAAAACGTAAGAAGACTGGAAAGGTAGAAAGGGAGCAGGCCATGAAGGGCTTGAAAAACCAACCTGAAGGTTTTGTATTTGATCCTGAAGATGAAAGGAAAGCACTGGAACTGACTGAATAGAGGAGTAAGATGGTCAGCATTGTGTCTTAAGAAGATCGCTCTGATAGCTGAATAAAGGATGGATTGTAGTGGGGAGAGAGCTGAAGCAGGAAGACCAACCAGAAGAGCATAGCAATAGACTAGGTGTACAGTGATGAAGGCCTGAACCAGTATGATGGCAAATGAGTAAAGTGAGGCTTAGGGAGAGGTTAAATGACTTACTCAAGGTGACACAGCTAGTATCAGAGGCCGGGTATGAACTCAGCATACTCTAAACTTGAAGCCCAGTATACTAAACCCTGCACCACCTAGCTGCTCTTAATTTGTTATTTTCTTCAGTTGTTTCAGTCTGCCCAACTCTTCATGATCCCATTTGGGGTTTTCTTGGCAAAAATACTAAAGTGGTTTTGCCATTTCCTTCCAGTTCATTTTAGAGATGAACAAACTGAGACAAACAGGGTTAAGTGACTGGCCCAGGGTCACACAACTACTAAGTATCTGGGGCCAGAGTTGAACTCAGGAAGAGGAGTCTTCCTGATTCCAGGCCCAGCACTCCATTTACTGTACCTCCTAGCTGCCTGTATGAATAACATATTAAATGAGAACTAGTTGGGATAGTGAATAGAGAGCTGGTCTTACAATGATGATGATTAGTTCAAGTTCAAGTCTTACCTCAAACATACACTGGTTGTATGATCCTAGGCAAGTCATTTAACCCATCAGTGCTTGAAGAAAGTCTCTAAGATCCACAGTTGAAAAGAATATGCCAGTATGCATTGGGAGAAAGAGTTTTTATATCTACAAGGTCCCTATATTAACGAAATCACAGATTCAGTCCTTATCCCTACTATTAGTGATTTGTGTTTGTGGAGTTTTGTTGAAGTTATGTGGTATAATGTAAGATGACTGAATTCAGAGGCAGATGACATGTCCATGAATCCTGGCTCTGATACTTACTACCTGCATAGCTTATTGATAGCTGTTACAAAGCAATCTACATCATCTCTTTTAATTCTCACATACAGCAAAGCCTGTGATGTAGGTGGGGCAGCCATTATTTTCCCCATTTTTCAGAAAAAGAAAATAAGAATCAGAGGTTAAATGACTGAATCACAATGAGAATTATAGGAAATAGAAGAGTTAGGGCTTGAATCTGGTGATTTTGCCTATTAATTCCATTCTCTTTCCACTAGACAATGCTGAAGAAATTGACTGCCTGGATTCCAACGGTAAAGATAAATTATGTTTTGATTATTCACACCATGGCTCCCATCTATTAGCATGGGAATCTAGGAGCCAGTCACAAAGCAGAAAGTCTGTAAGTGTGCAGCTGATGTAGATAATACATTAGCTCACTGGAAGTTCTCAAGCATCACCCCCTGGAGCAAATTGGGGCTAATGTCCAGCCTAAGTACAACCTTCCTGTAGCTCTCTCTTGGCACTCCCATTTCTAAAGCAAGTGAAACTAAACAGTGATTGCCCCACTAGGGACAACACTGGTAATGCTTGTTATTCTTTCAGTATCTGTGAAAACTGCTTTCATTGTGCACCATGGCTTATACCTGTCTTCAGTATATATAAATGGAATTGACAACATGCTTCAAAACAATTACATCCTACGCAACCAAGATTAGAAGGAAAGCAGAAAGCTGGGAAATAATTTTTATAGCAAGTGTTTCTGATAAAGCCCTCATTTCTCAAATATATAGAGAAATGAGTCAAATTTATAAGAATACAAGCCATTCCCCAATTGATAAATGGTCAAAGAATATAAACAGGCAGTTTTCAGATGAAGAAATCAAAGTCATTTATAGTCATATAAAAATGCTTTAAACCACTATTGATAAGAGAAATCCAAATTAAAACAACTTTGAAGTACTACCTCACACCTATCAGATTGGCTAATGTGACAGAAAAGGAAAATGATAAGTGTTGGAGAGATATGGGAAAATTTGGACATTAATGCATTGTTAGTGGAGTTGTGAATCGATCTAACCACTCTGAAGAGCAGTTTGGAACTATGCAGAAAGGGCAATCAAACTTCATATACCCTTTGATCCAGCAATACCACTACTAGATCTGTATCCCAAAGAGATATAAAAAAGGGAAAGGGACCTACACGTACAAAAATATTTATAGTAGCTCTTTTCATGGTGGAAAAGAATTGGAAATTGAGGGGATGCCTATCAATTGGGGAATGGCTGAACAAGTTGTGGTATATGAATGTAATGGAACACTATTGTGCAATAAATGATGAACAGGTAGACTTCAGAAACACTGGGAAAGACTTGTATGGACTGATGCTGAGTGAAGTGAGCAGAGTCAGGAGAACATTTTATACAGTAATAGTAACACTATACCATGATCAGCTATGATTGACTTAGCTCTTCTCAGCAACACAATGATCCAAGACAATTCCAAAAGACTCATGATGGAAAATGCTATCCACATCCAGAAAAAAGAACTATAGAGTCTGAATGTAGATCAAAGCATACTATTTTCATTTTTTTGTGGCTTTTCCCCTTTGTTCTGTTTCTTCTGTCACAACATTACTAATGTGGAAATATGTTTCCATGATTGCACATGTATAAACTATATCATATTGCTTGCTGTCTTGGGGAGGGGGAAGGGAAGGGAGAGAGGGAGAACAATTTGGAACTCAAAATCTTATAAAAATGAATGTTGAAAACTACCTTTACATGTAATTAGAAAAAAATAAAATGCTATTTATAAAAAACTCAGAAAATAAATGGATTAAACTCATAAAATATCAAGGGGAAAAAAAACAATTACATCTTTTTAGAAATCATCATGCCCTAAAGGGTGTCAGTACAAGGATGGACTGACACAATTCACAATAGAAATGCTACACTTTTGTGAATACATTCTACATATGGGCTCCCACAAAATACAGAATAATACATGTTAATAGCAAAGCTGACCTCTTCTTATTAAATGGGATCCCATGGCTTGGGTTATAAGGAATAAAAGAGGAACTAAGTATTTAATGCCCATTTAGAATTCTCCATTTCATTCATCTGAAACTAAACAGATAAGAGCCTGCCTTCCAATCCAGAGATATCAAAAAGGTTTGGCTGAGAGATTTTAATAAGCTCTTGTGTTGCAGGGAATTGATTCCTTCTTTCCATTAAAGACACTTTGACAACTAAAGAAAATTTTCATTCGGTATAATGTTATTGGGTTTAGAATTGGAAGGGACCTTAGGGATCATCTAGTCCAATTCCTTCATTATACAAAAGAGGAAACTGAGGCACAAATATCGTAGTATAATTTGACCAAAGTCTCACAGGTAGTAAAAGTGTTCCAGTCTGAATTTCAGCAAAATCTGGTGTCTGAAACTTATGGGGATATTCCACTCATAGGATTAGAACTCAAGTCCCTTGAACTAAAATTTAGGGCTCTTCCCAACATACATGTCTTTCCCACCAACATTCAATTAGGGGGAAAAAAGATAAAGAAGAGAAGATACTGCCTGTTATTACAGCAGTTCCAATATGACTTGTGGGGCTGAACAAGGACAAACTTATACTTCCTCATTTGTTGTGTGTATTCAGAAAGCCGCATGGTGTTATAGTGAAGAAAAGACTGGGACTAGAATCAGGAAGACGAGTTAAAATCTGGCTATGGACACTTATTAACTATGTGAACTTGAGTAAACCTCTGTCTGCCTTAGTTTCCTCAACTGTAAAATGGGGATCATAATAGCCCCTCCTCCCAGTGTTGTTGTGAGGATTAAATGATATAATATTTGTAAAGTACTTAATACAATGCCTGGCACATAGTAGACTAATAAATATTTGTTCCCTTCTTACCCCTCTTCAGCTATATTTCTCATGAGAGTTTTGGCCCCAAAATTTGGACTTACTTAAAAGGGCCCAGGACTTCCAAATCTCAGGAGAATTTATATAGGAGTGCAGAGGGTCTGTGCAAGAGAATATCCACACTACTGAGAATAACAACTGACATATGCCAGGATGAGAGTTCAATAAATCTGTCAACTCACTCCACCCCATATAGAGTACAAGTCAAGATGCTAAACCCTGATACCTTAACTAGTGAGAAGCTTCTCTGTTAAATCAAATAATCCATGACTTTAGGAACTTTGGGGTATCTTGGACCCCTCTGGCAGTCCAGTGAAGCCTATTGTCTCCTCAGAATAAAATTTTAAAATGCATACTTTTTTTAAATGAAATAAGATGCAAAGAAAACCAATTAATTAAAATTTACTTAACATAACAGTTTTTAAAAAGTAAGCAATACCAAGATCATAGACCCCAAATTAAAGCCCCCTGCCTCTTTACTAATTCCACTGCCCTATCTGAAACATTGCCTTTAGTATTCATTAAAATGTAAAAAAAAAATCATTTCCCTTTATGTTTTCATGTTTATTGAATGAATGAATGGTTGAATCAAAACATTTACTGGACACCTACTATGCATCTAGTAGGGCAACTGAAATGATAATAACAGTGGCTTCCAAACAGACAACATATACTGTTATTTCCCCTGTAATTTTCCATCCTTAGCCTCTTTTCTTCAGCCCAGTCATTTAAACTTTTCCTCCCCAGACACAATGATCTCTTTGCTCTACATGTACTCTCCAGATTGTCAATTCTCATTATCATTTTGGGTAACTGTCTAGAGAGAGTGAGGAAGTCTTCTCTGTGCTCCAGTCTGGATTCCAGCAAAGTCTGGTGTGTGAAACCTGTGGGGATATTCCACTCACAAAAGAAACATTCTCTCCTAGTTTGGCTAGGATTTTTTCTTTATTTTCTTTAAACTGCTGGTGCATGTCATTAATAGTTTTTCTTCCTTGACATTCCGGAGGCTGCTAAAGTGCTGTCCTTAGATTCCACTAAAATAAACAGCATGACTGTTATCAGAGACATAGCCTATCCCTAGAATAGCCCATCTGCTGAGAGAGCCAACTTTCCACAGGGATCACTGGAGCACTGTCAGAATCTAGGGACAATCAGATTAAAAGCCCTGCAAAGGTGATGCTAGGCTTCTGTAATCACTTGTTCACCTGTTCCATTGCCCATATCTCAGATAAGAGGAGCCCTAGGCTAAATTACCCTCTGTCCTGCCAAGAGACAATCTTCAAGTTAATAGTAAGCCCATGTTAACTGAGCCCTAGGCTCACTGGGGATGCTAGAAACAAGGACTGCATTGGCCAGATTCTGCCAGAAATCATTTGCAGCCCCAAAGCAGTCATCCATTCTCACTTTGGACTGCAGCTGCTCAATTCTATCCCCTCAGAAGTCATCAAATTAGAATAAGTCCCCTCCTCCCACCCCCATTTCTGTTGTGATTGGGTTAAGATTGGCTTAAGAACAACCTCACCTACAGATTTAGGGGACAATTTCAGGCTAGCTTGTCAATATCTGGCTTAAAGCAGTCTAATCTGAACCATTTGGGGGGAAGGGTTGAAGGAATTGATGGTAAGATTCCTCCCAATTCTAGTAGCCTAGATACAGTTCAGTGATGTTACATGATCCATTTCTTTTCAGGGTGTCCAAATGAACTTTTTCATCAGAGGAAGGTATGATGGGAAAAAGATCTTCCAGACATGTGGCAAGGATAAGGAATGATCAACAGCCTCCATGCTCTTTTAGTATCCTTGTGATATCAAAAGGAAGTAAGGAATGTCTCCTGTAATAAACTTATGAAAGGATGTTTATAACAGTCAACAAGCCAATAAGCATTTCTTAAATGCCTATTACATGCCAAGAACTACTCTAAATAAATGCTGGGCAAGGATAAAAACAGTCTCTGTCCTCAAGGAGCTCACAATCTAATGGGGGAGATGACATGCAAACAACTATATACAAAAAAGATATATGCAAGATATAGATATATATGCATAGATATACACATATACACAAATATATACACATATATCCATATATACACATATATAACATATAGCTTTGTTTATACATACTTGTGTATATGTTTGTGTACATACATGTGTGTGTGTGTAGAGTGTGTAGAAATTGCAGACAATCTCAGAGGGAAGGTACTAGCATTGAAGAGGACTGGGAGGACTTCTTGCAGATTGTGGGATTTTAACTGAGACCTAGATGAATCCAGATGGCCAGGAGGCAGAGGGGGAGAGGTAGAGAATTACAGGCATGTGGGATGGCCAGTGAGAATCATGGAGTCAATAGATGGAATGTCTTGTGAGAGGAATAGCAAAGGGACCAGTATTACTTGATCTTAGAATAAATGGAGGGGAGTAAGGTAGAAGAAGACTGGAAAGGTGGGGTACCAAGAGCCTTAAAAGCCAGGCAACGGATTTTATTTTTGATCCTAGAGGTAATAGGGAGCCACTGGTTTTGACTGAATAGTGGAGGTGACATGATCAGACCTGCACTTTCAGAAGATCACTTTGATAGCTGAGTGAAAGATGGATTGGAAAGACTTGAAGTAATGATACTAACGAGCAAGCTATTGCAATAGTCCAGATGTGAGGTGATAAGGGTCTTCACTAGGCTGATGGCAGTGTCAGAAGAGACAAGGACATGTGTGTCACAAAGGTAGAATTGACAGGATTTGCCAGCTTATTGGATATGGAGAGCTGAGGAGGAAAGTAAGGGATTTGAGAATGATACTTAGGTACAAGCCGGGGTAACTTTGAGGATAGTGGTTGCCTTGACTGAAATAAGGCAATTCAGAAGAGGGGAGGGGATGAGCAGAAAGATGAGTTTAATTTTTGACATGTTGAGTCTAAAATGTCTAGAGGACATCCAATCATACAGGATGAGCAGGCATGGTTTGGTTGGAATCTGCATTGCTGGAGGAAGTACATACGTCAATGAGATCATAGATCCATCAGAATATTGGAGGGACTGAGAAGAATGGCAGACACTTGTACTTTCTAACTAATTTTGGAGATCCACAGTCTGAGACGAAAATTTCAGATGGGTGATATTCTTCCCACTGAGGGCAGGTATGCTACTATTCATATCCTCCAGGAACACAAGGGAACAACTGTACTTATTGTAGTATCTTGTAATCGCTAAGCAGGTTTCCCCTGCTAGGATTGAAAAGGGCATGCTGTTCTTTGGTTAATTACAAAAGTCCTTTAAAAAACAAAACTTCAATACTGCTGCAGCTAGAGCAGTTATCCTCATTTCCAATGCTAATAGTACTCAGTTTAACTTACAATTTCCCAAGATTAAAATCTAGAATTCTTGGAAACTATCATCAGTGCTTTAGGAAATAAGTACTTAAGTATGCTTCTTCTACCTTCAAGTATTATGATGTCAGAAAAAAAAAAACAAAAACAAATAAAGATTTATGTTCCATTACTCTGTAAGAACTTATTACAAGCCATGATGCCCACCTTGGTTTTTACCACTATAAGTATTAAAAATAGTGTTAACTTTGTTTTCTATTCCCCAAAACATAAAAATTCTAAAAATTTACCAGCTAAAAAGTTCATACTGGCAGATTGGCCATGATGAGCCTGGCAACAAGTGACTGTTAGCATGGATATTCAAAATATTCCATTTGACAATTTCTTTGCCAAGTTGATTTGTTAGATACAAATGAACAAACATTCAAATACTTTTCTCCTTTGATGCTACAATGTGAGTTGGTGCCCCAAAAGGACAAACCCATAGACAGCAGCTCCAACCCTGCAATTCTACTGCTTTTCAATGTGTTGCCAATACTAGGTTCATCATTCACCATTCAACAATTATCCAACGCTTTACGTTGGCAAAGCACTTTACAATTGTGTATTAGTTAATTAGACTCACTAGCCCTTCTTCAAACTCATGGTAGTGTTGGATCAGGTTCAGTCTTTTGGACAGAGAAACTAAGATATTTAATAAACACAGAAAGGTAATTTTTGAAATAAATTTGCCAAAGGATGCCAGAGATGAGAATAAAGCCCTTCTTAAGGCAAAATGGTGAACAAAATAATAAGGAGATTAGTTCATTTTGTAACTCCTCACTAAAATAAAATTCCACCTTTTTCAGCCTCTATTTATTTTATTTTTTATAACATGTTGCATATGTTTTTCAGAGGTCTGGACTTCTGTCAAAGGCACAGACTTGAGGGAGAAATCTTACTCTTATCTTTCTTATTCATTGTAATTGACTCAATAGATCAATAACTTTATTTTTTAATTAAATTTTATTATTTTAATTAGCAAAAATCTACCTTTTCTCCTTGCCACCTTCAGTTGAGAACAAAAGAAAAACAAAACCCCTGTTACCAACATGTAAAGTGAGGTGATATATATATACACATATACCCAAATATATATTTTTCATATAAGTACATATATGAGCATATACAAACAAACATATATATATATATACAAATGTCTCATTCTGCATTCTCAATCAACCCTCTCTATTAGGGGTAGCATTTAATAACTACTTATTGAATGCCTTCTGTGTACATGGCACTATGTTAGTGTACTTAGCACCATGCCTAGCACATAGCAGGTGCTTAACAAATGCTTATTAGTTGACTGATTGTTAGTTGTTATGAAATAAGCAAAGTTTTAGGCTGGTTACAAGGTTACTCTCTCCATGAAACCAGTTCTGAGCTTCCCAGTCAGTAATTACTTTCTTTCTCCCTGTATCTCACTCAGCACTTTGTTCTGTAACACTCTGACATACTTATTGGGCATCATAGGGATTTGTGTTTGTTTTATGCTACCTGATAAACTCTAGACTTAAGGAAGGAAAGGACTAGGCTTTATCTAAATCGCACATCTCTCCCAGCAACTGAAAAATAATATCCTTCATATATTAACCGTTTAAATATCGGTTGAATAAATAAATGAAAACCATTCATCTATCCCCAAAGCACTGTCCTAGGTACTGAAAGAGATATAAAAAATCAAGCACTGTCTCTGTCTATTATAGCTATATGGAAAATATATGCTTTGTAGAGAGGTGAATACCTCCCAAGGGCAGCTAGGTAGGGCAGTACATAGAGCCTGGGCCTAGAAACAGGAAGACCTGAGTTCAAATTTGACCTCAGACACTTGCTAGCTGTGAGAACCTGAGCAAATTCCTTAACCCTGCTTGCCTCAGTTTTCTCATCTATAAAATGAGCTGGAGAAGGAAAAAAAAAACACTCCAATATCTTTGCCAAGAAGACACCAAATAGGTCATGAAGAGTCAGATGTGACTGAATGAATAACAACAAAAAAATACCCCCCAAACCACGCAAGGCATGCTAATTTTACAGAAGGGTGATATCACCTGTGTCTGGGCTGGCTCTAGGGCAAAAGACATGGTGCTTGCCTTCAAGGAACTTACTGTCTTGTGGAGGGGTGGGTAGACTAGGTTAAAAATTTAAAGGACAACTCAATATTGTATAAGATCAGGTGACACATTGTGTGGCCCACTAAGAACACAAGTACTATATGAGTTCTGGGTAACATTTACCAAACACCCACAATGTGGGACTAAAGCAGGCACTAGCTGTCAGGAGGTGGCCTCCCCCTCAGCCCCTCCTTCCATTTTGTGGGCACTACTCTATGTGATTTGTTCAAAACTTTAACAAGGAATTTATTTCTACAGTGACCCTGATTGTGGGCTTATGACATCTGGAGTCTTTAGAATTGGAAGAGAAAAATCAATGTGGGGGTGAGCAATACCCTTTAAAACCTATAAATTAAAAAAGCTTAATCATCTCTTCATCATTGTTTAATCTCCTGAGAGACAGATTTTCCAACAATAAACACTCTGCAGTAGAAAGTTATCTGCTTTAACTTTGCAGAGAATAGTTATGGTTATTATTTCAACCAGAATGTATCTACCCTTCTCTATCTCTCTCCTCACCCTCAATCTAAAAATGCTCATTTCTGATCTCCAGGCCACAAAATCCTGGTTCCTTTTCTATAACATATTTTATAGGCTACCATGGAAGAGATAGAGTAGATCTCTTCTCTTCTGGGGCAAGTTTCAGAGAAACAGATTTAGGCTCAGTGTAAAAATAACCTTCCTGGCAATTAGAGATACTAGAATTGGATGGAATGGGATGTCTTGAAAAGTAGTGAGTTCTATATCCCTGGAGGTCTTTAGGAAGAGACTGTGTGACCCTTTATTAGGGAAGTGTGACAGAAGTTTCTATACAGGAAAAGGTGGTACTGTATGGCCCTGGAGAGCCCTTCCAGCTCAGAAACACTGTGATTTAAACTGATGTAGGATACTTAATACAGTGGACTTAGAGCAGTTACCAAGGAAGGAACAGACTTAGTTCCAGCTACCTCTCACCAACTGGGTGATTCTGAGGTAAGTCCTTTCATCTCTCTGATCTCAGTTTCATTGTCTGTAAAACAAAGAGTACTGGACAAGAGAATCCTTTCCAGCTCTACATTTATCACTTTGTTTTCTATCATCCTTTTGCACAGAACCCTCATTACCAGCAAAGGGGCATTGTTCTGTGAGGAATTTTCTGTAATAAAACAGGAGCAATTAGTTTCAGGTATACTGTAAACTGTGATAAACATGGTTTCATTGACTCCTGCTGGTGTTTACCTTGTGATTTCTCTTCTGCTTGTCAGACTAATTTCAGCCTCTGATAACTATCAAGAGGAACTCATCCAAAAAAAACCAAAACAAAACTATATGGCTTAGTTTATTAGATTAGCGGGTGATTTCTAAAACTTCTGTTGAGTACCCCTGTTATTTCACATCATATTACCATCCAGCAACTGAAAATATTAGATTAGTTCTTATAAAGTCTAATGGCCATCCCCTCCCAGTCTCATGACCTGTCCTTTTCCCTAATCTCTTTTCACGTCTCAGCAGAATCTTTTACTAGTTATTCTCTAGTATTGGTTCCCAATATTTTCATTTCTTGCTATAGTTTGTGCCACATTTTGAAGAGGCCTTGACATATTTGTAGTTCAGAATGCTACAACTACCATCGCCCTCTTGAAATTCTAGCAGACCTTAGAAGCAAAGAAGAAAGAGATGAGATAATACAGCAGGTGGACAATACCAATACATGTAACTGACATGGCCTGTGATCCATTTTTGTCACACCAAAATAGTTAACAGAAGTTTGGCCTTATAAATACTCAGTTTGAAGTCTTTTTTTTTTTTTTGGTGAGGCAATTGAAGTTAAGTGACATGCCCAGAATCACACAGCTAGTAAGTATTATATATCTGAGGTCGGTTTTGAACTCAGGTCCTCCTGACTCCAGGGCCAGTGCTCTATCCACTCCAGCACCTAACTGCCCCTGAAGTCGTATCTTAACATAGGTGTAACCATACCATGCCACATTCTGGGATCTATGTTCCATTGCCATTGGCCTCCTTGCTGCTCCTTTCATAAGTCATTCCATCTCCTGGATCCAAGTATTCATTCTCACTAGCTGTCCCCCATACCTGGAAGATTTTGCCTCCTTATTTCTGCCTCCTGGATTCTCTGGCTTCCCTTAATTCTCAGTGAAAATCTCATTATCTATAAGAAAGCCTTTCTAGTCCTACCTAATCATAGTGACTTTCCTCTGAGATTACCCCCAATTCATGTTGAACACATCATGTTTGTACATTGTTTATACTTGGTTATTTGTTTGCATATTGTCTTTAGCAATAGACTGTGAACTCCTTGAGGGCAGGGACTGGTTTGGACCTTTCTCTGCATCCCAGGCACTTATCACAATGCCTCACACAAAATAGGCAATAAATAGATCTGTGTTTAATACAACTACATGACACAATGCCTAGAGTGCTGGGTGTGGAGTCAGGAAGACCTGAGTTTAAATCAGGCCTCAGACACTTACTAGCATTATGGCCCAGGGCAAGTCACTTAACCTCTGTCAGCCTCACTGTCCTCAACTAGAAATGGGAATCATAATAGCACCTATCTCCCCTGGTTATTATGAAGATCAAAGGACCCCATTTGAGGTTTTCTTGGCAAAGATACGGGAGTGGTTGGCCATTTCCTTCTCCAGCTCATTTTATATATGAGGAACTGAGGCAAATGGGGTCAAGTGACTCACTCAGGGTCACACAGCTAGTAAGAGTCTGAAGCCAGATTTGAAACTAGAAAGATAAGTCTTCCTGACTTCAGACCTGACACTTTATCCACTGTGCCAACTCATAGGTGTTTAATAAATGCTTCTTTACTGGCAGACTTTACAAAGAATGGGCTCAGACTTAGGGGCTAGTTTTAAAATCTTCTCTTTGTCCCATTTCTCCTGAAAGTTCCAGAATTAGGAATTAGGCTCAGATTGTCCAATTCTAGTTTTCTGGAATGCTGAGAATGCCAGAATATGCAATGTTCATCTACAGATATAAGTAAAAGATCCCTCATCTCCTTTGCAAGCATTCAAGCTAACACCCTTTACTGAATATGGGACTTTACTTTGGCCCATGAATTTTTTAATGCATCACAGACTCACAGGAGCCCATAAAATTTCACCCTCTTTCTTTTTTCCCAATTAAGTATTTTGTGATTAATCTTGCCAAGAGCTTTGATCACCGTATTTCACTGGGAAATCCCACATTCTACACCTGCATTGGACTTAGTGAGTTGGGAGCCTTGGGTTCTACTCTGATTTCCACCATTCACTTCCTATGTGAAATTTTTTAATCTATTAAAACAATTCTGAGCCTTGGTTTCCTTACCTGTAGTAAAATTAGGAGGTTTGACTAACTAGATTTGTTCTATGATTTATTTTTTAATGGAACACTCCTGGGACATTGTATCTCATGTCCTTTAGTCTTTCTATAGTGTGAAGGACACCCTCAAAGTTAGCTGGTAGCACTCCCAAAACACTCTGCTCGCTTGAATGTTAGTTGTTCTCAACATACTTTTATTCTTATTTTTCCCACATGCCCAGAAAATATTCTTTCTCTTGAAAAGCTCCTATTCTACTCCCAGAGATGTCAAACACAACCTCAAATGTCCAAGGCTATTAATAGAAAGTATTATGCCTGGGGCAAATGATATTAATGGTTTCCAGGGCAAATAGCATGAAGCATGCCCTGAGTAGGAGGCAGTGAGTAGGGCAAAGCAAGGCAGGGCAAAAGTTTGCCCTAGCTCACTATTTGGTAACTTCCTATTTTAACCATTTTTTTTCTTACTAACTAGATGCCAGTATTTATTGTTTTGAGGAGTGGGAGTGCTATAGCATCCTCTTTAATTGATGCCCTCTAGATTTGGCACCCTGGAAAAATGCCCCAGTTACCCTGCCCTTGTCATTGCTCTACAAATATCAAATACTTTCAAACATCATCTCCTGCCTGCAGGGGGCAAGAATCATGGCATATATTGTTGGACTTTTCCTTTCCTATTCAGGTAACTTTTTAGGATGAGAGGCAGTACAATCAGCTCTAAAGGAAGGGACTCTGCCTGAGGTGGTTAAAAAAGAATGAAGCTTAAATGCAGAGGCATGAGTAAAGCTAAAAAAGTCATTTCTTTTTACTACCCATATGATGGAAGGAGACTAAAATTAAGGGACCCTACATGTTGGCATGGACCTAGCAAGCCTAAGCTTATTAGGACTGGAAGAATCCCCTCTACATAGGTTCCAGTTATAAATTCAAAACCCTAATTCCCCACTCCTACCTTGTGCTACTTCATTATGGCCAGTGTATTTTCATGTAAACTCATCTCTGGATGTCCTTCCCTGGTCTTGGATTTGAGTCATGGCCTACTTCTATCATTAGGAGCCAGTTTAATTTTGCACAATGGATCACTGGGTAGGGAAGATGAGTGTCATGTCCTGAGGCTGCTTCTTTCACATTGTCTAAAAAGTGACTACTGGAGTGAGAGATATGAGATGTCAGGGATAGGAACTTACTTATAAAGCTTTCCCAACTCCTTTTCACAAACACACTGCTACCCAATTCCTCCATCCATCTCATGGGTGAGGCTGTGGACAATGAGAAGTGGAAGAAAGCGGGAGTCTATGAAGGAAACAATAATGGAGAGGAGGAGAAAAAAAGAGCAGAGGATCATAGATTTAGAGCTAAAAGGGGCTCTTTCTGGACAACCCTATGGCTTTACAGACGAGGAAAGTGAGATTCAGAGAGACTAAGGGCCTTGACCAACGTCACACTTTTAATATATGTTATATTTGGAATTTGAACCAGCTTTTATTGAGTCCAACTTAAACACTCTTTCTACTATGCTATGCTGCCTCTCCAGAGAAAGACAGAGGAAAGAACATAACAAGAGATGAGGGGTCAGAAAGTAGAAGAAATTAGAGAGTATGAAAAAAAGACTCAGCAAAGGACTTTGTTAGACAACACAGATCAAAACATTCAATGAAGAGACCCTTCTAACATATATGTGTTATGACCTTGTGAAGACAAGAGCTGTCTGTGATAACACTGATATGGCTCATCCCTCCAACAGTGCAGAATACAGTGGGCTGGGTCATCCTCTGTGACTATTGGTCATGCTTCCACCATAGGGAATCCACTCAGCCTGGCAGGGATTGTCTACATTAATATTAATATAAACATTAATGTTATTAGATATATATATATATATATGTATATATATATATATGTATATAGTTTTAAGGTTTGGAAAACACTTCATAAACATTATCCTTACAACAACCTTGGGATGTAGGTGCTATCATTATCTCCATTATATTGATGAGGAAACTGAGGTAAAGGTTAAATGACTTGCCCAAAGTCCCACAGCTAGTAAATAAATGAAGTAGGCTTTGAACTCAGGTCTTCCTGACTCCAGGTTCAGTTCTTGAGCTACAGCATCACTCAGCTATATATAGCTATATATACCCTGTATATCAGATGCAAATGTGAATACTAGGAAATGACAGCTGGAGTGCCTCTTGGGGAGAGTGAACAGGATGATGAGGAGGTTTGAAGGTATGTTATGTTAGACTTGGTTCAAGATATTGGGGACATTTTGCCTAAAGAAGAGAAACCCTGACAATTTTCAAGTATAGTATTTGAAGTTCTGTTCCGTGGAAGAGAGATTACATTGATCTACATGACTCCAGAGCCCAGCACTAGAAAAAACAAAAAAGTTAGAAGTTACAGGGAAGCAGTTTGGAACTGAAAAATGGAACTTTCCGAAAATGAAATGGCTTGCCTTGTAAGGTAATGAGTTCCTTATCATGGTGAGGAACATGCAGGCTGGTGACCATTTATTGAAGGAAGATGTTCTAGAATACATTTGTGTCTCAGGTGGAAGGTTAGAACAGATAGCTTCTAAAGTTCTCTCTCTAAGATTGTATGCATAGATCAATCAATCAAAAAATATTTATCAAGTACCTACAATGGGCCAAGCTCTGTGTTAGGCACCGGAGATAACAAAGTAAGGGAACAGTTCCTGCCCTTAAGGGGCTGGCATTCTACTGGGGGAACAATAGTTCTATGAAATGCTCATTTGAAATGAATCAGGAGTGGACTGACAAAATACAATAAACAGAATTTTGCACAGGATGAGGAAAGGAAAATGACAATGTACTAATTAAGATTAAAATTTTCAAGAATGAACCATGAATTCAGAAGCAGCTAAGCGCACAGTGGATAGAGTGCTAGACCTGGAGTTAGGAAGACTCATTTTCATGAGTTCAAATCCCGCCTCAGACACTTACGCTGTGTGGCCCTGGGCAAATCACATAAGCCTATTTACTTCAGTTTCCTCATATGTAAAATGAGCTGGAGAAGGAAATAGCAGACCACTCCAGTATCTTTTCCAGGGAAATCCCAAATGAGATCATGAAGAGTCAGACACAACTGAAATGATGAATTCAGAGATGAAGGATTTAAATCAATCAAGTCAAAGACTAGGAGAGAAAAGATTGGTAATTTGAGGTAGGTTAGATACTAAAAAAAGATTTTGATCATAGAATCAGAGAATTATATAACTTAAGAGCTAGAAAAAGCCTTCGTGAACAGAGTATTCCTTGTACGGAAATGAGGGAACAAGGTGATTGGCTTGGATGACTGAGAGCTGCTGGTAGAGCAAGTTTGCTCCTAGTTCAGGTACTAGACTTTGCGGAGGTTCCAGAAAGAACTTTGTTTTCTTCAGTAATAATGAAGTTCCATGGGTAGAGTTCTGGACTTGAAAACAGAAAAGTCTAAATTCTGCTTCAGATCCTTACTACTTCTGTGACCCTGGAAAAAGTCACTTAAACTCTCTCAATCTCAGGGTTTTTTTTGTTGTTGTTTTTTGTTTTTTGTTTTTTTATCTCTAAAGAGAGGATGATAATAGAGACTCCTGAACAGAGTCATTGAGGGGATCAAATGAGATAATATATGTAAAGGACTTTATAAACCTCAAAGTGCTATATACCTGTTATTGTTGTTATTATAGTTATTATTATTATAATCTACCAGGGCATCATGATGATACCACATACTGGAGCTGAAAGGTGAAACCTCTGTCTAAAACTAAGGCCATAAACCAATAATTCTTCCTCCGCTCCCCACTGCAGCCTCCCACCCCCACTCTCCATGCTATGATAACTATGCATAGTATGTTACAATTACCTAAATACATTGCTTCCTTTGTAACCCAGCCCCATGCTGTTGTAAAGAGTTTCTTTCACTAAAAACAGCTGACCCAATGTGTATCTATCCATTTTGTTCAACTAAGAAGTGGTACTTGAATAGGAGGGATGGTGAATTTGAGGGTTTGGTTTGAATCTTAACTCTGCTACTTTCTACCTCTGTGACATTAGAAAAGTTATTTCTTCTAGGTCTCAGTTTCTTCATTTGTAAAATTTAGGAGTTACATTAGATGATAGAGAGAGAAAGAAAAAAAGGAAGAAAAAGAAATGAGAGAAAGAGATGATGATGGATGGATATATAGATAGATAAAGTATTTATTAAATACATACTATGTGTCAGTCACTGTGTTAAGCACTGGTAATGTGAATATGAGAAAGCAAGACTTTCTTAGGAGAGCCTACTTTCAAGGAGTTTATATTCAAATGGTTGAAGACAACATTTGAAGGGGAACCAGAAGGAGTAGTAGGAAGGTGGGAAGTAGTTTGGAGGCCTGAGTTCTGACCAGATACGACAAAAGCTTAATTATCAAGGATGAAGGACTTAGAGGGCAAAGTCCAGGGCACAAGTACCAAAAAGGTGGGGATGATGGTCTGAGTAGAAAAGAATCATAAGAATAGGGCAGGGAAGAACTGTGGAACACTGAGTCCTAGCAATAGAAGATAAATGTTTACCTGTCAAACAGAGGACCCTTTGCACAGAATACAGGTTATTGGGGGGAAAATAAGGATAAGGACTAGAAAAGCGGTATGTAGGTTTTTGAACCTGCAAGATAAGGCAAAAGCTCACTTATGATAGCCAAGGACTAGTCCATTGCAACAGCAATATCAATAGACCTCCTGCCTCCAGTGTCTCTCCAAAAAATCCAACCTGCATACCGAAGAGTGCTAGTGAATGATGAAGCATAATTAGCTAGGGTTGAAAATTGATATGACGGGCCCTCACTTGAATATGGAAATGAACAGATGAAAACAGTACTTTAGAAAGATTGATATAGTTACAGTAGTCAGGTTAGATGGGACTACAGACAGACCAGGGGATTGTTGCAATAAATCAGGCATGAAGTCCTAAGGAATGTTGGTAGTTGGAATGAAGAAGGAGAATCTGAAAAACATTTTGGGAGTAATCAAAGAAAATAGATTGAGCAGAAAGATGATCACAAAGACACCAACCAGGACTCTTGCATTTCATTTACAGGGAGCTTGCAGACCAACCTAATGCGAAATGTAAGGGATGATCCCAGGACAGATGAGATGATGTAATAGGTCATTTCTGTTTTCTCTCATTCTGCTCTCCAAATAACTTGTATATTTCTTTTACTGCCATTGGGCTGCTCATATGTAATCTATCTTTGAAGCTAAGGAATTTTGCCTTTGGCAAGGAGAGGCAGAGTGGGAAAGGCTAAGGCAAAAGCCACAGTTAAATTACATGAACCTCCAAGTACCCAATAGAGAATGAAAAAAGCAATTCTAGTGTGGTATATCCTTTGAAAAACACAGTTTTGGACTTGGAATAGTCATAAAAATAAACACTCATAGTTTATTTAACTGGGCCCCATGATGCAATGAAGGGAACACTAACCTGGTTATCAAGAAGCCTGTATTGTCATCCTAGGTCTGCAACTGACTAGCTACTATGACCTTGAATAAATAAACTTACCTTTTGAGACTCAGTTTACTCGTGGTAAAATGAGGAATCACAGGGTCAAAGCTTTAGTTGGGAGGGACTTCATGGGTTGTCCAGTCAAAATATCATAGATTTAGAGCTAGAAGGGACCTTGGAATCTGTCTGATCCATTTCCTTCATTTTATAGATAAGGAAAGTGAGATGCAGAGAAGTTAAGTGACTTGCCTATGGCCACACAAGTAGTAAGTGACAAAAGTAGGAGTGGAATCCAGATCTGATGTAGATTGATCCCTTTAATTTATTATTCTATCTAGTAGATTTACTATAACTTCATGAACAATAGTAGCTGTCATATACAAAACCTTATGGTTTATAATGCCCATGACAGGTTACCTGATTTGATCCTCAAAACAATTCTGTGATGTAGGCTCTATTATTAACCCATTTAACTGATGACAAAACTGAGACAGAGTGAGGTTAAGTGGCCTGTGCATGGTCACATAAATAATTAGCATCTATAGCAGTAGCTGAACTCAGCTGAACTGCCTGTCTCCAATTTCAGCATTCGACCCGCTATACAACACTGCCTCCCATTCATTTCAAAGAGATTTTCTGCATCAAGTAAAGGAGCTTGGGGGTATTTTTATTAGTTCATGATTATGGTACTTTCTTCCCTACTGAAATATGAATTTTGACAGTCTGCCCCATTTATAGTCCCATTGGTGGGTAGTAGTACACAAAGGAACTAATGGTAGTCAATTGAAAGAGACAGATGGAGTTGGTGAGAATTTTTAGATAACTTATCTTTCAGCTAGGAGGTTTACACATGTGAAATAAGATAAATCCATATTCTTTCCAACAAAAACTATAGATGACTCCAAGTAGCATTCCTCCTGGAAGAATTGGGATGAGAGGAAGAAGGCATGAATGATTCCACAGCCTATGTGCTATAATTGGGTAGAATAATAAAAAGGTTAACTTTGTGGCACAGCAGGTAGAGAGTCAACCTTGTAGTCAAGAAGGTCCAAGTTGATCTCTTGTCTCTGACAATAACTGGCTGTGATCATGGACAAGTCAGTACCTAAATCCCAATATAGCCCCAAGCAACTTTCTAAGATTAGAAATTTAAGATCAGATGCCAATTTGCATTGGACATTGTGAGTTCCTATACCAATGAAATCACAGTCCACCCCCTACTTTTTCTCCCAAAAGAGAAGGCAATTTGGTCAGAAGCAAATACCACAGTAATTAGTTTGGGAGGGAGGGGGGCAGCAGCAAGCAAATCTCTTGTCAAACATCTTGTTTTCATACTTCAAAGATAATATTTAGCTAAGTTTAACAGACAGAATTACCTCCCTTAATGAAATCGAAAAACCTCTGAGAGAACACAAAGTACCCTTGCATGCAATAAATGGCAATATGGTTGAAGCACAATTTGCAATGTTTTTCATTCTCAGAGAAAAAAAATTACAAGAGCTCCTAAGCTGGGGAAAGTAACACAGATAACAAGGGGAGATGGCCTTTTATAAATGTGTTTTTCCTGAACTTACAAGATTGAAATACAGAAAACACCTCAAAAAGATTTTCCAGGAATAAAAACATACATCAGAGACAAAACTTGCTCCCTTCTTGTTCTATGGATTTCCCCAAGGGCTCTTATGATGCAGATTGTCTGTGGTCCTGAGTAACCAAATGCTAGACTTCAGGCCAAAAGCAACCCAGAGGCCCAATTTCATTGCAAGGCATAATTGTAGGTGAAAAGATTTTAAAAAGCATAAAAGAGGGAGAGATAGTTCTAAATACAGAATACCAGAGAGAAGACATGCTTTGAGGACAGATACAGTTTTCTGTTACCTTGTTTTTAAGCAGTCAGAGGCAAGGTGGTTGCCTGGATTTGAAATTCAATGATTTAGGCTAAAGTTCTGTATCTGCTACTTAGTGCTTCTATGATAAACTAACTTATTTAACCTCATTTAAAATATTTACAGAGTTTCTTCTGTAAAATATTAAAGTTAAATTTTCTCTTAAGGTACCTTATGGAAAGCTAGGAGGTGTAGTGGAAAGCTAGCATGGTGTCAGGAAGCCTCACATTCCTGAATTCAAATCTGGTCTCAGACACTTACCGGCTGTGTGACCCTGAACAAGTCACTTAACCCTGTTTGTATCAGTTTCCTCATCTATAAAATGAACTGGAAAAAGAAATGGCAAACCACTCCAGTATCTTTGCCAAGAAAACCGCAAATGAGGTCACAAAAAGTTGGACACAAATGCAATGAATGAACAACATAAAGGAAACTTAAAGCTTCAAACTGAGGGGAGTCTTGGCATAGTAGATGGAATACTGGGTAAGAAAAATTTGAATTCAAATCTTGCTTTTAATACTGATTATCTATGTGACTATGAACAAGTCACTTAACCTCAATGAATGAGTCTTCTCATCTTTAAAATGGGGATAATATGGGCACCTACTTTTCAGGGTTGTCATGAGGTTCAAGTGAGATAACATGTAAAGTGGTTTGCCAACTCTAAAGTATTCTACCAATGTCAGTTATTTTTGGCAACTGTATGAATATTTATATAGTGCTTTGAGTTTTTTAAATGTTATATATACATACATAATATGTATTATATATACAGAGAGAGAGAGAGAAAGAAAATAATTTGATTCTCATTTCATTGAGAGATAGGGGCTGTTATAACCCCATTTTTACAAATAAGAAAACTGAGACTTAGGGAAGGTCAATGACTTGCCCAAGAGGATAGAGTGAGTTAGTAGCAAAGATGGGACTTGGTTCAAGATCTACTAATTCCTAATTAAATAATCTTCCCACACACCATACTGCTATGCTACTACGATCAAGGAACTAAGGAGGAGACAATCACTCAACCTACATTTATTAGACAGTTACTACATGAAGACACTGTGCTAGGTACTTGGGATACAAAGATTAAAGTAGAACAAAGTCTGCCCAAAGAAAATTTACATTATATTGGAGAATTTTATCATTGTTGTTGTTGTTGTTGTCATCATCATCATTATTTTGAAGTTAATAAACATCAAATGTGCACTTCTATATACAAAGAAGAGAAAAAGAATTGCTCACTAAATGACAAATCTCTATTATGTACAGCTTGTTTTTTATGTATATAACAAATTCATCATGTAATTTTCAAATATGTCTTATTTATATGTGTTTCCTTTTGATCTTCCTCCTATGTTCTTCTGAACATTTTGAGGAAATGTTGCAATGACCACCTCTACCCTTTGTCTTTTTTCTTTTCTTTTTCTTTTTCACAGCTGTGTCCATGCACACTCCCTCCTATTCCGTCCAACTGAAAAAAAGGGCACGTAACCCCCTTGTAACAAATATGCATAATAAAGCAAAACAAATTTCTACAGTGACCCTGTCTGAAAATGTATGTCTTATTCTGCATCCTAAGTCTATCACCTCTTAGGATGTAGCTTGCTTGCTTTGTCCTTGCTCAGATAATCACGAATATACATATATATATATATATATATATAGTTCATAAATAGAAATATTTCATGTATACATCTACATACATACATATATACATACATGTCAAAGATAAGATAATTTGATGAGGTGAAATCACTAACAGTTGGGAGAATCAGGAAAGGCTTCATGTGAAGACACCTCTTGAACTGTGTCTTGAAGAAAAATAGAGATTTTAAGAGGCAGATGTAAAGAGAGGGGAATTTCCAGGCACGGAGGACAGCCAACGCAAGGCAGGAAGATAGGAAATGAGGCAAGAAGGAAGTTTGGTTGGGCTCTGTAATGAAAAGGAGTGATGTAGAATAAAGCTAGAAAGGTAAGACAATGCTTTCCAGTTCTCCCACCAGTCATTTAATCTCTTGTTACTACAGTATCTTCATCTTTAAAGTGGAGATAATAACAGCACCTACTTCACAAGGTTGTTGGACGTATCAAATGAGTTAATATCTGTGAAGAAAATATCACTGTGGGTGCAGGGTGGAGTTAACTTTAGTAAGAAGGCAGACCTTGAAATAGGGTGAAAGAGAGTCGAGTACACCTAGTGGAATGGGGAGAGTAAAGATAGGAAGTTAATATCACAAATGTTTCAATGACATAACCTTAAAACACTAAATGAATATTAGCTACTAGAAGTAGTAGAACTATGATTTACCATGTCCAGATTAACTGACTGTCCTTTCCCCAAAACCTACCTATCTTTCAACTTCTCAATTTCTGTTCAGGATATACCACAATTGTTCTAGTTTCCCCAGTTTGAAACATCCATGTTATTTACTATTCCTACCTCCCATTCACTCTATCCATATCCAACTACGTGTGAAACTTTGCCATTTCTAACTTTTCAACCACTCTCACATCTGTCGTCTTCTCACAATTTACAGAGACTCCACCTTAGTTTGAACTCTCTTGCTCTCTCCCCTGGACTGTTGCAATGGCATCCTAATTGGTCTTCTTGCTTCAAGTCCCCCTTCTCCAATTCATTCTCCACACAGCTACCAAAGTGATTTGCCTTAGATGCAGGTTTGTTCAGGTCAATCTCTTAATCAATAAATGACAGTAGTTCTCTATTACATCCAAAATAAAAAATAAACTTCTTATTTGTCATGTAAAAGCCTTCATAACCTGGCTCCAACCTACCTTTCCAGCCTTATTATGCATGATCCCATTTCCTGCATTCTGTGACCTAGCCAAACTTTCCTTCTTGCTGTTCCTCACACATAGTACTCCAACTTCCATATCTGTGTCTTTGTATCGAGCATTCCCCACAATTAGAATGCTCTCCTGTCTCATCTGCACCTTACAAGATATCTTATTTCTTCTAAGACTTAGCTCAGATGCAACCTCCTACATGAAGTCTTTCATTATCCGTCCCCTCTAGCTACAAATATTCTCCTTCTCAAAACTATCTGTCTGTCTATCTGTCTATCTATCTGTCTATCTATCTATCTATCCATCTATCTATCTATTTATCTGTGTGTGTACACACACATATCCTGATATATATAGACAAACACATATATAGCATATTCCTTAAATTATATAATTATATGCTGTACAAAATTATATAACAATATATGTATTCGTGTGTATACATGTTTATATGTATACATACAAATAAGCATATATATACATGTACACATTCATACATGCATATATATACACACACATATAATTTAAGGGACATTTGCTGGATAAGTTGAATTTTCTATTCAAAGCTACTGCACATCATCTTCCTAACATTGTGATAACATGGACAGCAGGGTGGCTATGCCAATTTGGAGATAGGAAGACTGATTGGAGAGAGGGGTTGTCTAGTCCTCAACATTATACCCAGCCCTTCCCCACTAATTCTTGTGGAATTAAGTAATAAAGGTCAGGGCTTGCAAGCAAGTCCATAGGCAAAAACTGCTGTAGCTCCAATCTTTAGAGGAATTTCTGTTCCTGCTGCCACCTCATTTATAGACCCAGGACAGTGTCTGCCTTGTCTAGTACGCCTGTTTCAATAACACTTAATATATTGACATATTATATGTGTGTATATGTAGAGTAATAATATACAGAATAGTTTTGAGAAGGATGTATGTTCTCATATATATAAATATGCACATATGTATACAATGCACACACATGTCTACATGTGCATGTTGAATTCCTGAGTAGAATGTATGCACCTTGAGGTCAGGGACTGTTTCATTTTTTACTTTGTATCCCCAATGCCCAGCACAATGCTTGGCATATAGCAAGTGCTACATATAGCAAATGCATGTTGATATGAGTGCTACTTCAAAGAACAGTCAGAATAAAATGAGATAATCTAACTAAAATTCTTTTAATCAAAATGAACCATATAAATCAAGTGTTAGGAGTAGAGACATTAATAATATTGATTCATCTTGGTATTTCCCCTGCCTAGGACAGCACCTCATGGTATAAGCATATGTTGTAAAGAAAGATGTTGAAGGAATGAGAAGATAATTAATGGCATTAGAAAGCCAAATGATTATGAATCACTATGAATGAATACAATAGAAATTCATGGGAAGGAGAGATCACTGTGGGTGCAAGGTGGAATTAATTATAGGAAGAAGGTAGACCTCAAAATAGGGGGAAAGCGAGCAGAGTATTCCCAGTGGGATGAGGATGGCAAAAAGAAGTTAATGTCCTAAATGTTTCAATAACAAAATATATGTATAGTTATTTATAAGTGTGCTATATAAAACATATAATCAAGCAATAAACATTTATTAAGTGCCATCTATGTGCTAGTCACTATGGTAAGTGCTGGGGATAAAAAAAAAGAGGCAAAAGATAGTCCTTGCCCTCAAGGATCTTACAATCTAATGGGGGAGGCAAAATGTAAACAAATGTATGCAAAGCAAGCTATATAAAAGATAAATAAGAAATTAATAGAGGAAAGGCACTGAATTCAGAAGGGTTGGGGTAGGTTTCCTGTAGAATGTGGGATTTTACTTTACTATTATGATTTCATTTTATAGTCAAGTAACTGAAGTAATGGACAGCTAGGTGGTGCAATAGACAAAGCACTGGGCCTGGAGTCAGGAAGATTTGAGTACAAATATGACTTCAGACACTTACTAGTTGTGTGACTCTGGGCAAGTCACTTAACCTCTATTTTCCTCAGTTCCTCATCTGTAAAATGCAAACCACTTCAGTATCTTTTGCCAGTAAAACTCTATGGACAGAGTCTATGGAGTCACGTATAGAATTGGACACAACTGAACAACTGAACAATGACAAACTAAGGCAGACATAAGTTAAGTGACTTTCTCAGAGCCAAAGAACTATTAAGTTTTTAAGGCAGGACTTGACTTCAGGTCTTCTTACTCCAAGTTCAACACTCTATCCACAGCACCTCTGATCATATAGAATATTACATCTTTTCATGTACATATATATTACATCTATATAATACCTTTTATGTGTATATAAATACATATATCATACTCATTTATGTTTTTCATATATATATGCATATATATACGTATATATATAGTGTATTATATGTTCTTAAACAGGCATATTACCTAATTTCACAAGAATTGGTGGGTAAGGGCCAGGTATAATGCTGAGAACTAGATAACGTTTCTCTATAATCAGCCTTCCTACCTCCATTCTGGCATAGCTACCCAAATCCCCATGCTGTCCCAATTTTAGGAAGATGATAGGGAGCAACTTTGAATAGAAAATTCAACTTATCAACATATTCCTTAAATACTTATAGTAATTCTGAGCATTTATACCTTTCACTTCATCTCTTTGCCTCTCTTGGTTCCATTAGACATACCTCAGTTCACTTCTACACTTGTCTGTGTCTCTATGACTGTCTCGATATAATATATTTGTTTATTTATCCATAGAGGCATATATATATCCATAATATATTTATATACATAACACACCAATATAATGCATATGTATAAATCCATAATATTTAACAGCTATCTATCTTTAATGTGTTTCTGAAATAAGTATTTCAGTTCAGAATGAAAAATAATCCAACAGAAGTGTTTAAAAAGTGGATTCCAGAACAAGAACAACAGATGTTTCTGTTATTAAGTTAATAGTTATTTTTCAAAGAAAATGCTGAAGTAGTCACCAAAAATACAACGATGTTTCTTTCCTTCTGGCTAACTTTTAGAATCAGGTTATTCTTGAGGTCTAGAAATGTCTCCACTGGACTTCCAAATGGTTACGTTCTTTTTAGCTCAGCACCACTGTCAAAATGGTGCCAAGAGCAGAGGGAGCGAGGCAACTGATTGAGGCAGGCAAACAATCCTTCTGCCTCAATCATAGAATAATTGCCACAATTCTTAATCCTGAAAAGCAACATAAATAAGTAATAATGCATTTTGAGAACAGTGATCCTCACTGTCCAGCTCCACTTATGAATCACCAGCCATAAACTCTATGGGATTATTTATTTATGTTATTTACAGAACAGGACAGAAACTGAATGCTCTGCTGATGGAAAACTGCTTAAACTCACAAGGCCACCAAAGTTCAATGCTTTGTGAAGCAATTTTTTCTTCCTCTTAGATCCCATCCATGGTATTTAACACAAATGATTAAACTGCTAATAGCAATTTTGCTTAGCAAGTTTTCCTTGATTTTACTGTGTGCAACCCAAAGCCTTGTTCTCATCAAATGCCTTTCACCAAAAGATGAAAAATATGGCAAGTAAAAGGCACAGGGGTTGCTTAATTAGAATGTAGGGATCACCATTTTAATGAGTTAAAGCCAAACCACCTTACATGAAGAACTACAAGAAAACTTTACAAAATTGTCCTCACTGAAGCTTCATTTTGCAGATGATAATTGGAAATCCTTCTTATTAAGTGAGTTTGAGATGAACCAAAAAGAAAGGGAAAAAAAGAATGTTGCTGATTTCTCTTCCTCTTCCCCTCCCATTACTGAGTCACAGAGACCTCTCTGCTTTCCTTTCTTTTTCAGATCTAAGCTTATTCAACTAATGAATTCCAACCGCAGGCAGATGTAGGCCTCCAGAGCCAAGGATAATGGGTAATGACTCTGTGGTAGGATAGGATGTCAAGACACATGGGGGAGGGAGAAGACATCAAGGAAGTTAATTTCCTCCCAGAAAGTCACACCAGGACATTCTAATCATGTTTCAATGCTCAATATATCTGGTAATTCCTTCAATATGGACACTCTCCCAACCGTACAGATCATAATCAGAGAATCAGATATCTAGAGTTCAAAGCATAGAATCTATTCAGTCCAACGCCTTCATTTTACAGCTGGAGGGACTAGGGCATGGTAAGGTAAATGATTTGTTCATGGTTCTGTAGGTAGTTAATGTCAGAGGTAAGATTGCAACCTAGAATTCCAGAGCCAGTGCTCTTTCCTGTGCCATTTCACCTTACAACTAGTCCTGTCCTCCTATAAGAACTCTTCCCTAGGGCATCCATTCAGCACCAAAGAGGGCACTTGGAGGCCTTTCTCTATGTCTCATGACATTGTATAGATATTAAAGGGACCCATAGTCTATCCATGGATTATCCCTTATTCTCGCCACATGAATAACCTGCTTCATTTTCTGCTACTTCTATTAACTCTTAATTTGTAATATATGGCAGCCTACTAATGCCTATCTCCATTCCATCATATAGTCTATTACCAAATGGTAGAAAATACACAGGTTGCATTGAGAAACAAACTACCTTTGATAGGAACCATAATAATAGCTTCTACATTCACATCATAAAATCTAGAATTTATATAGCACTTTAAAATTTGCAAAACACCTTACATGCTTATCTCATTTGACACTCACAATGACCCAGGGAAAGAAGAGCTATTATTACCCTAATTTTACAGATGCTTCATATATGCTAACCATCACAGTGAATCCTTGTGAGGTAGATACTATAGGTATTGCTATCCCTATTTTACAGATGACAAAACTGAGGCCCAAAGAGATTAAGTGATTTGCTCATAATTCTAAGCCAGTTGGCAATAAAACCAAAATTAGAACACAGATCTCTTGATTTTAAGTTCAAGGTTTTCTTTTAAATTGTTGTCTTTCTTTTTTTCGAATATCACGGTCATTTCCTATATATATTTCCCATATATATAACTCCATAGCCCAAATTCTTCATCACAAAGAAAAATACTTAGGCAAATTTAAATGACAAACAATAGTGTCTGATAACACATACAATAATCTGTGCCTAGGATCCCCCACCACTCCACCAAGAGGAGCGATATATTTCATTTTGTTTCTTTGACCAAGTTCAGCGCTCTTTCCTTTGTATATGTTCCCTCTAGAAACTCACAATATAAAAATAAATGAATCATGTAAGCAGAACCCCTTATGGGATTAAATAAACATATTTGAATGGAATTTTATTTATTTCATATAGCATTTTTTAGCCCAAAAGCATTTGAAAAAGAAAAAAAAGTACAGAAACTAAAGTTGTAAGGAACCAAGACTTCCTCCATAATTCTATTCATATTCACACATTTTTGCTCTAATATTGCCAAGAATTTATAATAAAGCCCAAGGGATTCTAAAAGAAACTCCTACACAAAGGTCTGACCCAATGAAGGTGCTAACTGCTTCTCAACAAATGATGTCCTTAGGCCTGAGTCATGCAGACTTGGAGAGTGTAGGTGTAGAGTGGTCAAGCAAATGCAAAAGCCAGCTATTAGCAATCTTTCCTGAGGAAGATGAATAACCACAGGCTGCTGAGTTCAGGACTGTTTACTTGGTGACCAAGCTCAGGGGAGGCTGGACTAAAATGACTGAACCAGAATTAGAGAAGTGTCAGGGATCTCCAAGGCTATTTAATGCAATCTCTTCCTTTTAATAGCAGAGGAGAGACCCAGAAAAGTGAAGCAGCTTTCCCATAGCAAGATTATATATGTGGAGAAAGGCCAAGACATGAATGCAGTCCTCTTGGTCCCAATCTAGTATCCTTGGAAAAAGAGGCAGTGTTATTGCTGTTCAGTCGGGGTCAATTCCTTGTGACCCCATTTGGGCTTTTCTTGGCAAAGAGACTGGAGAGGTTTGCCATTTCCTTCTCCGGTTCATTTTACAGATGAGGAAACTGAGGCAAACAGGGTTAAGTGACTTGCCTGGGATCATACAGCTAATAAATGTCTGAGGACAGATTTAAACCTAGGAAGATGATTACAGGGCCTGTACTCTATCTACTGCACCACCTAGCTGCCCAGGAGGCAGTGTAACACAGAGGAAAACATACAGAATTTGGTAGTATGAGACTGGAGTTTGAGTTGTAGACTGTGTGACAAACTATGTGATTGTTGGCAAATGATCTGTTTGTAAGCCTCAATTTCCTTATTTTTAAATGGGGGAAAATTGATGCCTGTTGTGTGTACGTAATAAGGTTCCTGTATGAAAATCAAAAGAGATTATGAATAGGAATCACTTTGCAAACCCTAAAGCACTATATGAATATTATTTCCCTTCTTAAAGTATCCCCTTGCTTCAATCCATCCCCCACTAAGCTGCTAAAGTGACTTTCCTAAAGAATAGGTCTGACCATATCCCTCCACCCCCTTCTTAATAAACTCCAATGGCTCCCTGTTACCCTGAGGATCAAACATAAAGTTCTCTGCTTAGCACTTAGAGCTCTTCCCAACCTGACCTCTCCCTACCTTTCTAGTCTTCTTATACTCTACATCCCTCATTTTGTCAATGACCCAGCAGCGATGGCATACTTGCTCTTCCTCATACACAACAACCAACTTCTGAACTTTCACTAGCTGTCTCCCATGCCTGGATTGATGCCTCCTTACTTCCACTTCTTAGGTTCCCCAGCTTCCTTCAGGACTCAGCTAAAATGCCATCCTCCTTCTGGTCTATCTGGTCATCCCATTGCTAGTGCTTTCCCATCCCATATCACATTCCTTTTGCTCTGTATATAAATTGCATATACGTAGTTATTTAAATGGTATCTTTTCCATTAGGATGTGAGCTCCTTCAGGGTTGAGCCATTGTTTTTGTCTTCCTTTGTCTCTCTACTCTTTAGCATGGTGCCTGGAATATAGAAAACACTTAATAAATTCTTGTTGACTGTCAATTATAATAACATAATAATTATAACATTAATTACATATCTATATAATTCTCAAAATGAAACAATAATTAAGTCATAGGAAAACCAAAAGGTCTATAGGAACATCAATTATTCTTCTGTAGTGTGCATTATTATATAATAATAACTAATATTTAGGTAGTGATTTATGTTCCTAATGATTTTAAAATTCCACACTGTTTCCTTTTTAATTGCTATAGGATTTAAATGTTATGTCCTGGGCAGTATGGCACATGATTATAATCCCAGATCTCGGAGGCTAAGTTGGCTGATCTCTTGAGTTCAGGAGTTTAAAGCTGCAGTGGGCTAATCTAATTGAGTGTCCAATCTAAGTTCATCATTAATATAGTAAGCCCTTGTCCAGGAGGTGTGGGATGGAGTGGGGTAATCAGGTTGTCTAAGGAGAGAACAACAGAATCACATCAGAAAGGAAGTAGGTCAAAACTCTCATGCCAATTAAAAGCAGGACTGGTCAGTAAGTGACTGTTTTATTTCTAGCAAAGGTGAGATAGAAATATTCAATTTTTTTAAATGCTATATGAAGCAGGAATTATGATGAGAATGATGATGATGCCATGCATGTTCCTACAGTTGAGAACATACACCTGAAGGGGACCTTTAATAAGGTCATATTCAAACTGTGGTCATTCCCATTTGTCCCATAAACACTGGACAATGTGAAGGTAAGCCTCCAAAGATGTACAAAAAGGAAAGGGCCTCCAGAATTCATCAAGTAATGAAACATCTCTCCTTCTAAAATAGCATCAAGAGGGCATTGTGGTCCCGTGGCCTGACAATGACATAGAGTCAGGAGCTCTGAGCTCAAAATCCAGTTCTGGCTTTATACTTCAGTCATCCACCCTAAGGCAGCTATTCAGTATCTTGAGTTCCCTTTTCTCATTATCTCAGTAAAATATGGATGGTGGTAGAGTATTGCAGCACAAAAATCACTAATTAATGATCATAAAAATATGTGTGTATGTGTATATGTGTGAATAGCCAAGCTACTGTAATGTGAAAAGTGTTGTAGTTGCACTCAGAAGGCAAAGACCTAAATTCTAACTCTTTCCCTCACTCAACTCTGACTACAAGTACAGCACCAAAACTCTCTGTGCATAACATGTAAACTCTCTGACCCTCAGGTGGTTCATTAGCTTAAATGGGACAATGATACCTACATCATAAGGCTGTTTGGGAGAGAAAAGCATTTTGTAAAGCTTAAAGGATGGAAAGTTAAATTCTCTCCTAAAGATTTTTTTTTTCTTTTTTTCCCACTGTGGAGAGGAAGAGAAAATTTGTTGTTTTTTCAGTCTTCGGGATGCCATTTAGGTCTTTCTTGGCAAAGATACTGAGTGGTTTGCCATTTCCTTCTCCAGCTAATTTTACAGATGAGGAAACTGAGACAAACAGGGTTAAGTGACTTACTTAGGGTCGCACACAGCTAGTAAGTGTCTGAGATCACATTGAAACTCAGATCTTCCTGACTCCGGGCTCAGTGCTCTATCCACTGTGCTACCTACCTGCCCAGAAGAGAAAATAGATCCTTATTAATTGAAAAAAATATTAAAGGGCTACATAAATATGAATTACTACTACTCTGTGGATCTCAGTTATCCCATCTGTGAAATGAAAAGTTTGAATGAAATTAACCTGTAGGTCCCATACATCTCCAAATCTATGATCCTATGGTTTTGTTCCTACTACATACCTCATAGGAATTTTGTAAGGAAAGAACTCTGCCAATTTTAAAATGCAGAAAGGCAATTCCCTCCTTCTTACAGGGTTTTTTTTTTTATCCTTCCAGTAGAAGAAAAGAGAGGCATAGGAAAGAGACAAAAGAAAATAATGGGAAAAATAAGATAAAATATTAAATTTATTGAAATGTGAGCTGTTACTACATTCTGGACCTCAGTTTCCCTATCTGTAAATTCCATCCAGCACTATATGTATGACCCTAAGCTATTCGTACTTCATGGTATTATTGTGAGAAAAGCACTTTGTAAACCATAACATATCATATAAGTCTGAGTGAATATTAAATACAGGTTTATGTGAAATTATACTGTTCAATTTTTAAAGAAATTACAACTCAATTTTAATATTATTTCAAGCAAATTTTTTATACTTGCAAGAGGTAGCAGTACATAATGCCTAGAGGGATGAACTTAGTGTCAAGAAAATATGAGTTCAAATATTCTCTCTGACCCTTAATACCTGTGAGATGACAATTAAGTTTATGGACCTTTCTAGACCTTGGACAACTCTCTAAGCCGTATTTGGACAAATTGGAATCTGCACTAGTGGAAAGAGTTCCCATATGAACACATAAAGGAAACTTCAGCTATCTGGGGAAATTTACATAATGAATCATTCCAAATAATGGCATTTTCTGTACACTTGAATTTTTATCCATTCCAAGCACCCAAATATTCTTTACTTTATGTGGGCGGAAAGTTTTTCTTATAAGTATTACATACTTTCTTGTCTTCTTGAGCAGAGTATACTGAGCATAATTTTCCTTTTCTTGATGGCTGAGGGTCAGCACCATGAATATAAATTATTGCATAGTGAATATGCAGGGATATTCTGAGGCTTTCAAGCATATATCAGAATTTTTCCTTTTAGATAAAATGGTCCTAGTTTGTGATTGAATTCAATTGCACAAACACTTATTTAGAACTTTTTATGTGTAATATATTACACTAGGGATAAAAAAAAAACAAAAATTAAATACAATCCCTTCCTTCAAGGAGCACACAATATATTGAGAGCTATAGCATTTAGATCAATAAATGAATTCCACAAAATTGGAAGAGGAAGAGGTAACTAACAAGAGGGGAGAATTAAACAAGGCTTTCTATAGGGAGATAACAGCAAAGTTGATTCTGGAAGGTTTCTGAGAGATGGAGGTGAGGAGGGAGTATACTCAGGCATGGAAGACAGTTTATCAAGCTTGATACTATATAAAGATGGGCTTTAAATGTCAACTGGAGGAGTTTATATTTGATACTAGTAAGAAAAAAAAAGATGCTGCTGGAGTTCCCTGAATAGGGATGGAGTGACATAGGCAGACTTGAACTTCATGAAAATCACTTTGGTAGCTATGTGGTGGATGGATTAGACCACAGGGATGGGGAACTTGTGGCCTAGAGGACACATGAGGCCCTCTAGGTCCTCAAGTGCGGTCCTTTGACTAAATCCAAACGAACAATGATTTATCTGTGAAGTTTGGATTCAGTCAAAGGGCCGCACTTGAGGACCTAGAGGGTCACTTGTGGCCTGAAGGCCCCGGGTTCCCCACCCCTGGATTAGAGTAAGGGTGAGATCAATTTGGCGGCTATTACAGTACTCCAGCAAGAGGTGATGAGGACCTGAACTAAGGTGGTGGCTGAATGACTAGAGAAAAGAGGAGAGATGTGAGAAATGTTGTGCATGTACAAATAACAAGATTTGGTAACTGATTGTATATGTGAAGCAAATGAGAGTGAGGATTTTTGGATGATGTCTGAGGTTAGGAACCTACATAACTGGGATGGTGGTTGTACCTTTAAATTCAGAAGAAGGAAAGGTTTGAGAGAAAAGATAATGAGTTTTGCTTTGGATATGTTAAGCTTGAGATACCTATGAAAAATCCTCTTTGAAATGTCTAATAGGTAGTTCATAATACAGAACTGGAATTCAAGAGAGAAACTAGGTATGGATATATAAATCTGGTAGTTATCTGAACAGAGATGCTAATTGTCTCCACAGAAAATGATGAGATTGCAAGTTACAGAATGAAGAGAGAAGAGGGCCCAGGACAGAGCCATTGTTAGTGGGCATGATATGGATAATCAATCAGAAAAGGAGACTTATTCAGACAGGTGGAGGTGAACAAAGAAGATCTGGGTCATGAAACTCTAGAGAGGTTCAGAAAGTATCCAGGTGGGGAAGCTGGTCAAAAGTGTCAAAAGCTGCAGAGTTTAAGACAGATAAAATTTGAGAACAGGCAATTAGGAGATCGCTGATGACTTTGTAGAGGATAGTTTCCAGTGAGTAGATTGATTGGAAGTCAGACTATAGTGGGTTTATGAGAAAGTCTAGATATGTAATATGACACTATATTTGGTGCATTATAAAAAATCAATAGATGAAAGGCAAGAAGCTCTGAGTTCTAATCCCACATTTGCTGCTCGGGCAAATCATTTCCATGTCCAGGACCTGTTGTCTCATTTGGAAAATGAGAGGTTTGGGATTAATATTTTATGATTCCACAGTTTCAGGTACTTTTCAAAGCAATTAATATTAATTATTTGACTTAATTCAACAAATATTTATTAAGTACCTAAAATGAGTAAGGTCCTATGCTAGACACTAGGGTTATAAAAAAAATAAAATAAAACAGTCTCAGTTGTTAAGAAGTTAATAGGCAGTCAAGAAATATTTATTAAAATCTTATTATGTACCAGATACTCTGCTAAGCACTGGATATAAGATATTCACAAAAAAGAGGTGGCTAGGGAGTATAGCAGATAAAATGCTTGATTTGGAGTTATGAAGACCTGAGTTCAATTCTCACCTTACATACTTACTAAATATGTGACCCTGAGCAAGATATTTTACTTCTGTCTGCCTCAGTTTCCTCATCTGTAAAATGGAGATAATTATCCCTCCTAGTATTGTGGAGATAAAATGAGATATTTATAAAGCTCTTTGCAAACTTTGATGTACTATATTAGTGCTAACAAAAAAATCTAATCCAAGGAATATAGTGATAGGGGCAAAGGAGAGATACAGGTAAAGTGCTCTAGGAAAATATGAAAAAATAAACCAGAACAATAATAATATCTAACATTTATACAGTGCCTACTAAGTTTCAGGCACTGTGCTAAATACTTTACAGATATTATCTTGGTTGATGCTCACAACAACCCTGAGAGTTAGATGTTATTATTTTAAATAATATTTTATTTTTCAACAATTACATGTTAAAACTATTTTTAACATTTTGTTTTAAAATTTTGAGTTTCAAATTCTATTACTGAGATGGTTAGCAATTCCACATAAGTTATACATATAAAAATTAGATGTTATTATTAACCTCTTTACATATGAGGAAGCTGGGGCAGACAGCAGGTGAGGTGATTTTCCTACAGCTAGTAAGTATCTGAGGGTGGATTTGAAGTTAGGTCTTCCTGACTCCAAGTCAATAAGAGAAGGTACAATTGAAATGTACAATCTGAGCTAGGCCTGGAAGGGAGAAAAGGTTTTCCATAGGTAAAGATGAGAATGGAGCATGCTCCAGACTTGGGGAACAACCTAAAGGAATGCATGGAAACAGAATGAGATAGAGAGACAGCTAGTAGTTCAATTTAATTGAAGCATAGAGTGTCTGGAAGACAAATTGAACAAGAACAAGATAGGGGATTAAATAGTAATTCACTTTAATTGAAGTACGGAATGCATGTACCACACAATATTAAAACAGTAGATTATAAAAGGCATCAAATGCCGTACTAAGAAGTTGAGAAGTCCCTGACAGTTTTTGAGCAAAGGAATGAACATGGTCAGACCTATGGCATTAGGACAGTCATCTTGGCAGTTATGTGAAGGATGAGCTGGAAAAGAGAGATATGGTAGCAGGAAGGTGTGTTAGGACACTACTACAATAATCTAGGCAAAAGGAAACCCTAAATTAGGCTGTGTAACTGGAGAGGAGATAGCATATATGAGAGATATATTACAGAGACAAACTCTAAAAGACTATAGCAAGTGACTAGATCTGGAGTCAAATATGACTCCGAAATTCCAAACTTAGGCCAGCTGAAGGATGGCGATGCCCTTGATGTAAATACAGACAATTGGATTTGGAACACATTTAGACTGAAAGATTATGACTCCAATCTGAGATACACTGAATTCGTAATTCCAGTAGGTCATTTGGGAAGAGATATCCAGTAGAAAGATGAAAATTTGAAACTAGATTTAGAGGAAAAGGTGGGGTGGACAAGATCTAGGAATCTTCTATACTGAGTTTTCTTCAATCAAATCTATGGGAATGCATGAATTTACTAAGGGGTAAAACAATAAGAGAAAAAAGAAATTTAGGATTAAGGCTTAGTAGGGCTAAGTCATGATCAAGGGATAAGAGGATGCCACATTTAATTTAATGTATATGACATTAAACAATAAATAAATATTATAAAATGTTCCATTTAAAGCATGCTTTTCAGAAAATCATTATACTGACCAAAGTATCCACAAGTGCCTTCTCCTAAATACATACAACTGCTAGTTTTTATACCTTATGTGAAGTCAACTAATACATAGCATTTAGTCATAGATAGAAAGCTGTCCTCAGAGTCAGGAAGACCTGGGTTCGAGTGCTACCTGTGACATCTATGAGGCATATTACTGGGCAAACCAATTGACCTCTCAATACCTCCACTCAGCTGGCTAAAATGAAAAACTACAGAGCTGGCACCGGCTCACATTAGCAGGTACCTAACCTGGAGCTCCCTATACTGGTAAAATTGAAGGCCCAGTAAAAAGTAAATTAAAACAAAATATGATTTTAACTATATTATTTGAATTAAAAACATATAAGAAGCAGATCAAGGAATAATCTTAGATAAAACCCTAATCAGGCTAGACACTCACTACAATGTCACCTGGTTTCCCTATGATTTTTTCTTATCTTGAAATTAAGCTTAACATGATTTTTTTGTTGTTAGGTCATTTTTCAGTCACGCCCGGCTCTCTGTGATCCCACTTAGGGGTTTTCTTGGCAAAGATACCAGAATGATTTGGCATTTCCTTCTCCAGCTCATTTTACAGATAAGAAGGTGCAGCCAGACAGAAGTGACCTGCCCAGGATCACACAGCTAATACATTCCTAAAGCTAGATTTGAACTTAGGAAGACAATTCTTCCTGATTCCAAGCCCAGTGGTGTATCTACCGCATCATCTAGCTGCCCTAACTATATATAACATGATATCAGGTACTAGTATTTCCAGCACTTCTTAAAATGTGGGTTGTGACCCCACATGTGGTAGCAAAAAATTTGCAACAGTAAAAGGTTTCTGAACACACAAGGTCCAAATATTGATTAAAAATCAAATGTCTAATGAATCCGAGGAGGTGTTTCTGGTTCTGACCACAAAGCATGCACACTGTGCACTGCGCATGCCCGAAGGCCAGGCAGTGCCAAGAACTCTGCAGAAACAAGAAGAGAGGTGACTGGCAAAAGTTTAAAAAGCCCTGATTTAGACAACAAAGAATCTCAGAGGCCATCTCACCCAAACCCTAGCAGGAGAAAAACTCCCCTTGTACATTATGACATTACAAGTAATCATCTATCTTTCTCTTAAAAACCTAAAGTGAAGAGAAACTGCTATCTTCCAGATCATCCCAATTCTACCTTGAATAGCTCTACTCCTTAGGAAGACCTTCCCTCAAGTGATCTTAAATCTTCTGTGGTCTACTCCCATTCTTCCTATCTTGACATTTGGGGCCAAGCACAGTGGGAAGAACACTTACTCTAATTAGGGGTCCTGGATTCAAATCCTACTTCTTATGAAACTTACCATTTGTGTGATCTAAAATGGGAGGGTTTAAACTAGCTGACCTCTGAGAGGCTTCTAGTTTTAGCTCTGTGCTTCTAAGTCTAACCCTTCTACCTGATAAGCCTCGAAATATTTGAAGGTGACTATCATGTGACATTTAATAAATGTCTCTTGGTTGACTGATTTATTGATGTGTCTCTGTATTTTATCTTCTCCAGGCTAAACATCCCCAGTTTTTCCCTGCAGTCTTCACCTGGCATTGCTTCCACAAGTGGACGCTCAGTTTGTGTACCGCAAATGGGAATGAGAATATTCCAGTTCCCTTGCCACTCCTTCTTGCCGGTTCCCCTAAAGAGCTCCCCCTACCAGCCATCCAAGAGGCAGACTGAACCGCTCTCTATCTCACCTATATCCAGTTCTTAATGAGCATCATTTGAAGAGAAAGCAGTAAAGTCAATGAATCCTTAGGTGGTTTTATGAATCATCAGACAAATGTGCTGAGGGGAGAATGAAGTCAGAACACTAGGCCCCAGAGCTAGCAAAATTGGCGGGTCAGCAAGAAACAGTAAGGAGCACTCAAGGGACTCAGAACCTTAAAATATAGCCTTGAACTCAAGTTCAATTAATGGCAAAGTAGGGACAATCCTGATTCCTGACTCACACTTAAAAGTGATATAACACTTCTGCTGACATGTATCATGCACAAATACACACAGACATGCTTTGTTCTCCTTCCTGATTATTTAAAACCTGTATATTGGATCACCTTCTAGAATGTCTTTCTTTGGATCTATTCTCCTTCGGTCAGGCTTGGGCTATGGGAAGTATATGGTGCTGATGTTCCGGTGGCTTCTTTATACAGATGGAGCTACAATAGATAGACTCAAACTTTTAAAGTCACTTTCATACTTGCACTCAGTACATACCTAGGGGAGGAATGGTAGAAGTACATAAATCTCCTAGCAATCTGCCAATGGCACTGGACCAAGAGGCTTGGGCTCTACTCAATTAATCAATCAACAAGCATTAATTAAGAACTCACTAAGTGCCAAGCAAATTCACTAGACCCTAGTGATACAGTTAAAAAATTAAACAGTTTGTGCTCACAAGGAGCTCACAGCATAGTGAGAGGGACAAAATAGGGCCATAAAATTGTAGTTAGACCCTCAGAGCCTATCTAATCCAACTGCTTCAATTTATAGTTGAGGAAACTAAGGCCCAGGGACATTAACTGACTTAACCATAGCGTATCTAAAGTCATGTTACATTTAACTTCAAGGTAAGAAAAACATAGATCATAGGGAAATCAAATGAAAATCTGGTGAGCTGCTAGCCTGAGCAGCTACTAATCTGAGGCCACTCCTTGCTCTGCTTCTGAGATTTTTTAGTAAGTGCCAGAGATGGGATTTAGACCCTGGGCATCTGACTCCAAAGCCAGTGTCGCTTCTCTGTACCCTACTGCTTCCAGAAGTGTTTATATTTGAGCACAGGATAAAGTACAGGTGACCTCTGTCATCCTTTTAAATACTGGAGTTGTACTGAATATGGTTTCATTGAGTCTATAAAATATGAGCTTACATACAATTGTTTAGTCATTTTCAGTCATGTCCGACTCTTTATGATCCCTTTTTGTTTTTGTTTTTTTGGCAAAGATACTGAAATGATTTGCAATTTCTTTCTCCAGCTCATTTTACAGATGAGGAAGCTGAGGCAAACAGGGTTAAGTGACTTGTCCAGGGTTATGCAACTAGTAAATGTCTCAGACCTCAGAGCTTTCTGACTCCAGACTGACAGTATATCTACTGCACCATCTAGCTGCCCCCTTATAACCAATAATGATTACAACAAGCAATTTTTTGACTTAAGCAACAGTCCAGAGAACCTTAAATATAACATAAATAAATAATAGGATATAGTAAACAATTTTCATATTATTTCTGACTGAACACATCAGAAATATGTTAAAAATGGTATAAATATTAAAACATATGGTTGTAACAGTATCTGTTTCATGAGTCTAAAGGTAGGTTAGTACAATTCCTATCTGATCAGAAAACCCTGACATATGATAATTCAGTTTCTACTTGATGGTTGTCAGTGAGAGAGAATCTACTGCCTCCTCTTTGGGACCAGTCTATATTGGGATGGCTTTGATTATTAGGAAGTTATTCCTCGCTATCTGCATATCTGTAACTTTTCCCCATTATTCCTACTTCGGGGTCCAGAAGACAGTACAATCCTTTCCAAAACTTTTAAATATTTGCATACATCTAAGATGCTACCCACCCAATCACACCCCAGTCATCTCCTTTCCAGGTTAAATATTCTGAAGATTTTGTTTTGTTTTGTTTTAGCCAGTCTTCATGTAGCATTACCTTCATTTTCTCACCCATCCTAATTGGAACAATCATCACGAGAGACAAATTGCAAAAATGCCTGCAATCCAGGTCTCCAAATATTTTGTGAGCAGAAAATACTTTTCATTTTACTGAAACCTTCCTTGAGCTCACTGAGGATCAACAATTGAATGCTTATCATAGAATCCCTAATAGGGACAGAGAGATACTACAAGTCCCTAGTGGGATATAGCGACAGGGGGCACAGAAGACTAGCAATTTTTCTACAAAATGTTGATATAGTTTATAGACCTAACTAGCTTTTAACCCTATCTAACATTAGGGTTGACATAGTCTTGATGATTCTTACTAATCATTAAGTCTAGTGTTAACTACACTAACCAGTGTTAGTTGGTTTCAAACTCAAATTGTAATGGATAATATAGAGTTGTCCTCTACCCTTTGAATTAAAAACACGTAAGCTGCCACTGGGAATGGATAACAATATTCCTCCTCCTCAGTTTTTGAAGAAGTAGCCTAGAGTTATTTGTATAACCCTGCCAAGCTTCCCTAGAGAAAGAAGATAGATGAAAAGACAAATGAAATAGACTGAGTAGGAAATATTGATATTATAGGAAGAACATTGCCCATGAACCAGGAGAAGGAAAACCAAGGCTATAAAGTCTCTTTAAGTCAATTCAGAGTGGAAGGCAGAAAGTCAAAGAGGAACCAAGAGAGGGATGATTTCCACAACCACTTTGGAGAGATCCTATGGGCAGCTAGGTGGCACAGTGGCTAGAGTTCCTGGCCTGGAGTTAGGAAGACTTATCTTTCTGAGTTCAAATATGGCCTCAGACATTTACTTGCCGTGTGACCCTAGACATGACACTTAACCCTGTTTGCTTCAGTTCTTTATCTGTGAAATGAACTGGAGAAGGAAATGGCAAACCACTCGAGTATGTTTGCCAAGAATCTTCCAAACAGGGCCACGAAGAGTTGGAAATGACTGAAATGATTGAATAAGAACAACAGCAAGGTGTGAAAAGACTAGAAGAGAAGAAGACTAGGTTATGAAGGTCTTTTCATGTCAAACAGAGATTTTGTATTTGATCCTGAAGGGGAAAGGGAGCCCCTGGAATTTATTGAATATAGGGGCAACATTGTTGGACCTGAGTTTTAATGAAGTTCGAAGGTTCCACTTTATTGAAGGCAAATTCAAGAAAAGTCCTCCACGTGTCCTTAATGTTGGGAAGGAGTCTCTGACCCAAGAATTACTTCTGTTTTTTATACTGTTTTACACTACCATCTTCATCTTGTTTCTCTTTACAGAGTCCTGTTTTTATAATTACATATTCATTTGACCAAGAGGTCATATAGCTGCATAACATGTCTTGCAAGACTGCCAAAAACCTAATCCAAAAACCATAAGCCCTAAAAGGGCTTAAGATCCCTACTCCTTCATCTCTTGTTCTAACACATGAATTGAGGCTTTGCCATATATCTGGCTACCATGATTCCTAAATGCAGCTCCCCTTGTGACCATCTACTGACAGCACCCAAAACTGTCCTCCTTTCCTTTCTGGTTTCAGAGTCTCAAATTTCTCATTTCCGGGCAATCCTGGTCTTTTACTCATTGGCAGAATGTGGATGATAGACAGGTACAAGATCCTTTCTCACTCTTCTGGACCAGCTGTTGGCTCAAACCACTTGCCCCTTTCAATGTAATTTCAAGTTAGACTTTTATTAGAGAAGTAATCATCCAAAGTTTTTCTTATACTTTTTTTTAATTAAGTGATAAATCCTTCCTTATATCATAGGGGTAGGTTTAGGGACTGGACATGTAATTTCAGTGACATACAGAACCCTCCAGTCAGGAAACTCCATTTACCAATGTAGGTCAGCACTTTTTTCTAAAAGTTATAGTCTTTCTTTAAAACATTTTTTTAAAAAATTAACATTTTTGAGCTCCAAATTCTCTCCATCTGTTCAGCCCCTTCCCCACCAACTGAGGAGGCAAGCAATAGGATATCCGTTATAAATGTGAAGTTAAGCAGAACAGATTTCTATATTAGCAATGTTGAGGAGGGGAAAATAAGAAAATAAGAAAAAACAAGAAAAATATAGTGAAAAAAATGCTTCAATCTATACTCAGAGTTCACCAGTTCTCTCTCCATAGATGGATAGCATTTTTCATCAATGAGTCCTTTGGAATTGTCTTAGATCATTATATTGATCAAAGTAGCTAAATTTTTTATAGCTGACCATGGTTACCACATTACAGTTACCTTATCCAATGTTTTTCTGGCTCTGTTCACTTCACTTTGCTTCAGTTTATAGAAGTCTTCCCAGGTTCTTTTTCTGAAACTATTCCCCTCATCATACAAGTTAATCATCTTAAGGAGTTGCCTAGAGGACTAAAAAGTTAAATGGATTTACTCAGGTTCATAAAGCCAGTATGTGTTAGAAGTGGCCATTGAACCCATGTCTTACTGGATTTCATGCCCACTCTCTATCTACTATACCATCCTGCCTTTCTATCTATACAGTAATCATATACTGTTTCCACTGACTGTAACAAAATTAATCAAAGGTTCATTAAATCACATTCCTCTCCTTTCAATCCTACTTGTTTCCTCTCTTCCTTTTCATATCTGCTTCTATAAGCTTGGAGCCAGCAGTAATAAGATTCAATTGAGTTGAATTGAACTAGCATTGATTAAGGAGCTATGATGTGCCAAAGGCTGTGCTAATCAGTGTATATGAATACAAGGACAAAAATGAAACAGGTCCTGAGCTTACATTGTTCTGTGGAGAAACACCCCACACACAGATAAGAACACACTGAATAAACACTAAACCAATACTAAGTAATGTCTTATGAGGTTGGAGGAATAGTGACAAATGATGAAACTGGGAACCTTCTTTATGTAGAAAGTGAAACTACCTGATCCTTGAAGTAACTTCGGGATTTTTAGAGACAAAGAGGGGAAGTAGTGGGGTATAGTACAAGAAACACTGAATTTGCAGTTAGATTAGAGGGGTTCAAATACTGGACCAATGACTTACTAGCTCTGTTTCCCAGAGAAAATTACTTCCACTTTCTGAGACTCAGTTTCCTTATACATAAAATGTACAAAATACCCCATTTGTATGACCTACATATCAACACGTATCACCATAATATGAAGAAAGTTTTTTTTGTTGTTTTTGCCAACCTTAAAGGACTCTATTTCCCAGATCAATTACTTCTCTTTTCTGAGACTCAGTTTCCTCATATATTAAAATGTGGAAAATATCCCACTTGCATGACCCACATCTCAACCATAGTATGAAGAAGGCTTTTGTTTTTTTTCTTTTTCTTTTTTTGTTTTTTTTTGGGGGGGGTTGCAAAGAGCTCTATGAATATGAGTCACTGAGTAATACATAAGAAACAAAGAAATCAAATATTGGCAAACATTTTTTCCAGTTTTGAAACATTTTTAATTTAAAGTTTTGAGTTTCAAATTCTATCCCTTCCTTCCTTTCCCCGTTTCTAAGAAGGTAAGGAATCAGATACATGTTATAAATGTGCAATTATGCAAAACATTTCCATATTAGTCATTTTATACAAAAAGACTCGAGTAAAAGGAAAAAAAGAAAGAAAGAAAGAAAGTGAAAAATAGCATGTTCCATTTATATTCAATCAGTATCAGTTCTTTACCTGGCAGGGATAGCATGCTTCATCATTAGTCCTATGGGATTGTCTTGGATTATTATATTGCTAAGAATAGTTAAGATATTCACAGTTATTCATCGAACAATATTGCTATTACTGTGTACAATGTCCTGGTTTTGTTCACTTCACTATGCATCAGTTCATGTAAGTCTTTCCAGGTTTTTCTGAAATCATCCTGCATGTCATTTCTTACAGCAAAATAATATTCCATTACAATCATATACCACAGTTTGCTTAGCCATTCCCCAATTGATGGGCATCCCCTCAATTTCCAATTCTTAGCCACCACAAAAAGAGCTGCTATAAATATTTTTGTACAAATAGGTCCCTTTCCTTTTTTTTTTTTGGAAGTCTTTGGGTCATAGCTTTAGCAGTGGTATTGCTGGATCAAAGGGTATACACAGTTATATACTTTTATACTTTTGGGCATAGTTCCAAATTGCCCTCCAGAATGGTCGGATCAATTCACAACTCCACCAACAGTGCTTTAGAGTCCCAGTTTTCTCACAAAGGATTAGCAGTCTTAAAGAGACACAAATAAAACGTGTCAAAATATAGACTGATATCTAACAGACCTTAACCTCTGAAGTTCAAGACGAACCATCTGGTGACATAATATTGTAGAGAAAATGAGGTATTAAGAGAGTAAGAACTGGGTTAAATGATTTTGTTGTGCAGTGTTTATGTATGTAAGACTATTTTGGTTTATGTCACTTAAGAATTGCTCCTGGTGCAATTAGCATCTTTCTGAATGTTGTTTGAATTTTAAGCAAATTGAATGATATGTAAAATATATGTAAATTGAATAAATATGCAAATCAAAGCAGGAGGTACTGATACAGCAGCAAGCACAGGTATTATTATTCCAATCAGCTACTTAGAGCAATGGAAAGTCAGGCGGTATGACTCCCAAGTCACAAGGTAAATTGACAATACAAAGAAGCAGCACAGATGACACCAGTAAGTTTATTTTCTTAATTTTTTTTTCGGGGGGGGGTCTTGTCCTATGATTTCATTGGTTTAGAAAGGTCCTTGATGAGGAAATTCCATCTACCAATGCATATTGGCTACTATTCAGCAATTAAGTATTACAGAGTTGCTTGGGCCACTGAGATTTGACCAAGGTCACAAAGCTTTTATGTGTCAGAGGCTAGAATTGAACCTAGTATGTGCTAATTCTAAGGCTGGCTCTCCATCCATTACATCTTGCTGATTTTTTCTTGATGAAACTAATCGTTAATTACTAAAATCACACAGTTGCCCTCAGTTAACCTGTACTCAGGTCAAAAAATATGCCTCCCTTTCTTCCTTTCCTCCCTTTGTTCTTCTCCCCTAGGCTAAGACAGGAAAAAGTTGGGAGAGGACTTACTACTTTGTAAAGGGAGGATTTTGAGCTTTGTCTCCGCACTCCCAGAGCCTAACACAATACTTTAATGTAATAGGCACTTAAACACGTAGGATCATTAAGGATCACAGGTCAGGAGATGGAAGGAACCTTCTAGGTCATCCAATCCTATCCTTTCATTTCAGAGAGGTTAAGAGACTTGCATAGATCACACAGATAGGAAACAAGTGTCAGAGCTAAGATTTCAACTCTGGTCCTATTACTCCAAACTCATTCTACTGCTTGAATGTATCATCAGAAGAATAGACTAATTTCCTACCAGCTAATATATTAGGCATTGTACAAAATAATTTAGAAAACTGTGTTCCTGCCCTCTAGAAGCTAGAAATCTAATTTGGACAATATGGATAGGGCTAGAAATAGGAGGAGACAAAAAGTGAAGGAGATTTTAGGTGAGTCACAGCCTCCATGCATCTCCTCCTCATCTGTAAAATGAGGGCTTAGAGAGGGTGATTAATAAGGTGCTCTCTAGCTCTGTCTATAATTTTATGATACATCCCATGAATATATTCATATTGTGCTACACCCTGACAATTCACACCACTCATATGTAACCCTGATGCTTTTTCATATGCCAAGATCTGTACGCTGAATCACGTACATGGTAATTTACAAATATACACAGTAATTTACATGCTGACTTCCCCATTAGACTGTGAGCCCCTTGAGAGAAGGAACCACATTTTTGCAGTTCTTTGTATCCCAAAAGCTTGACACTATGCCTGGAATCTACTAAGAACTTAATAGGTGTTTAATGAATGACAGGTTGACTAAGACAACACAAAAAATATAAATTCACACCTATACATTCTGAAAGACATACAGAATCCTCAGGCAGCCAGGTGGCACAGTGGATAGTGAACTATGCCTGGAATTAGGAAGACCTGAGTTAAAGTCTAGCTTCAGACTCTTACTAGCTGTATGACTCTGAGAAAGTCACTTAAACCTTTGTCTGCCTCAGCTGACCTAATTGTGAAATGGAGATAATAACAGCACCTATTTCTCAAAGTTGTTCTGAGGAAAAAATGAGATAATATTTGTAAAGTGCTTAGCACAGTACCTGGCAAAAAAGAAATACATGCTTAATAAATACCTGTTTTCTTTCCTCCTTGCCCGTTTCCTTCCTTTCATCCTTCCTTCTTTTCCTCTGTTCAACATATTAGGTCATGGGTGGAGAACCTGCAGCCTTGAGGTCACATGTGGCCCTCTAGGTCCTTAAGTGTAACCCTTTGACTGAATCCATATTTCACAGAATAAATTCCCTTAATAAAAGGATTTGTTCTGTAAAACTTGGACTCCATCAAAAGGCCACACTCAAGGACCTAGAAGACCACACATGGCCTTGAGCCTGCAAGTTCCCCACCCCTGTAATAGATGAATACCTACTATGTATTCCTAGTGATAGAAAAACATATGGAATGATGGTGTTGTTATCAAGAGATAGAGAAATTATGAAGCAGAATTATTAATTAAATTAAATAATTAATTTATAAATCTATATAATTATTAATGTATAATATAATTAATTCATAATTAAAATTATGAAAGAGAGGCAGTGTTGAATAGTGGGTAGAGATCTGGTCTCAAAACTAGAACCTGAACTTTAATTCAAATTGTGCCTCTGATACAGATATGCTGTGTGACTCTGGATTAGTCAGTTAATCTCTAAGCACTTCAGGCAACTCTTGATGATTATAACTTGCAAAGAAGTTGCTGACAGTGCCCAGCACCTAGGAGGCATTTAATAAAGGTTTATTGATTGATTGACCTACACTAGTGAAGGGAGCTTCCTCATCAGGAAGTACCTTGTATTTATGAATTCACAAAACTAGTCTCTATGAAGAGCTGTGAGTGGTGGAGGAAAGGAAATGACTTCTGTTTTATGCAAGTTGAACTTGAGCTATCTGCCAGATGTGTCTAACAAGCAGATGTTGAAGCCTGCCTGGAGCTCAGGAGGGAGACAAGGGGTGGAGAGATAGATTTAGCAGTTATCTGCATAGTGACAATTATTAATGAGATCATAGAGACAGATGGTATAGATGGCCCAGGACAAAGCCTTAAGAGAAATTTATTGTTAGGAGGCTGTTCATGAATGAACCAGTAAAGAAGGCTGAGGTATGTCCAAATAGGTTAGAGAAAAACCAAGAGAGTAAGGTGTCATGAAAAACCAGAGAAGAAAGCATACACAGGAGGAGGATATGGCCAGCAGTGTCAAATGCCAGAGAGAGGGAGAAAAGCATGAGGACCTGCACTGATCCTATTTGGCCCTTCAGAGATCACCAGTCCCAACATTCAGAAGACTAGGATAGCAGGCAGATGAGAGGCCTTCCATTTGGTTATGCATTTCCTTCCTTATCTCTGCCTTTCTGAATCATTGCCTTCTTTCAGATTCAACCCAAGTACCATCTTCATGAAATATGATTTACTGTTCCCAGGACCTGATTCACATTGTTAGAATTATTTTCTTTGTTCATTTTCTACTTTATTTATTGGCATGTATGAGACCTCTTCCCTCCTTTACCCCTTCTCTCAATTAAATGTAAGTTCCTTGAAAGCCAGGATTGTTTTGTCATTGTTCCCTTAAGTTCTAGCAAGATGACTGATGCCTAGAAGATCATGCCTCCTATGCATTAGGTAGTGTCAGCAACTTCTTTGCAACTTAGAATCATAAAGAGTTGCCTGGAATGCTTAGTAGATTAGTATATGGTTATTGATTTGAATGAATTGGTGGGTTCCTGAGGCTATATGTGATAGATAAATACTGAAATAAATAAATATTGGAATTTGAGTGCTGAGTATAAGCAAGGGAATTTGAAATAGAGTGAGAGGGCATGTAGGGTAAAAAGGATGAATGAACATTGAAAACAATTTAAAACTAAAACAATTGAAAACATTGAAAACTAAAATTACTTTTAGTTGAGTTACTAAAAAAAATTATTTGTCCCCAGTGGATAAGTGATCAAAAGATATTGACAAATGGTGCTGAAAAGAAGAATTGTATATTATTAACAATAATATAAGACTTCACTCCAAATCTCTAATAAGTCAGTCAATCAATAAGCATTTATTGAGTGCCTACTAAGTTTCAGATACTGTGCAAAGCAATGGGGATAGAGAGAAAGACAAAAGATAGCTCCTAACCTTGGGGAGTTCACAATCTAATGAGAGACACACTATGCAAACAATTGTGTACAAACAAGCTATATACAAGATATATAAGAAATAATCAATATTAGGAAGTCACTAAAATTAAGGATTGCAAAGTCTTACTACAGAAAGTTGGGTTTTAGTTGGGATTGGGCAGAAATGATGGACGAGAGAGTATTTTAGGCATGAGAGACAGTTAAAGAAAATGCCGAGCCAAGAGATAGAGTGTTTTGTTCATGGAACAACAAGGAGGCCAATGTCACTGGACCAAAGAGTACATGAGGAAAAAAATGCAGATCAAAACAACTTTGACATTTCACCCAACACTCAGCAAATGGGTAAAACTGCTAAGAAATGGGGATATGGCCAAGCTGGTGAGGATGTGGAAATTTGGATGCACTAATGCTCTGATGGTAGAACTGTGAATTGATCTGAAGTAATTTGGAATCATGCTAATTAATTGACTAAGATGTCCATACCCTTTAGAAATCTCATTGCCTTATATATGCCCTAAGGAGGCAGAAGACAGAAAGATGCAAAATGAACTAAAAAATTCATGGCAACATTTTATAGTAGTAAAGAACTAGAAAGCAAGCAGATGTCCTTTGATAGGCAAATACCCAAACAAATTCTAGTGGCACATGAACATGATGGAACATTACTGCACTGTAAAAAAAAATTATAAATATGAAGCATTCCAAAAGGCATGGGAAGACTTATATGAACTTATGCAAAGTAAAGTAAGCAGAACCAGGATAGCAATTGTACAATGACTATAACAACATAAATGGAAAGAAAAATAATTTTAAGAAATTGGAACTCAATGTGGTACAATTGTTGTGAACAAGCTTGACTTAGATGAAAAGATATGAGAATGAGCTTTCTACCCTTCAGTATAGATGTGGGAACCCATGGGTATGGAACTTTGAATAAACTGTTGACCTTAATTGTTATGTTGATTCATATTGATGAACTGGTTTTTTCTTATTTTTCTTTTTCATTCTTTGTTCTAAGAGGTGGCTCTCTAAGTAGGTAAGAGAGGATAGGATATATTGGGAAGAAAAGTTCATATAAAATAAAAGACATTAATAAAAAATTTTGTATGTCCTATGAAATTCCTGATGTGTATTCTTTCTCTAAGAAAAAAGGTTTGAGTTAGGGAATCATCATAAAGTCACAAATCTTTTCTTCTTTTCATGAAAAGCTAATTGACATTTTTTTTTCTGCTGGAAAAACTCAACCTTTACTGTCTTAAGGGGGAATCATTGATCTCAGTCTTTAATGTATCCATCAACTACTGAATAATTTTCAATTTATCACCAGGCTCTTCTCTAATATGCACACATTCTATTTCAACATGCATAGTCTGTGATGATGTATCATTTTCTCATGAATCAAGAATTTAGTATGTCAACCTCAATTGTTCCATACACAACAATGTGTCAGCAATCAACGATTTCATAGATATGAGAATTCTTGATGCAGATGGGCAATCTGGACATAACGCAGTCGATAAGTCCTAGGGAGTCACTTGATGCATATAAATGTTAAATGTTTTGTCCATGGCCACAAAGCTAGTCAATGTCAGAGGTATGGTTTGGATCCATTTCCTCTGAACTCCAAATCTAGTACTATGTGTTCTATGCCAAACTGCCTTAAACTGGACCATTGAAATTTAAAAATCTAAATTTTGATCTACAACCATCACATAGGTACATTAGGGAGGATAAAACTATGATGTTAAAATTCTTTATTTTCTTAAATCTCAGCTTCACATTTTACTCATTTGGCTCATTTACTCATTTTACTGAAATTGTAGTGGCACATGAACATGATGGAACATTACTGCACTATAAAAAAAATTATAAATATGAAGCATTCCAAAAGGCATGGGAAGACTTATATGAACTTATGCAAAGTTAAGTAAGCAGAACCAGAATAGCAATTATACAATGACTATAATAATATAAATGAAAGAAAAATAATTTTAAGAAATTGGAACTCAATGTGGTACAATTGTTGTGAACAAGCTTGACTTAGATGAAAAGATATGTTCTGTAAAACTTGGACTCCATCAAAAGGCCACACTCAAGGACCCCCCCAGGAAAGCCAATCCTCTAAGGTCTTCATTCTGTGGAGAATACTGAAAGGGATCTTATAAATCCATTCACCCTGGACTCATAGTATCATAGAACCTCAGTTTGAAGGGACCTCTGAGATTATCTAGCCTCACCTCTATCAACAAATATCAATCTTCTCTACAACTCCTTTGAAAAACTGTCATTCAGCCTTTGCTTGGTGACCTCCAGTGACAGGGAGCTCACTGTCTTTTGAAGTACTCTATTTTTTTTAAATAGTTCTGGCTGGTAGGAAGGGGGATATCTTTACCACAGTCAGGGTCTTTCTGGTTGTTAGGGACTCAGTATTGCTCACAAGAATAAGGTGCAAATGGAGGAATTTAGAATTAAGCATTTGCTAATGCATAATGGGCACCTTAACCCAAGGTGTTGAGCCCTGGCACTACTAAGTGCCTGGCACCAAAGCCTTTCTGTCTGTGGTGGGCTCAAGTGAGAAAATGCCTGCAGAGTAAACCAACCATACTTTGGAGGGAAAATATTTTTCATTTTAAGAGACTGATATGTGCTATGATTTATAGTAACATAAAAATGTATGCAAAAAATATACCCTTCAGTAAAAGATGTTCAATAACTCAAAGACTATTATCATTATTGTCATTGTTGTTGTTATCATTATTATTAAACTTGGTTATAAAGTTTGCAGAAGATAAAAGACTAGAAATATTTTGGTACATTTTTACTAGCTTTTTGGTAGTGGGGCCTTCTTCCCCCATCCCCAAGATCTCTAGACATAGAGGAAAGCTCTTTCCCAAGAAAAGAGAAAAATTAAGTTTCCATAGTAACAATGCTGGAACCTTCTTACTGGCCAAATTTAGCAAAAGTGTACATGTTGGTTTAATGAACAGATTCCTGTTCATTTGAGGCTACAGAGGCCTGCCTAAACTCAATATATCTTAAAGGTCCAGTGATCTGGTCGTATTATTATGAAGATTAAACAATTTGTTGTTGTTGTTCAGCAGTTTTCATTCATTTCCGACTCTTCAGGATCCCATTTGGGTTTTCTTGGGAAAGATACTGGAGTGGTTTACCATTTCCTTCTCCAACTCATTTTACAAATGAGGAAATTGAGACAAGACAGGGTTAAATGACTTGCCCAGGGGTCACACAGTTAGTAAATATCTGAAGCTTTGAACTCAGGAAGATGAGTCTTCCTGACTTTAGATTTGGTACTCTATCCATTGGGCAATCTAGCTACCCCATTAGACATAAAAATATCCAATCAACCTGTGGTAATGAAATACGCAATAGCAGTGCATTGAATACCAATGGAAAAGTAGAGCTAAAGATAAGATCTAACAGGACAAAACTTCTTTTGTTAATATGAATTTTATTCTACTGAATCAAAGGATTTGGCACAATGCTTGGAGAACAGTACTCACTTTATAAATGCTTATTCCTTTCCTTTTCCCCTTCCCTTGGATAAGATTGATTATAATAAAGATTTCAATAAAAATTTTCCCATTATCTCTTCAGGAGTTTCCCCCATGGAATCATGAGATTAAAGACTCAGAAGGGACCTTGGGGCCATCTAGTCCAACTCATAACCAAAGGGAATCCTTACTATAACATTCCCAATTATGGTCATCCATTCTTAGCTTGAAAACCTAGTAAGGTTTTGCCTAGCAAGGACAAACCTACTATATCCCAAGGCAGCCTATTCTATTTTCAGTTGTCTCCAACTGTTAGATGTTCCTCCTTCTATTCAGTCCTAAATTTGTCTCTTGGTAACTTAGATTCCCATTGTTCATTTCTTATTTCTCTAAACTAGGGTTTCGAAACACTTTTTTTTTGTCATACACTCCTTTGGCAGTCTGGTGAAGCCTGTGGACCCCTTCTCACAATGTTTTTAAATATCTAAAGTAAAATACATAAGATTACAAAGAAAAACAATTATTTTGAAATACAGCTATCAATTTTTTTAAAAAGGGGGTCATGGACCCCCAGTTAAGAAACACTATCCTAAGGAAAGAAACAACTTCGTGTTACCAATTCCAAATTGTGTGCACTCAAGTAAAGCCTCTCCACATGGGCTTTGTTCACCACAGTGTATCAGCAAGGATTCTGAGGTACACTAATTACCATCACACTTGCTGAAAACTAGTCCCTTATTCCTTTTTTTCCTCCCACTAGGGAAATACTTCTACTAATCAAACCTTTGCTCAGGGACAGTACCTTTTGTACTTGAGAGAAAAAAAACCAGGATGAAACAATTCTGAAATCTGTTCAACTGTAGCTCTGGCCAAGAGAAGAGAAGAAAATTCATTGAGTGCTAATAAAAAGAGTTTGATCTGAGTGGGAGTTAGGTGAGAAGCATTGGTGAGCATCTTAATTTTAAGTTGTTTTAAGGACCCAGTGAAATCAGCAGATTAGATGTGATAAGTCTCCTAGGGACTCTTAGTTTCTACCTCTAAAACCAGGAGGAACTGGAGAATTCCCTTGGCCCTTTTTGTTCTATTTCATGTTATTGGTTAAAAATGGCCAAGCCAGTGCTTTTGAGTAGAAGGAATAAGGTAAGCTGGGTTCTAGCCTTAAAATAAATTACATACATACATATGTGTATATATATATATATATATATATACACACAGTTTAATATATTATGTATATATATATATATATATACACACACACTTTAATATATGTGCATGTGCCCATGTGTGTATATACACACATTGCCTATATGGATATGCATATATATTTGTGTATTTTGTGGGTATATGTACATATTTGTATGTATATATGTATATAAACATATATATATACACACACATACACACACTAACACACACAACCCTCCCCTCCTTTCCATTTCTCCAAATCTTATCTATGTTTCAATACCCAGTTCCTAACATGAGTACCTACTGGTACAGCAGTCCTCATGGCTGTAGCACAGATGGGCTAGCCAGGGTTTCACTCCAGAATGCCAAAATTTTGAGGGTGCTAAAAGTATTTACTTCAGGAGGTAGAAATTACTTAATTTGACACCTCATTATTACTGAGAATAATTAGTTAAAATAGTAAGTTACCAAATAGTCTCCCTCCCCCCTCCCTTTCTTTCCCAACCCCTACCAGTCACTTCCCAGATTAGCTTGACTCTATTACGGTACCACCTTACTTCCTCTTCCAGGTAGTGGGCTACACAGAAGTTACTTTACAGTGTCCCTGAGTCTCTACTCAAAGGACTGAGTCCTAGACCTCTGTCTCCCTTCTCAGTTCCCACCCCTACCCCCAAACACTCTGCCAATGCTTTGAGCACACATATCCACAGGGTGTGATATCTCCTACTACAGGGCTTTGTCTCCCAAGGATCAAGGTTTCTCTTCCAGTGAATTTTACGCTCCCATCCCCAGTTGAATTAAACATTAAAAGCTGATTTGGTGGGGGGAGGGGCATTTTGGAATGCTTGCCTTAGGAGCCAGAATGACTAATTATATAGTTATAAGCTATATATGTAAGGGTCAGTTATTATGGGGAAGCATATTTGTGTTAGCCAAATGACTGGAAGATCAGTGCTCCAACTCATGTTTGACATGGCAGAATATAAGAACAATATCTTTTCTTGGGAGTATGTAAAAATAGAACTGGAAATCAAATATAGTGAAACTTTTTTTTTCCTATACTCATAAGACCTCATAGTGAATTCTTTTTCTCTGTGCTTTAAAGAAGTGGCATACATTTCCTCATGTTGTTACTTTTCACACATAGATTTCTTATATCCTCAAGTAAATTCAAGATCAAAGACCAGGTCTTATATGTTGGAATTCCTCATAGGACTGAACGTAGGGCCTCATGAGTATTATATAATCAATAGATATTTGATTGCTTGAAATAAAAGGTAACAGGCACCTTGATGTCATGTGAGCATGATGTGGTAGCATTCCTATAACTAGCACAAGTCAACTGGAACTTTGCTCCAGGGTGCCAAAATTTGGAGGGCCCTGATAGGACTTCCACCTTGAGCAAGTAGAGAGAACAGAGTTCAGCACATTATTAGGGGGCATAATCAGAAAAATCAGTTAAAATGGGAAGCCACCAAATAGAATGTTTCCTCTCCATCCCTGGCTAGGTTGTCACATGACAACTACTCCTATCTTCACTGTCTCCTATTCTCTTACCCAGAAGCTGTCTCAACTCTTAGCAGGGTTTCCACTCACAGGAGTCAGAATTCTCAACCTGGGGTCTGGGTTTCCCTGCTACTGGGTAGCATCCTATACAGGCCCTTTTGTGCCAAAGTCCAAAGATTTTCACCAAGGCCTTCCCATCTATCCTCACTTTGCCCCCAGGCAAGAGAAGTACTCATTATAGAATTGAGTGGTGAACTTAAAGTCACAATATTTAGATTTGAGTCTAAGTTACTGATAGGAGCTGTACTGTCATAGGTCAGTTATATTGAGCCTCAGTTTCCTCATTTATAAAATGAAAAATAACATTTGATAATAAATATATTTAATAATAAATGATAATATAAATAACATAAAATGGGGAAGATGATATATAAGGTTATAGAAAGGACCATGCTCTGAAAACACAAGGAATTATATAAATATGTTTGTTGCCCATTTTTCTTAGAATTTACCCAGAAGCAGGAGGGGAAAATTCCTTGATTTCTGTTAGAGTAATGAGTTAGAAAGAGCCAAGTTCTCTTACCCTTACAAAGGGAAAAGGAGAATAGGCATTTATTAAGCACCTACTCTGTACCAGGCACTGTGCTAAATGTTTTACAAAAATTATTTCATTTCATCCTCTGAGTTCTGGAATGTAAGTGCTGTTATTTCCTCCATTTGACAACTGAGGAAAATGAGTCACACAAAGGTTAAGTGACATGCCTAGAGTCATAGTGTTGGTAAATATCTATGACTGGATTTGAACTCAGGTCTTCCTGACTTCAAGCTCAATGTTCTATCTATTTTATCACTTAGCTATCTTAGAAACTTAGACCAACAGCCTACCATCATAAGATTTCCCTGAGCCTCTGTGGAAGTCCCTCCAACATTCTCAAAAATCATAAGACTTGAGTTCAAAGGCCCATTAAGCCTCATCTAACCCAATCTCCTCTTTTTATAGTTGAGGGAAATGACCCACAGCAAGTGGCAAAGGTGGGATGTGCATGCAAGCGTTCTGACTCCAAATTGAAGGCTTTCTGCATGAAATATGCTAAATAAAGCCTTTCTGTGAAAACAATTCGCAGTAGTAACAGCCATTCTAAAGAGAGGTAAATGATGGGGATGAAGCTACTGGCTCCAGTTACTCAGCCCTTTTAAAAGGTATGCTAGTTTGCAGAAAACAATCAAAGAGAGAAAGATCTAACTCTTTGCTTCCATTGCAGGTATCTATGAGACAATCCTTAACAAGGATCAGGATGTTGGAGAAAATGCTGGAACAAGAAGAATTTCTCTCTGCCCATATACTTTGGTGTTTGGGGCTCAGCCAGACTTCTGAGAGCAATGAATTCACATCTTTTCATGTATTAAAAAAATCAAGACAACCAAATAGGTCATTCTTTACTAGCTAAAGAAAGCACAAAATCCATATTGCAGAAGAATTATGCATGAGTTAGGACCAGGAGTCACACTTGGGTAAAATCCTCAATTAATATAGATTCATTAATGCATTCTTGCTATCTTGCTACTGATTGACTGCTCTGAATAAATTGTGCTACCTAGTGCGTGCCCTGGAAGAAATGACAGAATTCTGAATGAATAAGCATGTGACACCCACGGGAGCATGAGGGATGCAGTTTTTTAGATGGTCCTGTGGTTCCTAAAACTAGAAAAGTGGAGGATGTAGGAGGTACAAGAGGTAACACCTACAGATTCATAGGCTACATCCAAGCAGTAGAATCAGGATTCACATGCCACAGAAGCCCACCATATCCTCCTACCCCTCCTTATGTCCCTAATATTGCTGTGACTTACACATATGCTTTCCTTTGGACTTGGCAAGGAAGGCTGAGCTAACGGCATGTGAAGCTTCAACCTTCATCACGATCCACATTCTTATACCTCTAGAGGCAGAGTCCTATATGACCATACTCTTTCTTACAGAATTAATTACTAGTAAAGCCACATGAGAATATAAGTCTTCGAAGTCCTCATTTAGTGACCTTTGTATTACTCGATGGTGCCCCAGTTTTCCAACCATGGGGGATGATGATAACACTGACAGCAACAGTGATGACGTCTGACAGGACAGTGCCATGTAACAGAGAGAAGGTCAGCTTTAGAGATTAGGACATTATGAATGACCTTCAAAAGCACACTTTCAAATGAATAGAGTGGGTGGGAAGTAGAATATAGAAGCTAATAAAAGACTTGCTGATGAAAAAAGTGGAGGTAGCAGCTGTAGAGCCCCTATTCTTAAAATTTGCTAAGGAAGGCAGGAAAAAAAAACTAGAGAAAGTAGCAGGATTGAATAAACATGGGGGAGGATTGGGCATAAATTGAAGACAGAGGGGCAGAGACAAATGAAGAAGTGAAGAGGCAGTGTGGTATAATGAAGAGAGATCCAATTTGATGTCAAAAGACCCGGATTCAGATATCCACTCTATCATTTATGCTACTCTTGACCTGGAAAAGATCACCTGACCTCTTTTGAATTATAGTCTCCTCATTCCTAAAATGAAGAGATTTGGACTAGATGATCCCTAGTTTTCTTTCAACCCTAAATCTATGATCTTATGGACATTCTGTGTTCTTACATTTGCCAGACTTTATCAGCATGTCAATATGAAACTAAATCTTTCAGTTTAGAATTTACTGTGCCTGGCACAGTGGAAACAGAACTGGGCCTGAAGTCAAGAAGACTCATCTTCCTGAGTTCAAACCTGGCCTCAGACAGTTACTATCGGTGTGACCCTGGGCAAATCACTTAACCCTGTCTGCCTCAGTTTCCTCTTCTGAAAAATGATCTGGAAAAGGAAATGGCAAATCACTCCAGAACCTGTGCCTAGAAAATCCCAAATGGGGTCATAAAGAATCTGACTTGACTGAAAGAATTGAACAACAACTCCCCCTCCCACCCAATGACCACTTGGTACTCTCTGAGTGATAAAGATCATTCTAATTTTGTCACTCTTCCCCCCACCCCAAATCACTTGAAATACTTTATAAAGGTCTCATTAGAAATACACTCTGTTTCCCTGGGACAATTTGCTCTTAGTTTACCTATATCTTAAAGAAGACCAGACATATTTGACCCCTAGAGTTGGAACCTCTGGCTCCAAGGCATCTAGATATTTCAAATTTAAAGGTTGAACCAGTAAATCATGCTGCTAGTGGCTGGTCTATCCCGGGCTGCTAACTTTAAAATAACACAACAGAGAGATTTCCAAAGATGAAAAGCTCTAAACGTTAAGTATAGAAATGGCAACAGGGCTTGAGTCACCCAGACAGTGAATCGTGTACCCAACGTCCAGAAACGAAGAACAACATTTTAATGATGCCTGACAAAAGCCTGGCCTAGGGAGACTTGGTGAGTCAGAAAGAAAGAAGAAGAAGAAAGTGGTTTGTTGGAATGATGGTCCTTAAAGCCATTATTTTGATATGTTGGCTTTCATCAAACACTGGTCAGAATGATATCTAAATAAAAAATTTAAGTTCTAGATCACATTTACTCTTTATTTGTAGACATAAATAAAGGCTTTCCCAGGACTGTGTCTGAATGGGACCCTGAATGAACTCAAGACATTAAAGAGACCTAATCAACTTATTATGATGTTATAACTCATTTTGCTAAATATTAATGAAGCTACTATTCAAGTATGCAGATGGAGGGGGGAAAAGATATACTTTTAAAGATCATTCCCCTTTCTCCATCTTTTTCTCCATTTTCTTCCTTCTCGACTTTTCTCTTCTCCCTTTCTGTAACATACACAGAGACACAAACCCACGTGCAATATTTTTTAGCCCAGATCTATTGATTTTACCAATGTTCAGAACTCTCATTGTGGCTGCAAAATCCACAAATAATGCTAATAATAATACTAATGCTAATAATAATAATAGACTATGGATTATAATAACTGTTACTCCTGAAATAAACCAAACTCAAAAGTGGAGGGAAAAGGCACCTAACAAATAATAAGCATAATAGCTAATATTTTTATAGGGCTATAAGGTTTACAAAGCATTTAACATATATTAACTCATTATATCACAACCTTGTGAGGTATTATTGTCTCCATTTTTACAGATGAAGGAACAATGATTAAGTGACTTTCCCAGACAGGCTTCAAACTCATGTCTTCCTGACTCCATCTTCTATGCTCTATCCACTGTGCCACTTAGCTGCTCCATCCATACCCATAACCTTAGAGAGTTCCTTGGGCACCAAGAGGATAAGTGTTTTGGCCAGGGTCACACAGCTAGTATGTGGCATAGGACTCAAACCTCAGCCCTCCTGACCCCAGGGTCCCACTGCTACTGACAGAGAATGTTAGGTTAAGCTCTACTCATTACCTACAGATGTGCTGATGTAATTAAAGGTTATCAAACAATAAACAATTTCTTGAACACCTACTATATTAAGATGCTGTTGTGAGGGCAAAAAGGCAGGACACAAAGAAAAATGATGTAGGATCCCAGCCCTCCAGAAATTTGTAATCCAGCTTGGGAGGCAAAGCTGATATACCCAAAGAGTCAAATGGTAATAATAAAAGACATATATGCATAAGACATAAAAGGAGAGTGTCAACTAAGAGGTGCAGAGAATATAGGCTAGGGACAGGATGGCATAAAAATGTAATTAAATGGAATTCTCACTGACCTTCTCTCCTATCCCTCAGAATCCTTCCCAAATATGAAATTTTCTGGTGCTGCCTGCTGTAAATTAGCTCAAATCTAAGAATCCCCTCCAGAACAAACAACACAGAACTAGATATTCCTGACCTCAGCATGATGTCGGCATGACTTTCTCTGAGGGCATTCACTTCCTCTCTAAAGATTGTCTATCTGTGGAATTGGCACCATGTCTACAAGGCAGAGTGGGACAAAATCTCTTTCTCTCTCTCTCTCTTTCTGTGTGTGTGTGTGTGTGTGTGTGTGTGTGATATACACACAAATATGATAACAGAGAGTATCTATAAAATAGATAATAGATAGTATATATAGACGCACACATATGCTCTCTATTTTCCAATATAGTTTGAGAATTAGGTACTCTAAATGATCCAGTTCCTTTTCTAATAGAGGTACCAAGATGGAAGTGATTATCTTATTTTCAAATAATTGGAATATAATTAAATAAAGTATGCCAAAATTCTAATAATGTTCTTCACTTCCCACCAGCTGCACTACTTTGGGACTTCTCCATTGGGGTGGACTACCTTCTTCCCTCTCCCTTTTCAACTTCATTTTGTTTGTTGTCTTCCCCCATTAGATAGTAAGCTCCTTGAGAGCAAGGACTGTATTTCTTTTCAATAGTACCGTGTGTTGCATGTAATCGGCACTTTATGAATGTTTACTGACTGATTGATGATACAAGTATGCTGCAGTTACCCCTTCCACATCTCTGGGGTTAGGGTTGTGGTGCCCCTACCATCTGGAAAATCCAAGTAAAGATTTTCGGCCCTCCCTTCATACCACAGGAGTCTGAATTTTCATCTTTTTTATAGGGTGTGTACAGTATTAAAAGATAAAATATATTGATGTTATACAATACTATATGCATATTTTATGCATTTCTAGGTTTTTAAATGTTTTCTGTGTCATCTGCTGGCCTCTGCATGTCATTGCAGCTTCCACAAAACTCCCCCAAAAAACCCTTGTAACTTCTTACGCTGACCCGTGATATATCAAAACTGCAATAGGGAAAGTTGTAAAGTGGAAGGGATAACAGTAGAGTTTATTTCACAACAGAAGAAGCTCTACGTTGGGTTCCCTGTTTCCTCCCAAAATAACATGCAAGACAGACTTCCCTGGTTCTTAATTTTAGGGAAGGACACCCCAGGGAGAGGATGATTTGATTTTTCCATTAGGATAGAGAAAGACAGACCCTTAAGATCTCCCTAGATTGATGACCCTAACATCAATTACTCAGCCACAACTCCACTGCCTTGATATAATATAATCACCCTGGCTTTCCCAGAATCACGAGCATTGATATAATGATCACCAGCATCAGACCCTGCTCTAACGGTGGTTTAAATGACTCTGCCTGGAAAATAACTAAGAACAGCTACTCTGGACTTGGAGTCAGTAAGATCTGACTTCAAATCCAGCCCCAGATCACCAACTAGCTTTGTGACCCTGGGCAGGTCATTTAATCTCCCTCTGGCTCAGTTTCCTCATCTGTAAAATATGGTATAACAATACCGCCTACCTCACAGTATCGTTGAGGATCAAATGAGATAACATGCAAAGTTCTTTACAAACTTTAAAGCACTATATAAAAGAGAGCTCTTAGCTATTATTATCACCTTCAGTGGTTGCCTGGTTGACTAATTGCTGCTGTATTCATGCCATGTTTCTCAGTGGGTATCTACCTGTGTAAAATGTATCCACCCTACTTCCTATACTGTTACATTTCCAGTAGTGTTACCCCTTTTCTGCTTTCACTACACTAACTTCCCCTCAACCTCTTCCTTTTTGTAGGTGCTGAAGTTACAGTTTCTGATGATTCTGTTAATATGGGGAATTGTTCATACTAACAACGCCCTTTCTCCTTTTCACCTTACATCCTACCACGTGCTCCTCCATTTGGTAATTGCCCTTCTGGCTGTTCTGCTAACATTATACTCCTTTTCTCAGCTCTCAGCACTTTATCTGGCTGTCCCCCATACCTAGAATGCTCTCTCTCCTCATTTCTGCCTCCTGGCTTTCCAGGCTTTCTTTAATTTCCAACTAAAATCCCACCCTCCTACAGGAAGCCTTTCCCAAACCCTCTTAATTCTAATGCTTTCCCTCTCTAACCTCCTATTTATCCCATATATAGCTTGTTTGCACATGTTTATCGGGCAGCTAGGTGGCACAGTGGATAGAGTGCTGGGCCTGGAGTCAGGGAGATCTGAGTTCAAATCTGACCTCAGACACTTAGTGGCCATCAAGTCATTTAACCCTGTTTGCCTCAGTTTCCTCATCTGTAAAATGAGCTGTAAAAGGAAATGATAAACCACTCTAGTATCTTTGCAAAGAAAACCTCAAAAGCGGTCACCAAGAGTTGGGCATGATAGAAAAATGACTCAACAAGTACATATTTATTAACTTGTTGAGTGTGTCCCCACCTTAGATTGTAAGCTCTTTGAGGGGAGAGACTTTTTGCCTCTTTTTCCATCTATCCCCAGTGACTAACACAAGGCCTGGTACGTTACAGTTGCTTAATCAGCAGACTGCCTGACTCTTGCCAGGTTGGTAAGCAATTGCCCTCATCCTTGAGTTAAACATGGAACCCTCAGGCTTCGAATTTTCTCTCTCAGTTACTTACAATTTCATTTTCCTTTGGTAACTCAAAGAGGGCTTTAGTATCTTTGCCTTGCCTAGGGGTCAGCATTACAAATATCAATTATTTCTCTAGTGAAGTACTGTAATACTGGTGAACAATGATTTCTGCTTAAAGCCATTTCAGGGAGATCATTTGTATTTATTCCAATTACATTTCTGGTTGTTTTATATATTCCAATTCTCTATCCATGTTAATTGTAGATTAGGATTGATATATTAAGAAGAGAAAGAAAGGGCATTTGTGTGGGAGAGCTTGGACTGACAGCTTTGAGACAGCTTCCAAGGCACCAACAATTTGGGTTGGTGTGTGTGTTGCTGGGGGAAGGTGGGGAGGTAATGAACTAGAGGATAAGCCATACTAACCAGACCAGTCCTGGAGCAAATGAACCAGATCAAGGGTCTTTTGGACAAAGGACATAAAGAATTTGAGACAGGGAAAAGCTGAAATTGATGGCTAGGCACAGGGTTGTCAGTAGGAAGGGTTAAGAGGAGGCTGGAGGAATACTATCCAGTTTACTGAATCTGTATTCTCAGAGTTTTGTGGCTTACCAGTCATCCTTATATTCAAGGGTCATCTCTGCTAATTGCGCTTTTGTTAACCCTCTGAACCTATGACAGTGGGTAGGGTCACAAACATAATATTTCATGTAATCGAATCACAATCATGGAATTTCAGAGTGGACTAGACCTCAGAAGTCATCTAGGACAATCCTTACCAGAACAGAAATCTACCCTACAACATTCCCATCAAGTTATCTTTAAGCATCTGCAGGAAGATGACTGGGAACCTACTATCTTCTAGCATGCCTAGCATGTAGCACACGCTTAATAAAATGCTTATTGCTTGTTGACTTCTGCCAAGTCATTCCTTCTACTTTTCAAGAGCTCTAATTATCAAGAAGTTTATACTTACAAGGATTAGAAATCTGCCTATAGGCAACTTGCAACCATTGCTCCTAGTGAAGTCCTCAGAGGCCCAGCAGAACAAATCTATTTCATTTTCCACATGACAGCCTTCCAATTATTGAAGACTACCATGTCCCTTTTAAGTCTTATCTTTGCTACTTTCACATTTCAAGTTCCTTCAACTAGTTCTTGGAAAACATACTTTTCAGCTCCATTACTCTTCCTGGTCATCTTCCTCTAAATATTCTCCAACTTGTCACCATGCTTCCTAAAAGGTGGTACTTAGAACTGAAGTCAATATTTCAGCTGTGATCTGACTTGAGAAGGGTAAAGCAGTTCTTTCTTATTCCTCATTCTAGACACTAGGCTTTTATTAACTCACTTTAAGATCCCATTAACTATGTTGGCTAATTTGTCATACTACTGACTCATATCAAGCTTCTGACCCATCAAAAAATCAAGAATGTTTTTCATTTAAAATCCTGACTACCTATATTTCTCCCTTCTTGTACTCATGAAGTTCATGTTTTTAACCCAAGTTGGACCTTGACATTTATCTCAATTACATTTTATCTTATTCAAATGATCATATCATGCTAGCTTATTGAAATTTTTATGTTAATTCTGTTGTCCTGAAGTGTTAGTTATACCATCCAGCTTTGCATTTATTGACATTTAATCAAAGAGAGGCAACATGGGATGGTGAATAAAAAGATATTTGATAATATAAAGAAAGGTAATATGGTGTAACCTCAAAGCCTGGAAGAGCTGAATTAAAATCCTACTTCTGACATCTATTGGCTGTATGACCCTGGACAAATTATTTAACTTTTCAGTATTCTCTTAGTACTCAGTTTATAAGCCACAGAGAAGGGGGCAATCTAATTTGGTAGAGGTAGTTTTCTCTTCTGGGACTTCTCTCTACTCATGAGAACAAAGGTCTAGTCACTATCCCCATCTAAAAATAAAAATTACAAAATCCAAGTTCATTTGATAGTGGGGGCATGTCATTTCACAAGATCACACTTTGAGAAGAGGCAAGAATAGGAATAGAAATTAAAATGGAAGGTTAAATTTATAAATTATTTACTGCTGCCATATTCTCTGCTCTGGAGAAAATTTATAAGGCAAGTGTTAGAAGGAAGAATAATCTTTTCTTCCTCCCTTCCTTCATTTGTCTCCTCAGGAATGAAATTTATGCCAGGCTCCAACATTTTCTTTTTCTAGTCTTGGAGAAGAGCAATGCTTTGCCTATCCTAGGAACATGCCCTGACTAACATGCACACACTAGAAAGGTTGAGTGGAGTGGTTATTCCAACTCTGTGTTCCAACCCAATGTCATATTGGACCATGATAAGGATGAGACTGTGACAGGAAAACATTTGGACATTTTTCTGGTGTTCTGTGGGGGAATATGAGCATATTATCATAAGTTCTTGAATGAATGGAGACAATTCAATGGCTATTCCAACTGTTTACAGGAGATGGAATTTTCATTTTCTCTTCTCTATCTAATTTCCATTTTTGTTTCATAAGAGAAAGATAAATGAAATTTCCTGGGCTGATGTGATCCTGTTTGTTTCCACTCCATAAGTTGAAATTGACTTGGTGCCTTGTGATTTGGCAGTCACAAAAGCTAATTTGACCTTAGACTGTGTTGATAGAAATATAATGACCAGAAATTCAGGAAGTGATAGTCCCACTGGACTCTACTCAAATTAGATCACATTTATGCTCCACTGGCATAGCCTTTGAGATCCAAGTATCACTTCCAGTGACATGATGAAGCATTAGAACAAGCATTCAGCAGACATTCAGATCCTTGCAATTGACCCTTTCACAATACCCTAAGGACTCCTAGACCACTGAACCCTCCTAAGTATGTTATCTCCCTTTATTATAATATAAGCTCTTTGAAGGCAGGGGCTTTCTTGCTTTTGTAATTTGTTTCCTTGGTGCTTATCATAGTACTTGGCATACGGTATGTGCTTGATAAATGCATTTTAATTTATCAATTCATTCAGCAACTTAGTATAACATTTAATAGATTATTTTCTAATCAATGTCAAGGTACTATAGCTCCAGAGAATAGGCTAAATTCCTTTCCATAAAGCTAGCCATGAAAGCACACTTTTCACTCAGCAGGATACTTCTCACTTCTGCTCTTAGCATGCAAACTGTTGAGATTTCCCCCAAGACCACCAGCAAATATCTTCTTTTGTTAGCATCCAATGCTACTCAAGGTCCGCTATGACATTTCATAAGCCCAACCAAGCTTTTGTAATGTGATACTATGTAAAAATAACTCTGACAATTCTACTGATATGATGCCTCCCTTCTCTGAATTCCTAGAGACAATATCTCCTCTTTATTACATTGTTCTGCCCTTTTTTTCTCTTGTGTTATCTTGTTAACTATCATGCATCAGGTCTCTTTTTTCCTTTGTGTGTTATCTTGTTCCTATAATGAGATTAGAGTTCCTCACTGTGTCTAACATAATTTATTAGGCAAATGATATTAGCTGTATAAGTACTTATTAAAAATCATAGAACTTTTGCTTTGAGTTGGGTGACATCTTAGAAGTAATCTAGCATAACCTCTACCTGAAGCATGAATCCCCTCTAGATATCCCTGCAAACTACAGACTCACTTTCCCCTTGAATACAACCAATGAGAGAACTGACTACACAATGAGGAAGCACATTTTGCTTTTGGACAGCTCCACTGAGAAGATTTTTCCTTATATTGAGGTAGACAGTTTGAACTATCTTCCATATGGAATCCAAAATCAGCCTCCCTACAACTTCTACCCAAAAGGCTATTCTGCTCCCTAGGGTCAAGCAGAAAAAGGCTAATCTGTCTTCCATGTCCAAAACTTCAAATATTTAAAATTGGTGATCATATACCCCCTTAAGTCCCTTCTCCAGACTAATGATCCTTCATTCCTTCAGACAATTCTCACGTGATATGGTTTCAAAGTTGTTTCTCCACATATTTTTGAAAAGTCAAGTAAATATAAGACTTGGGGGAAGTAGAATTTTTAAAATTTCTTCTTTGACCAGATCTGTGACTTCATTAGTGTAAGGCACTTCTGGGGAAGTGTATCCCCTATCAATTCACAACAGTATCTGTTCCGCAACTTGGAGTCTTGGGGATTTGCCCTGAGAGAGACATTGAAAGGATAAGGGATTTGCCCAAGGTCAGACATTCATTATGTATGAGAGGTAGGGCTTAAACATAGTTGTTCTTGACTGGAACCAGCTCCTTATCCACCATGCCATGATGTCTCTGAAAGTATAGTAATTTTTTAAATACACATACATATATATATCATGTAACATGTATTAATATTATATAATAGAGATAATGGAATGTACTGCCTCTTCCCCCTACTTTTTATAATTGGTAGTTTCCTTTAAGATTTAGCTCAAGGGTCACCTTCTACAAGACTTTCCTGATCATCTTAGCTGTTAGTACCTTAGCTGTTAGTACTCTCCCAAATACCTTCCAAAATATGTATATATATATATATATATATTTTATTTATCTATATATGTACATGTCGTCTCCCCCAGGTAGACTATAAGCTCATCAAGAGCTAACACTTTCACTTTTGCCTTTGTATATTCAATGTTTAGCATTGCTTTAATAGCATATATATTAAATAACATAATGTAATTATGCATTATATTACATATATTAACATATGTTATTTATATTTAAAAATAACTACATTCAGCAATACTATATATGTATCTATGTATATGTAGAGAGAGATAGACAGAAAGACTGGAACAGAGAGGACACAAAAAGACTTGTATGTTCTGAGTTATTCCCATTATCTTGGTCAGAAAGTCACAGTCTATATTTTGCATCACAGTTTGAGTAGTTAAATCTCATCCGATGATTCATCTAGTGGTGGGCAGGAAGGAATCCATAGAAAAGAGCTGAGGATCAGTATCAAGAAAAACTGTACACAAAACCGCACCTTCTCATTTTTTTATGTAGTCTATGGACAGCTGGCCAGTAGCTGATACAATGCAGCATGATCTTTCTTCATCTGGTTGTAAGTGTTGAACTTGGAGCATTAATAATTGCTGACTAAGAAATATAAAACTGCTGAAAAGAGCATTTCTAAAAGCTGGGCTAGAAGTGTCTCAGAGAGCAAAAGAAAACTTATAGGAGCAGTAATATTTTTTGTTTCTTGTTCTCATGGTCCTCAGGGTTTCCACAGGGTGCTGACTGGTCATGTGGTCTGGTCTGGATTCAATCAGCCTTCTGCACAGCTAGTCCCTTTTAACCTACATCCTATTATTCTAGTTTAAAGCTGACCTTTAATTCTTCAGATGTGACTGTTTATATAGATGTAAGAGTGCACAATTCCCTTTTAAAAGCTTTCATGGAGAAACAGGCTATTATTTCTTTTAATGGACTGTCCAACTCATCTCTTTTAATGGTCCCTGGTTTCCTTGCCTGCCGATCAGACCTTTTCACTGGTTGCTCTCTCCACCTAAAATGCCCTATTTGGTCAAATCCACCAATTTTCTCTTAAAGGATCTTCACAAATGTTTCCTTCTCCATGATGTCTTCTTCTCTAATTAAATAACTATGAAGGGTGGACTTTTCTATCTCATGATCAGCTGTTATTACCTACCTTATATTGCACATATCAATATCTCATACCCCATATATTACATACTCATAACTCACATATCAATGTTACTTTTCTTATTTCTCTCAGTCATCATTTCCTTTCTCCAGTGTGTATGAAATACACACCGGATATGAACAGGACAGACCAAAGTAGAGTCAGCCACCATCCAGAAATCTGAGGCAGCAATATGCTAGATTATATAGCACTAAAATATATCGTAATAGATAATAACATCCACTATATCTGCTTATGGAGTGCATCTAGGTGGCAGAGTGGATAGAATGCCAGGCCTGGGGTCAGGAAGACTCATTTTCTTGAGTTCAAATCTGGCCTCAGATACTTATTAGTTGTGTGACCTTGGACAAGTCACCAAACCCTATTTACCTCAGTTTCCTCATCTGTAAAAATGATCTGGAGAAGGAAATGACAAACCACTCCAGTATCTTTGCCGAGAAAACTCTAAATGGGGTCATACAGAGTCAAGCATGACTAAAAATGACTAAATAACAAGCATACATGTTGATGGTGCCACCACCCTTCTACCCTCCCACATTTACATCCTTGGCACTCTCCTCAGCTCCTCACTCATCCTTTTATTCCTTTTGTCCCCTTCTTGCTCACATTTTCCCTTTCTCTCCACTTAGTTTTTAGGCCCCCAAAACCTCTTACTGAGACTATTAAAACAGCCTCCTATATGGTTTCCCAGCCTCCATTCAACTACAAAACTAGTTTTCCTAAAATATATCTCTGACCATGTCATTCACCTACTCAATGAACTCCAGTTTCTCCCCATTCCTTGTAAGAACAAATACACACACCTCAGTCTGACATTTGAAGTCCTTTACAACCTGGTCCCAACCTATATTTCCAGTTTCATTAAACATTACTCCCCTACTCACACAGTTCAGCCAAACTGGCCTTACTCTTCCTCATACATGACAATCCATCTTCCATGCTGTGTCTTTGTCCTTGTACAAGCATATTCCATTCCTGGAAAGTACTTCCTCCTCCTCCTACCTCTTAGAATTGGTGGTTTCCTTTAAGAATCAGTTCAAGTTCCTCATTCTACATGATGACTTTCCTGATCACCCTAGCTGCTAGTGCCCTCCATATTGCTCCAAACACCTTGCATCTACTTCATGTGTATTTTTCACTCATCTATATATGTACATGTTACCCAACCTGCTTCCCCCTCCTCAACTAGACTGTAAGTTTCTCCAGAGCTCACACTTTTCCTTTTGCCTTTGTATCTCCAGTGCCAAGCACTGCTTAAAATGTCAAGTTTTGGACATTTAATTGACACTGAAATGCTTGTTGATTGATTGATCTAAATGATGATGCTGCTGATGATAAAGTTCAACATTTGAGTATTTTGAACCATGTGAGTTCTTCCTCCACCGGTAGAGATGGAAAACTAAATACATCTTCCCCATCTCATGTCAATGTCAACTCTACTAGAATTCATGATTTTGTCATCACAAGCACTCTTAAATATGGTGCCTAGAACTGAATTCATTACTAAAAATATGACCTCACCAGGGCTGAATGGAGCAGGATTGTGACCTCTCACATTTTAGATGTCATGACTGCCTTAATCCATCAAATATTGCTTAGCTTTTTTTGTCTACCATGTTATCCTATTGATACATATCAAGTCTGAAGTTCAAGGGAATCCTGAAATCTTTTTTTTTATATGAAGTGTTAATGTTTTCCAGTCAAATCTACTCCATCTTGCACTTGTGAAATTGGATTTTGAACTCAACTATAGCAATTTAATAATAATTAACATTTTAAAAGTACTTTAAGACTTGCAAGGCATTTAATATACATTATCACATTTCAAATAACTTACTTGGCACTTCACTCTATCAAATTTCATCTGATTAGTTTTGGTCAATAAAAGCTCGATGTTGACTTAGTGTGTTATCTATACCTCCAAACTGTGTGCTTTTCTCAAATTTGATCATTATTCTATCTATGAATTAATTTACTTCATTAATAAAAATGATAAATAGCAAAGAGTCAATGACAGATCCCAGGAGCACTTCACTAGCAACCTCTTGAGTTAAACCTGAACCATGAATTGTGTTATAATACTCTCAGGGTTCAGCCATCTAATTAGTTCCTAATCTACCTAACTGTACTATCATCTAGCCCACATATTTCTCTCTCTCTCTCTCTCTCTCTCTCTCTCTCTCTCTCTCTCTCTCTCTCTCTCTCTCATTCTTTCATTCATAAGGACTGCATGGACCTTTGGTCAAATGCACTGCTTAAATCTCTAGAATGATAAGAAGCATATGTGTTTTTATTGGATGAAAATGTTTATTGTTATTGCTATTGTTGTAATCATTGTTTGGAGGCAGATAAGTTTGGAGGAAAACTAAGGCAGCTAAGCCTAGAGGCATAGAGTGCGGAACTTAGAAGGGGAAGACATGAGTTCTAATTCTGCATCAATCACTTTAGCTGTGTGAACCTAGACAAGATACGAACTCTCCATGCTTAAGCTTTCTCATCTATAAAATGGGAATAACACCATCTACATTGCAGAGTTGCATGGACCAAATAAGATAACGTATGTAAAACACTTTACAAACCTTAAAGCACTATATAAATGTTAGTTATTATTGTTATTGTTATTATTATTTTCCACTTTACAGAAGAAGAAATTGGGGCTTAGAGATTTTAAATGATTTTCTGTTGGTTATTCCATCAATAGGGCTACTAGGTGGCATGGTGGATAGAGCACTGGGCCTGTAATCAGGAAGGTTCATTTTCGTGAGTTCAAATTTGTTCAGTCCAATGCCTTTTTGCTCTGCCAGTATAAAATCCTTGATTCCTGAACTTCTATATTTACCTCCATCTAGACATTCTGGAATGGGCTATGCTTCTGATTTTAAACAGACTTCCTGGGCCCATTCAGGTCTGGATTGGGAACTCTGGGCACAAACTATTGTTTCTACTTCAGATATTATCACCTCCTGTTTCTTTCAATTTCAGTCCTGAAGGCAGGATCCCTAACCATTAATCTCTCTTTTCTTGCACTAGGTAGTTTCTTATTTTATTCTTATGCCTCCCATCCAATAGTCTGCATCTGTATTTCCCAGCTGCAAACTTTGGTAGAGGACTTTAGTCTGCCTGATAGAGCCACAAGGGGAAGCCTGCTCCTTAGTCCTACCAAGGGGATGGAGCTCAGGGGTGAGGGGTTGAAGAGAATAGCAAGGGTTGTATTATAAGCTGTTTTTATATTGCAAGTGTTCAATATTCACTTAACTGACATTGATTGAAGAAAGTATACAAAAATACACTTGGATATTTGAGCACAATTGAATTTTGTACCTTCACAGAAAACTGTATGATAAAATGGATGGAGAGCTGGTCTCGTAATCTAGAAGAGCTGGGTTCAAGTCCAGCTTATCTGTGTGACATTGGACATATCACTTAATCTCTCAGTGCCTTAGATGACTCTCTAGGTCTAGGACTATAAGATTCAGCATAGTTATAGGTCTGCAATGGTATAAGAAGTTCTCTTACTAGGAAGCCCCTCACAAAGAAAAAATCACAGGTTTTAACCAAAACCAAACAAACCAAGCAAAAATATGCCTCATGTCTTAGTCCTCACTCAGAAATGACCCCTTGCATCCTTCAAAGTACAGTGCAGGGGCCACAACCACCAGGAGCCATCTCCTAATCTCCAGAGCTCCTAGTTTTTCTTTCACTTCCATTCTAATAATTTTGTGTTGTCTTAGTATATTTTGTCCATATTTATCTATATGTGCACTGTTCCCTGCCTCCCTGAACTAAGTAGAACATAAATTCCTTGAGGGCAGAGAATGTTCCTTTTGTTTTTGTCCCCCTCTCCCCAAAGCTCTCAGCACAGTACCATAAGCTCAATACATGCTTCCTTAATTGAACTGAATTGGAAAACAAAAATGTGTACTTGTTTTAAGCACTTAATACACTCTTGTGGATTCATTTTTCTTTAGAGAATCACTATCAATACAATTTAGATATTTAAAAATCTACCTTTTATTTCAACAAAAATGCAAATGTAGTGAATTGCATAATGAAGAGCAAGAAGAAGGATGTGACTTGTTGCCATTTTTTATATCAGCAAGAATGATGTCTAGTTCATGATTTCTTTAATTTGGAAGCTTTAGAAGGAGACAATCTGCTTTAGGGGAAAGAAGTTGGAGGTAGAAGAAAGGTGGAATCCTATAACAGAGAATAATGGGGAAATCAGAAGGCCTATGTTCTAATCTGGCTCTGCCCACACAGCTGTGTGACAAGTCACTTGTCCTCTTAGACCTTAATTGTCTCATCTGTAAGATGAGGGGGCCGGACTATATGATCTCTGGGGCACCTGACCACTGGAAATGGGACTTTCAAGCCCGAACTAACTTGTTCGTTCATGGGCAATTACTTCTCTTTCCTGGGTTTTGGTTTCCTTCTCTGAAAAATGAAAAATTATATTAAATGATCTTTAAGGTTCCTTCAAGTTTTATAGTCTCAGCCTAGGGGCCACGAAAAGTCTAAATGAAGTAGCTTGTAGTGTTAAGTATAGAGTCATTAGTGATAGGGGACAGCTAGGTGGCGCCATAATGCACAGAGTACTGGACCTGGAGTCAGGAAGACTCACGTTCCTGAGTTCAAACCTGGTCTCCCACTGCAGTATCTTTGCCAAGAAAACCCCAAATGAGGTCACAAAGAGTTGGACACAACTGAAAATGACTGAACAACAACAACAACGTTAGTAATAGATCAGTCCACAATTAGTGAATGGGGAAACAGGCTGGCTAGGAACACGGAGGCTTTTGGAGGCTAATCAGAAAGTCTTAAGTAGATAACACAAAAAGAGCTGATGAGAGATTCCACACAATTTGAGCTCCTAAATTAGAAAACTGATATTATAATTTTCCCAATTTTTACTTTTTATAGCAAATTTAAATATGCATTAGGCAGAACCTTAGGTAAGAAAAATAAAATCTGAATGACTTCACATTAATAATACTACCACATATTTATACCTATTTAGAAACAATACATACACATTTACTATGTAAATTTGGATAAACCATTTAGATTCTCTATGCCTCAGTTTATTCCTTTGTAAAATGATCCTGTTGTCTATCTTGTTCATGAGCTTGGATTGATCACACTATAATTTTTGATCCCCACCAGCTAGGGAATCTTAATGCTAAAGTCATTTCCCCACCTCTGCCTTCCCCGACCCCAGTCCAGGGAGGGATCTATCAGTATTGTAGGTTCACTCAAATGAACTCCTTAATTGTCTCCCCTCTGCCCAAAGCAAGACAGGCGTCTCTTTCTAAGATACAGACCAATCTGACAAAAATAGCTAGAAAATACAGGTATATGAAGCTAAGGGTTCAGTCTGCACATGGATTGCTACAGAATGGAACTGGTATTTTTAATGAACTGAAGAGAGTTGGACCAACCATGCAGAAAAAATAAGTTTTATTTTCATAGGTAGACAGAAAATGAGTTTTGTAAAGGCCAAGATTATTAAGAATGGAAAGAGAGAACAAGAATCGAAATAATATTATTTGTTGATCCAAGGAGCTCAAAATTCTCAATAGACAAAAACGCTCTTACAGCTCTTTTCAAGGCAGGTAAAGGAACATAGAAGGTGAGGGGTTGACTAATGGTTTGCCCAGCACCAAGACCAGGCATTGTACCTTTTCTTTTTCTTTTTTTTAACTCATGTGACTCGTACTGGTGGTCCCATATGTTTGGAGTGTATTCTTCTGCCTCAGAAAACCCCTAATTTCCTTCAGTGCACATTTCTTGGATGACCCCCTACACTAGGCCTCTATGGAGCCCCCCATTTGTGAATGTTTTCACCCCCTCTTGCAAATGCTTGTTGTTACGTGGCGTGCTTTTTGCATTTAGTTGGCTGCTCATCTCTTGCACTCCTTCCCTTCAGGAGAATATAAGCTTCTTGAGAGGAGGGACTGCTTTTTTGTCTTGGTATCCCACGGATCTTAGCACAGGGCCTCAAGCTCTTTATCTGAGTTATTTCTCTAGAGCAGACCTGCGATTTCATAAGTGGAGGGGACTCCCAGTGTGTAAACTTCTTTCACCAATGCAGATCAATAAATTCTTCTAGGGTCTCAGAGAATGTACCAGCGCATTCCCTCTGAATTTATCGCCACTGAGTCCTGGATATATCTAGCTTGTAAATAGTGGTTTGCAGGTTATCATAATATTAATAATAATAATACTGATAACTGACATTTATATAGTGCTCACTATGCACCAGGCACCATGATAAATACTTTATAATTTTTATCTCATTTGGTCCTCTTAACAACCCTAGGAGGTAAGTGCTATTATTATTATCCTCATTTTACAGATGAAGAAAGGAATTAAGTGACTTGCTCAGAGTTACAGGGTTAGGAAATATCTGAGGCTGAATTGAACTCAGGTCTTCCTAATGCCAGGCGCAGCACTCTATCCACTGTACTACCTAGCTTCCCAGAATGGGAGCTCTTTAAGAATTCAGGATTTTTTGTTTTGTTTTGTTCACTCCAGTCATTTTTTCAGTCCTGTCCAACTCTTCATGACCCCATTTAGGGTTTTCTTGGCAAAGTGACTGGAATGTTTTGCGATTTCCTTCTCCAGCTCATTTTACAGATGAGGAAACTGAGACAAACAAGGTTAAGTAACTTGCCCAGGGTCATACAGCTACTAAGTGTCTGAGGCCACATTTGAATTAGGGCAGACGAATATTTCTGATTCCAGGTCCTGCATTCTGTCCACTGAGAAGCCTAGCTACCCTCTTTAAAAAGAGGGACTTTAAAAAAAAAATCTTTGTATTCTTAGGGCTGGACCATAGTACCTGGACCATAGTAGGTGCTTAAATAAATGCTTGTTGACTTGATTTGACCTGGTGTGCTGAGAAGTTAAATGATGTGCAGCGTGTGTCAGAGTTTGAGCTGAACCCAGCACTTTCTGACTTGATGGCCAGTTTTCTCTATCCCCTGATTCTCCATTTCTCATAGTTCTTACCCTGTGCATAGTAGGTGCTCAATATATATTTGTTATTTTTTTTAATCTCCATGTCTTTTCATGTGGCTAAAGATCCCATGCTTGATAATGAAGTAAGAGTAAACAGTTGCCCACTAGGGAATTAGAGTTTCTTGAAGCAGGAAGTGTTAATTACAGTTGGAGCCGTGGTAATGGCTTAACTACACATGACAGATTTTAAGACAGATTCCTTAATTTACATGACACTTTATAAAGAAAACAATGGATAGACTCTAAACTTGAAAAATAAGTAATTACAAATGTTAATCATTTTGGTCTCAGCTCCCATTTTGGATGTTTAGAACCTCAACATCTACCATGGTTATACAGAGGAAGAAAAATGCTAACTGTGTTTTCATTATGCTCCCCTCCGATAATCAATTATTTTCTCTGCAACTAGTTCCTCTGGGGCACTTAAAAGGAGAAATGTGACAGCCTTGTGCACTTGGCATCTACCTCTAGGACAGGATATCAGAGAAGAATCACCGAGCCAAGTCTCATTTTCAGTAAAGATTTGATTTGGCAAAAAATAGAACAAAATTGTATTCCTAATTCTTTTCTCCTTGCCTCAGAGTTAACCTAGGCTGTGTATATTGTTTTGCACTTCTTGAAATTCTGCTATTAATTTCAAAGGGTGGAAAATACTTTCAAGGCAGAGATACCACCAACCACCTGAAGGAGACAGTGACTATAAAACAGACTGAGATTACCACGCATGATGGGACCCCTTTTGCTCACAAACAAAATAGCACTGTTTATCTTGTGGCATCAATTCTAGTTAAACTGATGCTCCTGTAGATCCAACCAAAAAACATAGGAGAAGCTCCAATTCAAATTAATAAACAGACAAACAAGAAAATAACAAGATCATACATCATATGTTCTAAGGAAGGAATCTTAGGGGCCAATCTACTCTTGAATAGGCATCCCCTGACAAGTGGTCATCCAGTCTTTAATTGAGGATAACCAAGCCTAAGTTCATATAGGTGTTAATTGACAAAGGTAGGATTCAACCTATGTCTTTTGACTCCAATCTAAAACACTTTCAACTGCAACATATTAGCTCTTCAGCAAATTGTGTTGGATTTAGAACTGGAACCCCTGGATTGTGGTCACTTACCACCCATGGGACCTCAGATAAATCACTTCATTTCTCTTGGGCTCAAACTGTTTACCTATAAAATGATGGAATTAGACTGAACAATCTCTAAGGACTGTTCTAACTCCAATGTACTAAGATTCAGGAATTCAGTGAAAATATGATTCATGTTTTCTGATAATTGAAACCCAATGACATTTGCTTCTTTATTCCCTAGTTTTATGGTGTGTCCTTCCTATACTAAAGAAAGAAGGATTAGAGTCTGAGAGCTGCCATGATTCTCCTATATAGAGGCAGTGTGGTTTAATCGAGAAGTGCCAAACTCAGGAGTCAACAGACCTGACTGTGTAACCTTAAGCAAGTCAATTCATTCCTCTGGGCCTCAATTTCCTCATATGAAAAAATAAGGAGGTTGGACTACACAGCCCTTAAGGTGTCTTTTAGCACTAAATTGATAATTCCTTTCTGGAGCAAAAAAGTGGGAGCTGTGGAGTTAAGTTAGGGTGCAACACAGTGAGGTAGAGGAAGTGGAAGGATAGGAGGTAAAATATAAAAGGCAGGTAGAACTAAGATTGCAATGTTGATCAATGAATCAGGATGCTGAGAAAAAAAGAAGGCCAAGCTGAGACCCTGCTGATAGAGCATGTACGCCACAGTAGGCTGACAGGACCCTCTTTGTCTCTCAATACCAGACATGCTGTTTCTGCAGAGCTAACGTACCAATTACCTGATGCTTCTGTGCACTGCCCCATGAGCTTCCCATCTCTGCTCTCTAGCTCTCCCTGGTATGGGGTTCCATGCTCTGTGGGGCTTTCAGAAGTCATACTTGTGGTTGGGGTTGGGCTGTCCAATAACCCTGGCAGATTTCTCCCCCAGAATGCACTTTCCAATGACTGGGTCTAGGTAGGAACTCAGATTTTTGTCACTGAATCTCCTTGGCTGCAAGCTGAAATTTCATTTATAAATACAAACCTGTTTTTGTAGAAGACCCTTGGGGTTTGATTGCACATTTGCCATAGGGCGAAGAAGGGAAAACCTCAACTTTACAAGAGCTCTCCTTTGCTAACTCCACTCCCTGCCTCCACTTGCCCCACAAGTAATAGGCTGCTGGCTTAGCATGGGTTGCTGGCTGAAGCAGCTGCTTACCCACTTTTGCAGCAGTAGGAAACATGCTAACCAGTGAATATCACCAGGAAAGCCCATCCAGAGGCTGAGGGAATGATTAAATAAAAGACATCACCTTAAAACAATCAACTTTTATGAGTATTTGTGAACAAGAGCAACCTGTGTAATCTCAAATTACCAATCAGTTACCAAATGTAATGTAATGCAAAAAATTGTAATAGTAATACGTATTTACAAAGTCCTTTAAAAAGGAATTGTTTTCCCTCATTGTGACCCTGTGAAATAGGTAGTATACAGAAAGGCTAAATGATTTACACAAGGTTGAATAGCTAGTGAGTCCCAATACTGTGATATGAACTCAGTCACCTGACTCCAAGCCACCTCTCCCCAAACTTAATCAGATCATTAGTGGTTGGGTACAATAGCTATGGTGACACAAGAGTCCATCCAATGGACCCTTACCCCTTTTCATCACTCATTAGCCCAGGTATGAATTCATAGGTATACCTTTTACGAAGGATCACATTTCCCTGTTTCTCAGTCCCCAACCCTAGGTGCTCTGGGAAACCATAGGACTATGATCAACCCACTCCTTCCACTATTCTTTGAAGACAACTTGTTAGCTATATAAGGAGTGCTAAGAAGCCCTTTGGAAGCAGCATTGTCTACTGGACAGAGTTCTAAGCTTGGAGTCAGGACTGTAGAACACCTAGGTTCAAATCCTGCCACTTTTGCTTAACTAGGCTGGTGACTATGGACAAGTCATCTAGATACTATATGCATTAGGTATCTCTTTTGGACTCATCTATTAAGTAATAACAATAGCTAACATTTATTGATAAGCAGGCAGACTTCAGAAAAACCTGGAAAGACTTGTATGGACTGATGCTAAGTAAAGTGAGCAGAACCAGGAGAACATTGTACACAGTAACAGCCACGTTGTGCAATGACTGACTTTGATAGACTTAGTCCTTCTCAGCAATGCAAGGGTCTAAGACATCTCCAAAAGTCTCATGATGGAAAATGCTATCTATATCCAGAGAAAGAATCATGGAGTCTGAATGCAGATCAAAGCATAACTATTTGCTATTTTCTTTTCTTCTATTTTGTTTTGTTTCTTCTTTCTTGTGGTTCCTCCAATTGGTTCTAATTCTTCTTTACACCATGACTAATGTGAAAACATGTTTAATAGGAATGTATATGCAGAGCTTATATCAGATTGCACGTCATCTTGGGAAGGGAGGAGAGGAAGGAGGGGGAGAAAATTTAAAACTCAAAAGCTTATGGAAGTGAATGTTGAAAACTAAAAACAAGTTAATTAAAAAAAACAGGAAAAAATGAGAGTAACAAAATAAATGCTAGAGATAGCTTAAAAAACCAATAGCTAACATTTACATAACATTTATTATGTGTGAGGTGTTGTGCTAGGCACTTTACAATTATTATCTCATCTGATCCTCACAACCCTGGGGTAGTAGGTGCTATTATTATCCCCATTTTACAAATGAGAAAACTGAGGCAAACAGAGATTAAGTGACTTGCCCAGGGTCACAACCTAGTAATTGTCTTGAGGCTGCATTTGAACTCAGATCTTACCGTCTCCAAGTCCTGTGCTCTATCCACTATACCACCTAGCTACTGTCACAAATTGGCTGAGATCAACATTGGTGGGAGCTGTCATATTTGAAATGCCCTACTTTGCTAAGTTTGAGTATGGAATATTACAGAGAAATACAGAAGCAGAAAAAAAGGGTTCTGAATAAGGATAAGAAGCTCAAATATGGTCCCTTCATCAACTACTGCATATTTGTTATTCTCTTTAGGTTCTTCCTGTCATCAGATGCTTCTTCTTTGCATAGATTGATGTTAAATAAATTTTAATTCCATAACCATGGGATTATCTAACCAGAGTTGTCCTTCCACAGCTTTCTGCCCTCACTGGGGCAGCCGCCTAAGCAAGGACTCTCCTTCTGCCTTCCTCAATGAGTTATCTTCTATCACTTTCAATCCATCGACCAAGGTCTATATTGCCCTCTTAAAATCTCAGCAAGAAATGATCATTGATTATATGGGTCCCAAAAACTTCTGCCTGGTTTGCAGGCCTTGAAGACTCCTTCACCCCATTTTGAAAGTCCAAGTGCTCTAGCCTCAGCAGGAACTGCTATTTACCTTCTTATCCCACCTTTTGTTTACTGTATCCATGTAATGTATTATACGGGCTGGATCTTGTGGCCAGTTTATCCTTAATGGAAAAGTCTACTCTTCTACCCAAACCATGTTAATAGATTTTGAAATGGTGGCAGATATGTGTAGAGATGAATAGGACTCACAGCTACCTAGAGTTATGAAAAGAGTGACAGGACATTCTCCTGACTCGGGTAATTGGTGGCATGGACATAGTTGGAGGTTGGCCTCTGGGTGTTTGTAATGAAGTATGGAGTGGAATTTTTGTGTATGGAGGATAGAGTCAGTGTTTGTGTTTTCTGACTCCCTAGAAGCAGAAAGAGTGATTACTGAACATAATTGTGTGCAAGCAGAGTCATTAGCTACTCAAGCTTGTTCTGAAAACTGAGAGAATTCAAGTCACTGTGAGTGAATGTGTTTGGGGTACGAATCCCAAGGCAATTTAAAGGTGTGATTTTGGCCTTCTAGTTCAGATACCTGGAGGGTTTAGGTTATTCCTTTGGGTGAACTTCCATGGAGGAAACATGGGACTGACTGGAAACTTGCAGGCCCAAAGATGGTAGAGGCTCAGCTTTGGAAAAAGCAAGAGGGAGAGAAGATGGAAAATGGAGACCAAGGAGAAAATGAAAAGACGAGGCACTTACCTAGCACAGGAAATGAAAAGACCTGCTAGGAATATATTGAATGTAGCAAAGATTTTTAGAAAGATCAAAATAATGATTAGACATAGAAATATGCTATGGACAAAGAGAAGGAAGGTGGTACCAATTTCTCTGAGTATCAATGGGGTACTCCCTGCCCTTTCTTCTAATAGTAACAGGCTGAAGTTAGGAATATAGGTGAGGCTGGAAAGGTTGAGAATCCCAAGGGAAAGAAGGCACAACGTGCTTTAAACTGTCTACACATGTAACTTACACCCTTACTAAAAAGTGTCAATAGATTCTCTTGCTATTTATAATTGTGGTATGTAGGTAAAGGATCCCAATGCTTGGTGTGTTCCCAGTGGAGTGTGGAGCAGCTATTCAGTGCATATATTAAAATGGAGAGAAGGTATGAGGAGGAGTTGAGAGTCAGTGTGCTTTTTGAAGAGTGACTGGCTTATGCTATGTGAATAGAATGAACACATTCCTCTACTTCCTTTTAAATCCTGAGACTGTGTGTAGCTCTGGGTTCCAGTACCCTTATACAAAGTAATAAAAGCATTTGGGGGACTGTGAGGATAAAACCCTGACAGATGTACTGAGTCTGGTCTGTTCAGAATCCCCTATAGTAACCACACAAGAGAAAAGAATGCTCAGAAAGAAGCCGACAGACCCAGAGTCTGGATGTGAATATAATTAGTAGCAAGTGAGAAATGTGAGAAGGGAGAAAGGGAGGAAGAAGAGGGAAGGAGGGAGGAAGAGACAGAGAGAGAGATGCAGAGACAGAGAGAGACAGACAAGAGACAGAGACCCAGAGGAAGGGAGAGAGAGAGAAAATATTAATGCATATATGCAAGTCCATGTTACTTATAAGCCTTGGGCCTCCTGGCCTCATGCTATCATTCAATGAATTTGTTCTAGGGGCTTGATCCACTGAAACTAACTTGCTCTTTCTTCTGAAACCTAGGCAGCAATCGCCCTAGCTGCTAACTAGTCATTGAGCTAAACAGATAGGTCTACCAATGGCCAGTAGGCACTAGATATCTTTCTTTAGGGTTGAGAAGAAAAAAAAATCTTTCCCATTTCTGGGTCTCCTAGTGTTAATCTTTAAACTGTATGTTAACTAATACACTGTATTGGAAAGGAGAAACTTGGCACCGTGGAAAGAGCACTGGATTTTGAGTGTGAATCCTAATTCTGCCACTTACTCCCTATGTGTGACCTTGGCTAAATTTCTGAACCTCTCTAGGCTTTAGCCTCCTCCATTGTAAAATGTCAGCATTATCCATCTGTTAAAAAAAAGACATTGAGGGTCTTTTCCATTCCTCAGTTGACAATCCTAGAATCTAGTTGCTGAAGAAGAGACTGGAATCATCTTTATGGCAAACGACTTTTCCTATGCAGAACTCGTCATAGAAAATAAGTGGAAAGTTGGGAATGGAGCGACACATTTTATATACTTGGAGAGAACATATCTGGATATGTTCTGATTACCAAGGGATTTGGTGGGATCCAGTGGCCTAATAATTTGATAAGGTATTTGGGCCAGGGTGGCGGGGAGAGGTGGGAAGCTCTTCAGAATGAAATTCTGAAGACCTAGGTGGAAATTTTTCTAATGAAGAAAAAAGGGGGATCAGTCTGAAGAGACCAATGTGCATAAAATGGGGTTTTATCAAAAAGTTCAGATTGTTGGCTTGAGATGAATCCAGTAACATGAAATTGACCAGGACTAAAATTAATCTTCCATATTAAGGTTTAAAATAATAAATTTCAAAATGACAAAGTTGGTAGGCATGGATAAACAACAGTTCTTATGGGAAAGATATTAGGGTTTTTGTGCATAAGCTCATTGTGAGTTAATATGACATGGTAGCCAAAGGGGGAAAACATCCTTTCTAGAGTTACAAAAATAAAGCATAATGTCTGGAAGAAGGGAGCTAATACCTTGACTATATTCTCTCCTAATCAGGTCACATTTAAAATACTGAGTTCATTTCTGGGCACCATATTTTTGGGAAAAAATAATAGACAAGATGAAGAAACTGATCAAGATGATAGGAGGACCGTAGAATGTGACATAAGAGAAGAATTCTTTGAAGAAACTGGGAATATTTAGCCTGAATAAGAGAAGACATGATAGCTCCTTTCAAGTGTAAAGGGCTATCTAGTGGAAGAAAAATTAGACTTGTTCTGCTAATAAATAAATAATAAGGCAAGTAAGAGCATCATGTTTTCAGATAACACAAAGCTAGTTGGGAGAGCTAGCACAATGTATGGCAGCTAGGATTCAAAAATATCTTGACAGGCTAGAATGTTAGGCTGCATATAATAAGATGACATTTAATAGGAATACATTTAAAGTCTTGTACTTGGCTTCAAAAAACCAACTTCACAAGAATAATTAGTTTTGGGGGTTTTTGGGAAGAGCATAGCTAGAGAGAAGTTCATCTGTAAAAAGTTATCAGGAGAGGGAGAGTTATCAGACTAAGAACTAAGTTGAATCAACAGTGTTTTATGGCATGACAGCAAAAATTCTAACAAAAACAAACCCATAATAGGATTTTTCCCTTCCCCCCTCCCTGTGAGATTAATACAATTGAGTGTAAAAGAATCATTGAATTAATAAATAAAACTAGGAGTTGGTTTTATGAAAAACAAGTAAAATAGATAAACCATTGGTTAATTTGATTTTTAAAAAAGAGAGAAGAAAACCAAATCACTACTATTAAAAATGAAAAGGGCAAACATACCTCTAATGATGATTAAATTAAAGCAATTATATGGAGTTATTTTGCCCAATTATATGCCAATAAATTTAAAAATTTAAGTGAGGCAGAACATTTACAAAAATATAAACTACCCTAATGTGATTTTAAGCTGCATTAAGAACAACATAGCATTCAAGATCAGAAAGGTCAGAGTCCCGCAGTACAGTAGAACCAAATCTGGAGTACTATGTTTTCTTCTAGGTGCTATGTTTTACTAAAGGAATTGATAAGCTAAGTGTGTCCCAGGGAAAATGACCTTGGGATAATGATGCTTCCAGGAGGAGTATATGACTAAGCAATTACAAATACATTTGCCTGGAAGACATACAGAAAAGGAGAGGAGGTCTATAAAAAGATCTGGTCTAACAGAAAAGCAGTGTAGCATAGAGGAAGGAGTGTTAGCATTAGAGTCAAGAGACCTGGGTTTGAATCCCAGCTCAGCTCTTGCTGTGTTACCATAAGAAAGTGAGTCAATTAACTACTCAGTGACTATTTCTCCATATGTAAAAATGGGGACAAAAGTGCTTTAGTTAAGTCCTTCACAAAGTTAAGTGCTCTATGGAACTAAAGGTCCAACTCAAATACATACAGACAGACAGATATATACACATGCACACACCTATGGCATATAATAAGAGTTATCATTATTTTGGTGCTGGAGAAGACCCTTGAGAGCCTCTTGGACAGCAAGGAGATCAAATCAACCAATACTTAAATAATTTAATTCAGACTATTCATTGGAAGGTCAAATACTGAAACTAAAGCTTAAATACTTTGGCCACTTGAAGAGAAGATGGAACTCATTGGAAAAGACCCTGATGTTGGAAAAGATTGAAGGCAAAAGGAAAAAGGGATAGCAGAGGATGAGACGGATAGACAGTGCCATAGAAATGTTGAACGTGAACTTGACAGGCTTAGAGAGATAGAGGAAAACAGAAGTGGTTTGGTCCATAGGGGTCACAAAGAGTTGGACATGACAATGACTGAAAAATAACACCTTTAGATGCTGTGTGTGTATGTATACATATAAACACATATACATGTATCTATATATGTAAACACATATATATATGTATATATGTTATATATGTGTGTATTTAAATTATCATTGGTCATACCTAAAAAAAAATACCCTGCTATGCCTGGATTAGGAAAGGGTTAACAGCCAGGTACATGCAAGCAGGAGAAAATATGTACTTTATGGAGAAGGGCTATATGTTCACAGAGAAATAAAGTGACAGATCACATATAAGCTAAGGATAAGTCAGAATCTGGGTGTCAGGGATTGTCTAATTGCCATAGAAAATACACAATAGTGGTTGCCAAGTGTGGGCCAGGTCATGAGACAGGTAATTGATATAAATATTGGAGGGGAAGTGAAAGAAAAGTGTCCATAACAACTGAGAGGTGATCAATAGTCAGACAAACCAACAGAATACCAGGTACAGTACATTAGCTAAGTAATAATTTTTGCCACACTCTGATAATGCACCTAATCTCAGACACATTTGAGCGTAAAGGACCTCAGAGGTCACCCCAGGACAACCTCTACCTGAAGAGGAATAGCATTTCTAAATTTCTCTGACAAGGGCTTATTCATTCTTTCCTTAAAGACTCTATCCTAGAGGACTGAACTCTTTTGATTACAGAACTCCTATTCTGAGGTTCTTCTGACCTGATTTAAACATATCTCACATGGTTAGCTCTGTCAAAGTAGCATCAGCTATGCTTTACCTAACTCCCCTTCTTCACACCAGCTGTCTTGCCACCCAGACAAAAGACCATGTGGCCACAGGACAAGCTTTGTCCTTCTCTTCACCTTCCCCTCAATCCTGCCCCCATTTCTCTCCTTCTTGAAGTTCTGGAATAATAATAAAATTACTACTGCCATTGTTGGTAGAAAGGGAATGTTTATTTACTCCTCCCGTGGCCCTACTGTTATCATTGTAGTAACAATTTTTCAAAAAAAAAAAAAGACCTTTCTCTGCACCAACACTTCCTTATATGTATAGTTTTCCTCATTACATCAAAACCTCCTTCAGGGCAGGCTTTTCCTCTTTTTTATATTTATATTCCCAGCATTGAGCACAGTGCTCAGCATTTAGTAAGTTAATAAATCTTTCCTTCCTTCCTTCCTTTCTTCCTTCCTTTCTTCCTTCCTTCATGCCTTGATTCCTTCTTCCCTTCATTCATTCACTGCTCTCTCTCAGGAGCAGAAATCCAATGGTGTCCAAAGCAGCCCATTCTCTCTGGGACCAATAGCTTTAATTTTTTTTTAAATATTCTTTATACATAGCCACAAAGTATGCCTCACTATTTCTTCAACGCTTTTGCTACTTGTTCTGCCCTCTGGGAACAAACAAAATAAATCTAATCCTTTTATCTTGGGGCTGCCCTATAAACATTTGAAGACAGCTGTCATGTCCCTGATGACTTCTCTTCTCTAGGTTAAAAATCTCCACTTCATTCAACTGATCCTCATCTAGCACAGTTTCCAGTTCTTTCACCATCCTAGTCACCCTTTTCTGAAGATGTTCCAACTTGTCAGCTTACTTCCTGTCACATGGTGCCCAGAACTGAACACAATACAAGTAGTCTGACAAGGGCACAGTAAAAGGACACTGATCACCTCACTCCCTGTGAATGTCTTCATTAGTGTAGACTACAACCATAATTAATCATTAAAGTTTGGGGGTTTTGGAAGCGGTGGTGGTTATGGAAGGGACAGCTCCCATGGATCAATATGGTGTAACAGAGAGCCCACTTTAGAGTCAAAAAGAACCAGATTTAATTCCTGTCTTGATACATACTGGATGTTCTGAACTATGTAAGCCAGACCTAGCAATTTAACCTTTCAGTGCCCCTAGACAACTACATAAGACTGTAAGTTGTAAATTAGTTATTTAACTGCATGGGGGGTGGGGGAGAGAAGCAGGGAGAATTGCCAACATCAGTGAAATCACAGAGATAGACCAGCTACCAAACAAATATTCTCCCTGTTAGCTCATAGCACTAGGTTATAATCTGCTAACATCTGCAAGTCTTTTCTACCTGAACTGTTATCCATTCATAACTTCTCCATCCTTTGTACCTGCAAATGAATTTTGTGACCCATTCAGGAATTTACATTTATTGTTATTAAAGTTCTTTCACATAGCCGGCTAGTGGGTGCCTGAGGCCAGATTTGAACTCAGGAAGATGAGTCTTCCTGACTCCAGGCCGGCACTCTATGCTCTGTGCCACCTAGTTGCCTCAATTATTTTATTAATGCCCTTTAAAAAAGTACTATCATTCACCAATCACCCATCCCTTTGCAAAGTGGAACCCTCCCTTGTAACAACAAAGTACAGTTAAGCAAAACACACAATGCATGGCAATGGTTGACAGGGTAGATCACATTCCATAGTCATATAGCACACTATTCATCTTTCCCCAAAAAGGAAACCATTCTTCGCTGTTAGTCATCTGAAGTCACAGTAGGTGACTGGAATGATCAGTTACGGTGTCATAGTATCATAGGTTTAGAGCTGGAAAGAACCTTAGAAACCACATAATCCAGTTTTCTTATTTTATAAGAGAGGATCAGCTTTTCAGGAAGCTTACGGATCATCTAGTCCAACTCCTTTCTACAGATGATGAAATTGAGGCCCAAAGAAGATTGGTGATTTTTGGAAGGTCACACAAGTACAGAGTAGCAGGGTCAGGATTCAAATCCAGACCCTTGACTCCAAATTCTGTCTATCTACTTTCCATCTCACTAAGGCACTTCAACTTGACTGTGATTAAAGATAATGTTATCACCTGATAGGAACAGCATATAGACAGAATCAAGAATTATAATAAGAAAAATAAAGATACCATTTGTAAATAATCACAGATGATCATGTAATTGTAATTTTAAAGAAAGGATCTTATCAATGACAATGTGCTTTCCCATATATGTATGCATGTACATACAAATATGACTTTATTCCCCTAGCCCTATGGAGCAGATAGAGCAAGGTTTATTATCTCCATTTTGTAGATGAAGAAACTGAGACAAAATAATTTCCCCAAAGTCATAAGTCTAGGAGGAGGGCAGATAAGAGACTTGAAACAGGGTCTCCTTAGGTTCCTGGAAATCCAGTGCTCTTCCCACTAATGCTTTGGCTGTGAGGTATGCCATCAAAATTGAACTTCAACCTAGAAATCTCACTTGTTTGAATTTTGACTCCAATAGTTACCCAATTATATTAAGGGATGAGCACTTTCCTATTTGTCACAGTCAGTTTGAGATCAGCACTCTTCTATCCTTAGCTTTTCTTTAAGGTTTCTCTAATGTAAGGGCAACCAAGGGCAACCAAGTAGCACAGATTTGACTCCAAAAGCCAAGTCTTCTGTTATCAATTCCTGTCTTCGTGCCAGGTGCTCAGGACAACCATTAGGCAGTGGGCTGTGACCTTGAGGTCCAGCATTGCTGCTTTTTGCTCAATAAGTGGATTGTCCTCATTTCAAGATTTAGGATGCAGAGAGTAATGCCCTTACACAGCTGGGTAGGATAACAAAATCTTTTAGTGCTCCAAAGTGTCAACAGTTTAGTTGACAAGGTTGACTTAAAGTAACTCTGTTCCAAGCTTTTTCAGAAATCAATTCAGTCCAGCCAGACTGTCTAATGGTGTATCTTATGCAATCACATAAAGGAGGGGAAAACACCTAAAACTGTGATCATCTCTAATATATGTGCAGGTATACCTCATTTTGTCCAATGATGTCTTTTTGATCCAGAATTGCTAAGCATATACCCCCAAGACATAGGGCCAGGTCTCATAAATACAAAAGTGTTTACAACAGCATTTTTAATAGCACCAAAGAAATGGTCCTATGTCCTAAGATTGTCCAAGTGTCCTAAGATTGGGGAATTGCTGGTCAAACAGTGATGCATGAACATAATGGAATACTCTTGTGCTATAAGAAATAATGACTAAAGAATTGAAAGAACCTTGGGAAGATGTATGTTCTGATACAGAAAACAGAACTAATAGAAATACTGACACATTTATCACAATGATGTGAAAAAAGGGGGCAAGGAGGGAACATACTGGATTTGAAGCAAAAAAACCTGAGTTCATTCCCCAGCTATGTCCCTTACCACTTGTGAGACCTTGGTCAAGTTATTCAACCTCTATATACCTCAATTTCCTCATTTATAAAATAAGAGGATTAGACTACGTAGTTTCTAAGGTTCTTTCCAGCTCTAAATTTATGATACTATGACACCATAACTGATCGTTCCAATCACCAACTATGACTTCAGAGTACTAACAGGGAAGGATGCTTTCCTCTTTGGGGAAGAAGAGTAGTGTACTGTATGATTATGAAATGTGATCTACCTTGTCAAGCATTGCCAGGTATTGTTTATTTTGCTTAACTGTACTTTGTGGCTACAAAGAATGGTTCCATTTTGCAGAGGGATGGATAATTGGTGAGTGAGAGTATTTTTTTAAAAGAACATCAGTAAAATATTTGGGGCAGCTCGGTGGCACAGTGTATAGAGTGCTAGGCCTGGAATCAGGAAGACTCATCTTCCTGAGTTCAAATCTAGCCCCAGACACTTGCTAGCTGTGTGACCCTGGGCAAGTCACTTAACCCTCTTTGCCTTAGTTTCATCATCTATAAAATGAGCTGGAGAAAAAAATGGCAAATCACTCCAGTATCTTTGCCAAGAAAAGCCCAAATCAGGTCACAAAAAGTCAAACACAACTGAAAACAACTGAACAACAACATATTTATTTAAATTTTTTAAAATATGCATGTTAAGTCCCCTTCTCCAGGGTAGATCACTTGAAAGGAACTCAGTAGTGGTAGATCATTCTGCAAACCAAAAGACAGTTCAATAGATATTAATTACACAAATATTATATGCCAGTTCCTTTTGTAAACTTAATACATTCAAGGTTCACATTAATCACTGAGGGAGACAGATACACAATTACAGAATCTTGAGTCAATAAAGAGGTCAGAGGTTAACTCTTCCAACACCTACCTGACAAGAATCTCTTCCAAAACCTGATGCAAAGATTAATAGGATACTTTCCCTGTCCCAAAATGAGTTTACAATTCCCTAAGAGGATTAAAACAAATACACATACAAAATAGTATAGAAGTTCCCAAAAAGGCACAAATTCACAAATCAAGCTAATCACACTGACAATATAAAAGTATGATCCATTGTTTCATTTGGAATCTCACTGCTGCTCGGTAATCTTCTATTCTACTCTTATTGATTCCCTCTCTCCATCCCTACACTGCTTGTTACAAAAGTTTTCCTCTCTTTTCAATTCTATCATTGAACCCCTGAAGTCTACACTAAAAGCAGATGACTTGTCTGTTCGTTTCAATGATAAGATTGGGACTAAGAGATAGCCCATACACCCCAAAAACATCCCACATTATTACATATCGATTTTCTCCTTCCTTCCTGTCTCAGGGGAAAAGGCATTACTACATTTTGCTTTAGCTAATCCCTTTACCTTTTTCATATCCCTACTACAGCATTCCTCTCCTCTCTCATGCATTTTAACCCCTCCCCTCCCAAATTCCTCAACTACTGGTTTAGTCTTAAATATATAAATGCAGGCTCAGGGTTTTCCCTTGACCTTCCCAGACTGTCTTAGACACTATCCTGTCCCTATTCCCCTGCATGACCAATCTTCTCTTCTCAATTGTTCATAATCTGACTTTCAGCACCACCACCCTACTAAAGCTACTTTCTCAAAGTTCAAGAGATGGTCTAATCCATAAATTGATTCATTCTCTCTCTGTCTCTCTTCTCTCTCTCTCTCTCTCTCTCTCTCTCTCTCTCTCTCTCTCTCTCTCTCTCTCTCTCTCTGTCTCTGTCTCTCTCTCTCTCTCTCTCTCTCCCCCCCATTTCAGTCTGGCATCTTCCTTGACCTTTCTGCCTCATTTGATATTTTGTTGACCACCCAATTTCTAGAATCCTTCTCATCACTTGGCTTTGGAGATAATATACACATTTGTTTGTACTCCTACATTCCTAAATGTATCTTCTTTATTGTCACACATCATTCTCCTCATGCTCTCCAAATTCCTTAAGATGAGTATTCCTTGAGGTTCTTCCTTTGACCCTACTATTTTCTTTCTCACCAGAGATAGCTGATGGCCACTGTGCTAGGACTGAAGTCAATTCAAATCTGGCCTCAGACACTTATTACTTGTGTGACCCTCAGCAAATTATTTAACCTGCATTTATCTCAGTTTCCTCAACTGTAAAATGGAGATAATAATATTTGCTACCAGACAAGTTTGTTGTGAGGATCAGTTAAGATAAGATTTGTAAAAGTGCTTAGAAGAATGACAGACACTTAATTAGTGCTACATAAATATTTATTCCTCCTTCCACCTCTTTTTATACTCTTTTCCTTAACAGTATCATTCATTGCTTCGGTTGAACCATTGGATCTATAAAAATAATCATTAAGTCTTTATCTCTAGCCTTAACATTTCACTAGCACCACATTGTCAAATGCTTATATAGAAACTTTATCTGGATAATACCCCATCACTTCAAATTCTACATTCCCAATAGATCTTATCATTCCTCAAAATGGGCTTGTCCTCTATCAGGGGCATCCTCATTCACTGTATCTCCTATGATCCACACACATTTCTCTCTTTCCCATATTCTATGTATGGCCTAGTCAAATTGGCTTTCTTGCTGTTTCTCACACACAACACTCCATCTACCATCTTTATGGCTTAGCCCTGACTGTACTGCATGCCTAGCATATGCTCCTTCCTCATCTCAGCTTCTTAGAATCTCCTGGTTTTCTTCAAGACTCAATTTCAGTGCCACCTTTTGATGAAGCCTTTCCTGCCTCACCCTCACCCCTTTACCTTTCCTCTATGTCTCTCTATGTTCCTTTAAATCCAATACTCTTTTCACTATGCTTTACCTGTGAGGGATGTCATCAAAATGAACTGAACCCAGAAGTCCTACTTGTTTAGATTATCAATCCTATATCAATGTAACAACAACAACAATCTATATGACATTACAATTACAATAATCCCACACTGAGCATAATGAAGTCAGTCGCTAAGAAATGATTGTTGATTGACTGACTTAAAATCTGGTTGTTTCCTTTTTGCATCTTCTTTTTCCCAGCATGGCACAGTGGAAGGTACTCTGAACTTGAGGACCTGAGTTTGAGTCTTGGTTCCGTGACTCACTACTTCTGTTACCTTGGGTAATTACCTTGACCTCTCTAGGTTCTAGTGTCCTCATCTATAAAAGTCAAAGATTGGACTAGATGATCTCTAAGGTACATTCTAGCTCTAAAGCTATGGTCCTATGAAATATTATCAATTCTACATCTCATCTCTACTCTATCCTCCAAATTAGCCTTCATATTGATTCTAAATCATTTTCATATCACTTCCATGATCAAAATTTTGCAATGATTTTCTTCTTACTACTAAATAAAGTTCAAATTTCTTAGCTTGCAATTTAAGGCCTTTCACAATCTAGTGATAGGTAACCTTTCCAGGCTTATATCAATTCTTTTCTTTTACTCTATGCTCTGTAGAAAGCAGAGTCCATGCTATAAAGACCTTGCTCTCTTCCCTTTGTAGTTTAAGTCATAGTCTTCTCTATCCCTCTAAAGCTCTCACATTCCCTGATTCTTCTCCTACCTTGGATTCCTATCCATTCATTAAAGCCCAATTCAAGTAGCATCTTCTCCAAGAAGTCCTGGACCCTCTCAGCTTTCTATTCTTAGGTTTCACAAAGCACTTTTTGTTCATGGTGTGTTATACACAGTAGACACTTAAAGAAATGCTTGTTTGAATTGAATTGAAGGAATGTGATGTATTATTTCAAAGTAGTTATTTGTGTATGTGTGCTTAAAAATCTACTGTACTCTAAGCCCCATGAGGACAGGTACTGTATCTTACCCAATGGAAATACCATAAAAATGAATTACCGGGGCATAGTCTCCATGAGAGAAGCAGGAAAACTTCCAGAATTAACTGATGAGGTTATTAATTCTCCATTTTCATCATTCCTAGGATTTGATATCACCCAAAGAATGGTTCTAGCATGCCCTACCTCATTTTCTAAAAGTCCAATAAGGTGCCAGATGGGCAGGCATCACTGAGTCACTTGGACAGGTTCCTTAAAAAGTGTGTTGGATTTTTTTAGTACATATTATTTGGTTCTTAGAAGTGATGAGTTTAAGCTGCACGCAAATAAAAATGTCGGACAATCTGACAGCCAAGGGATGGGTAGCAGTATGTTGACAGAACATGAAAGATAAGGTGAAATGTCATTAGCATAATATTGGATTTTCATCCTTTGTCTTCTAATACCACCACTACCAGCCATCCCCCTAAGAATTCATAAAAAAGGTTAAGAAGTAGACATCAAAACATTAGACCTTATAGGTGAAAATTCTAGAGGAAGACTGAACACTGCCATCCTTAAGTAGAAATTAGCTTATCTTTTGAAAACTTCTAGCACCTGTTTCCCTCCTTCCCTTCCTTCTTCCCTTTATCCATCCTTCCCCCTTCATTTCTTTTCTTTATTTCTTTATTTGTCCTTCCTTTTCTTTTTATTCATTCCTTTCCTCCCTCATTTAATTTCTCCTTTCATGTCTTTTAATTTTTCTTTCTCCCCTACTGCACTTCTAGTTCTCTTTTTTCTTCCTTTCTTTCCTTTCCTTTCTTTCTTTTTTCTTTATTTCTTTCCTTCTTTCTTCTCCTCCTCTTTTTCCTCCTCTCATTCATTCACCAAACAATTATTAAGCATTTACCATGAGGGTGACTCTGGATACAAAAATAAATATTATTAACTGATGAATACATAACCCTTTTACAGTTGCACCATCTTTTGTATGCATTATCTTTTTTTCTATTCTGACAAGAACTCTGTATAGTAGATAACCCAAGCATTGTTATTCTCATTTTACAAAGAAGGAAACTAAGGCTCAGACAGTCTTATCCATGGTCATATTTTAGGAGGCAGTAGACTTAGGAATTAAATTCATGTCTTCCCACTCTAAGACCAGCACTCATTCCACTATACCATCATACCCGCCTTTTGGTAGTTTATGCTGTCGTAGGGGAGATGAAATGTGACAAAAGAAACACTGTAACACGCAGCAGAATTTGAGAAGTGAACAAGAAAAATGACAGAATACTGTGACAATGTATTGGGGTGAGACACTACTTTCACTTTGCAATTTCTTGTGACAATATCTTCAAACAATTATTCACTGACCTACTACAGCAGGTTCATTATCATTCTGCCGGCTACAAACACAGTTCTCCTAGAGCTTAGTGCATACACTATGACAGCACCTTAAATGAAAACCTCACTGAACACAGCTTTCCAAAATAAGATAGTATGAAAGTAGATAGATAGAATTTCTACCTATTTTATCAATATTTGACCCCTGTGTGCCATACCTCCTCCAGGAAGCCTTCCCTGATTTCCCCCTCTCGAAAAGAAGCAATTCTTCTATAATCTATACCAGGAGTGGGGAACCTGCAGCCTCGAGGTCACATGTGGCCCTCTAGGCCAGAGATTCCCCATCATTGTTTCATAGTATATTATTCTTTGCATGGGCACTTCTCACTGTCCTTTATATTATAGTTTATTTATCTCCTATTTGTCTTTATATCTCCCCAAAATCTATTACAAGATATTGAATATAGATATATAATAAACATATGTTGAGTGACTAAAAAAAATGCATCAGTTTGTAGAGGCTTCTTGAAGTAACAGTGATTCAAATATGTCATTTGGAAGAAAGAAGAATCCTGGCTGAATGAAACCTCCTGGACTGTGTACCTAATATGTGCTTTTCTTCCTGCCAGCATCAAAACAACCATGTCTACATTAGCTCTTTATCTTCTAAGGGTTTCATGGGTGTTTGATTCTCTCCTTTCACAGTCACAGAATCACAGGATCTCAGAGCTAGAAGGGACCTCAGAAGGCATCTAGTCCAACTTATACTAGAAAAAAAGAAGCCCCTCTTTAGCAGCCCTGACTAAGGAAAGGGAACTGAACAAGCATTTATTAAACACCTACTATGTGTCACCTACTATGCGCCCACCACGTACTAAGTACTTTATGATTATTATTTCATTTGACCTTCACAACAATCCTGGGAGGTAGATCCCTTTATTAACACCCTTTTACAAATGAAGAAATGGAAGCGAATGGAGATGAAGTGACTTGCTGAGGTTCACCTAGCAAGTTAAATATCTGAGGCTGGATTTGAACTCAGGGCTTCCTGCCTCTAGTCCCAGCACCTATATCTACTGTTGTGCCTTGCTGCCACTAACAATGTGGTCATTAGCTTGAAAATGACCTCTGGGGAGAAACTCATTTCACTTTGGGACAACTCTATTAGAGAACTTTTCTTTACATCAACCTACTTGTACAAACTGCTCATAGTTATGTTTCCTAAGGCCACACTTAACAAAACAAACTTCTCTTATGTGGCAACTCTTCAAGTTCTTAAAAATAGGTATTGTTGAACCCATACCACCAACCTCCAACTATTCTTCTTAAGTCAAGTCATATAAATAAGCATTTGTTAAGCTCCTATTATGTTCCAGGCATTGTACTAAGCACTGGGGAAACAACAAAAGACAAAAGATGGTCTTTGCTCTCAAGAAGCCCACAGGCCAAAAATCCTTATTTTCTTCAACCAATCCTTATATGGTATAGACTTGAGGCCCTTCACTATCTTTTTTTTCCCCTCCAGTATCCTCAGTGACATCAATGTTGTTGTTGTTCAGTCATGTCAGGCCCATTTGGGGTTTTCTTTGCAAACATACTGGAGTGGCTTACCATTTCCTTCTCCAGCTCATTTTACAGATGAGGAAACTGAGGCAAATGGGATTAAGTGATTTGTCCAGGGTTGCATAGCTAATATGCCTCAAATCTGAGGCCAGATTTGAACTCCAGGCCTGGCACTGCACCACCTGGCTGCCCACAAATTTTCAATGGCCTTCCTAAAATAGTATATGCAGAATTGGACCCTCCAGATGTAAGCTGACCATGTCCTCCAGTAAGTTCTGTGGCTTCCTCCCATGCTAAATTACCTGAGCAGCATCTCCAGCTGAAAAAAAAAACTGTTTACTGCCTACAAAGCCAAACCAGGTTGTAAGAAAATAACTTTCTTCCTCAACAATCTCACTGTTGTTTTGGTATAAGATAGAGAGAAAGCAGTAAGATGGAAAACACAAAACCTTTAAATCGACCTCAAGACAGAACCATGCCATTGCATCTTCCTGACATTTCATTTATCATGGGATTTAGAACTGGAAGTGTATTTCAAGAATCATCTCCTCTAAACCACTTATGTAATGGATGAGGAAACTGAGGCCACACAGGGGAAAGCAACTCAGCCAGGGTTATACCAGGAGTAAGTGACAGAGCCAGAATTCACATCTAGGTTCTTTTACATCAACACTAATGCTCTTTCTGCCTCACCAGACTTCCTTTCTGGTCCCTGGCACTTGAAGCTTATGTGAGGAAGTAAACTCACTAGTTTCAAATCACTTATGCAAATGTTTAATCCAACTCACCTAAGTAATCAGTCAAATCAGAAGCATTTATTAAGCCCTTACTATACGCCAGGCAGAATCCTAGGTGCTCAGGACATAAATATATAAGGAATGCAACCATGCCTGCTCTCAATGAGTTTACAATCTAATGAGGAAGACAAGTATATATATACACATGAACACAGAATTAGCCCTTGGGGAATCAGGAAAGAAAGGAAGGAAAGAAGCATTAAAGGCCTACTATGTGCCAGTAGCTAGATGGCTCAGTGGATAGAACACTGAGTTTAAGTCCAACTTCAGATACTTACTAGCTGTGTGGCCCTGGGCAAGTCACTTAACTGCTATTTGTCTTAATCTAGTGGAGAAGGAAATGGCAAACCACTCCAGTATCTTTGCCAAGAAAACTCCATACAAGGTTACAAAGAGTTGGACACAGCTGAACAACAACAACAATGTTCCAGGAACTGTGCTCAAAGTGTTTCAAAATGTTATCTCATTTGATCTTCACAATAGCCCTGGGTAATAGGTGCTGTTATTATTCCCATTTTCTAGTTAAAGAAATTGAGTCAGGAAGAGGTTAAATGATTTACCCAATGTCAGAGAACTAATATGGCCATTTTTGAACTCATGTTCAAATACAGACTAATGTCTCTATTCACTGCCCTATCTGGGAAAGGCTTCATGTAGGAGATGATAATCGACCTATGGACTAAGGTATGTGAATAAAGAGAAGGCATCAGATATGAAATGATGTAGTCAAGGCAGAAAGAAAGAGATTCATTAAGTGATTGGATATGGTGGATGAGAGACATTGGGCAGTCAAGAATGACAGTAAGTTGACTGCGGTTACAAACGTATTCTAGATCTAGTGAATGTTGTGAACAATACATTACATTACATTACAATACATTACAAAAGAATAGGAGCTCAACTATGGTTTTACTGGTCCAGAGAACTCATAGGTAAATAAACATCCTTTACCAATGCAGGTAGTCATCTTCTCTGCAATTTACAGTCTTAGAGAGATGCCTCGACCATGAGAGGCTAAGTGACTTCCCAAGGGTTAGAGCTATTAGATGGCAGAGATGGGACTTGAATCCAGGTTTTCCTGGTGCCTAGACCAGCTCTTTATTGAGTTATATACTCAAGAGATGGCAAAGAGGCTGGTCTTGCTGGAGGCTAGGACACCTGAAGTGTGGGAGTATGAGAAATAGAAAAGGAAGAGGAACAAGGAGAAGAATGAAAAGGGTGAATATTTTTGATACTTTCTTCATGGCCTACCCAGGAACCCACGGGGCTTGTTGCAGTCACCTTCTTATCCAAAAAAAATTCACTAAGATTTAAAGAAAGAGGGTTTCACAATTATGATCCTTATGTACTTGGGGACCAAAAATGCAGAGAGAAGTTAGTGGTAATGACAAATTAAATATACATTAAAGATTTTTTTCCCAGTCAATGGGATTAAGGAATTAATGGCATTAAATTTATATTAATTATCCTTGATGTTAATATCACTTATTAATTTTAATTATGTAACAACAGATTGATTCTCTGCCTTACTTCCACTTAGCCAAAAAGCAAATTCATAACCCTAAATCTTGACCTTTGCTCCCCAATTGTATGAATGGATATTGAAGAGTCAACCTGTTTGGGAAAGCTGGTAGCAGTAGTAACAAGGTAATCTTGATCATGAATCATATTTATGAAAGAGATCTTGGACCTGAGCTTTTTGCATAATCCATTTCCTATTTTTAGTGCCCAGAAGAAGAAAAAAAATGTGTCATTTAACTAAGTCAATGACAGGACATTTTCCCCATTGACTATAGTGCTGGATACATCTAACTCTCACAGTTGCCCAGTAACCAGCTGTGCCCACCAGGAGATGTGCCTGAGTTGCTTCCTGTCACCAGCATTATAGCAAATTAATCTGTTCTACTATACAGAACCTATTATTGAAAAATAAAGAAGGGTGACTCCTTAAAAGCCTCAGAAAAAAAAAACAACCTGCCCTTTTTCTCAGAAGAATAAATTGCCCAGTTCAACTAAATCAAATGTCTAGCATGTAAATGCTAAATTTCATATTTCACATTTTTGCCAATTTACCATTTACCAATCTCTTGGTAGGAAGACATGGATGGTGTGCTTATCAATTGGTCAATGCCCAAAATCTGGGAGAGGTAGCTAGCATTCTGGAGAAGAATCAGTATGTAAACAGACCTCCAAAGGCTAGGGCTTAATCCAATAAGATGAAGCTTAACATAGATAAATTTAAAGTCCTTCTGTGGCTTAAAAATCAACTTCACAAATGCATGATGGGGAGGCATGGTTAGGTGACTGGTTATCTGAAAAACATTAATAATAGCTAACATTGATACAGCATTTTAAGATTTGTAAAGCACTTTACAAATATATCTTTTAATCCTGTCAATAACTCTGAGAGGTAAGCGCTATTCCTATTCCTATGTTACAGGTGAGGAAACTGAGGTGGGCAGAATTTAAGTACCTTTCTCAGAGTCACACAGATAGTTAACTGTCTGAGGTGAGATTTGAACTCCAATATTCCTGACTCCAAGACCAGCACTCTATCCCCTGTGCCACATGAGGTTTTAGTTGTGACCAAAAAAGTTAATGGGGTCTTAGGCTACATTAAGAGCGTCACACTATCCAGAATGAAATGACTATCTCATTGTCCACAACTTTGGTAGGACCAAATTAAAAACACATATAACATACTGTTCTATATATCTTTTTTTCAAAGGATATTGGTAAGCTTGAAGGCATCCAGAAGACAGTGAGTGGGTGGCAAGAATACTGGAGATGAGGTCATAGGAGGAACACCTGATAAAAGTAGTGATGTCTGGATGTGAGAAGAGAAGACCCAAGAAGGATATGACAACAGCCTTCACATATTTGCAAGGCTGTCATGTGATCAGTTACATCGAGACTTTAATACTTAGCTAGGTGGCTCAGTGGATAGAGCACCAGCCCTGAAGTCAGGAGGACCTGTGTTCAAATCCGGCCTCAGACCAAACACTTGACACTTACTAGCTGTGTGACCCTGGGCAAGTCACTTAACCCAATTGCCTTAAAAAAATACTTAACTCCAAAAGGCAGAACTGGGATCAGAGGATCATAGATAAACAGTTGATAGGGTTCTTAGAGGCTTTCTAGTCCATATATATATATGGACTCTCTCTCTCATTTTCAAATGAGGAAATTGAAGCCAAGAGAGGTTAAGTGATTCACCCAATATCACTTAGCTAGGAAGTGTCTGAGGCAGGATTTAAGGCCAGGTTGTCCAGTCTCCAAATCTACCATCTATTCATTGTGCTATGTTCTTTCTTCACTATGGGCGCAGATGCCAGAGAGCCATATTTAGACCCAGTACAAAAATAAATTTCCTACTAACTTGAGTTGTTCAAAAGTAGACTGAATTGTATTAGGAGAAACTTGATTTCCCCTCAATGGGAGTCTTCAAGTAGAAGCTGATGACCATTTGAGAAGGGACATGTTAGAGTAGTTTGACCTTTGAGATCCTTTCGAACTCTGAGATTCTGTGGCTCCAATAAAATCAAATCAACAAATATTTATTGAGTACCTGTCACGTGCAAAGCTGAGTGAAGAATACACAGACGTATGTGCCTATACTCTGCCCTCCAGACTCCATTGTGGACTATTGTACATTGTAGACTCCATTGTAGTCTAGTTAGTGAAAGAAGAGACCTGTAAATAAAAATGATCAATAACACAAAAGACTTAAGAATCTAAGACAATTTTAAAAAGATACCTCAAGGAAGTCAATGACTGTTCCAGACTGTGTCTATTGTAGGGATTTAGAGCAGGGGAAATTATTTCTGGTCAGTGTAATCAGGGAAAAGCTATAGGGAATTTTGTAGGATTTTAGCTGGGCCTTGAAGGCTAAAATAGGAAATACATAGATAGATAGATAGATAGATAGATAGATAGATAGATAGATAGATAGATAGATGAATGGACAGATGGATGGATGGATAGATGATAGATAACAGAAATAGAAAGTCAAAGAAGACTTTAAGGGTAGCCTTAAGAGGAGCAATGACATGGTTTGTTTGAGGGATGAGTTTGATGAGGTGGTAGGTAGATGAATTTAATTAGAGTGAAGTGTTTTTATAGGATGGGAGAAGACAATATGTCTGGAATCATTGATCATTGTTAATTTTTATGGATGAGACCCTGAGTATGAAATCTTTTCCTAATTACCTTGCATTATTCCACTTATCCAAAACACTAACTAAAGTACATGGCCACTCAGGTGCCTTCCTTAGGCCACTGGGCATAGAATAATAGATTCATAGAGTCTTAAACTTGAAAACAACTAGGCAAACTTCCTGTTAGTTATCAATAAGCAATAGAACACATAATTAGAGCTGCTGGGGCTATTAGAGATTCTATCATCTAAGCCCCTCACTTTGCAGATGAGAAAAGAAAGCCAAGATCTAGACATGTTCAATGATTGTCAAAGCTAACACAGCTGGTTAGGACCAGAACTCAGGAAATCAAATTCCTGTCTACTCTAATTCCTTCTGTAGCAACAGTGAAATCTGTTAGTCAGTTAGACAAAAGCCCAAGCTAATATGACTTACAATAACATGTTTCTAGAAAAACTCTAAATTAGTGACAGTCTAGGAATACAACCAGCTCAAAGTGGTTTTGAAAAGGCAGCTGGAAATAAGACTGAATGCTGTGAAGCAAGCAAAAGACATCACCAAGAAACCAAGTATGAATCACTTGGGACAAAAAGGTAACATAAACTAATAGTGAAAACAGATGAACGGAGAATACAACTCACTAGACAGAGTACTAGTATCTACTATAAGAAGATATCACAACAAAACCACAGAAAAAGACAATCAGAATTCTGATCAAGAGATGAACTGGGAGACAGTAAGTGGGGGCACAGCAGTAGATTACAGGATTCTAATTTTCCTGAATGAGGTACAGAAATTATCTTTCATACTATGAAAAACTTACCCCAAACATCAATCATTCCCAAATGGGAAGGCCCCTGATAGAGCATGAAGACATTAAAGTATCAAGTTCTATTAGAGCCTGGGTAGCAGTCAATAATTGTCAGTACTATACACTAAGAATGAAATGGTGCATGAGCTTAGTCTGGAAAAAAGTACAGAATATATATCAAATATGACTTTTTTATAAAATATGGAAATAAGAAAAAAATGTTGAAATGCCAAGAGAAAAGGTTCTCAATGACTTCATAGATTCCCACAGAAAAGCTCAAGTCCCCTGTGTGTAAAAAAGCCTACTTACTGATGTTTGAACTATGTTGCTTTTTCAATCTGGAGCAGAACATCTAAGAACTGTAGGTCATGGCTACAGTGGGTATTTGAAAGCTAAGCCTTTCAGCTGAGAGAGGACAAGAGTTTGCTAAATGTCTCTCTCTGTAGGCTAAGCAACTTTGGTGAAGTGCTAGGCGAATGGAAATCCAACATGGTCAAGACATGTTCAGCAATTTGCTCTCTCTGAGTTTGCCGCTTGTGAAGATTAACTGAGGAAATGACAATGTGAACTATATAAAAACAGTTCCAGGAAATTCAAAAGGGGCATAGGCAGTGGCTGTAATGAAGCATAGTTCCTTTGTTACTTGTAAGTGTGTCTATTCAAGGAGTTGCCCAAAGAGACCTATCAAGGCAAACCAAGACCTAATACAGCAAGGGTATGTCAGTTGGGGAAAAGTGAGACTAGAACAGCTTTATTAATAGGACCTGTGGACAAAGCTAACAAAATGACCTTTGCCTTGACATTTGCAATGCTTCTTATTACCTTCTTCTAGCAATAGCAGTGACCAGGTCTGATTTGGAAATTTTTTCAGACTATAGTGAGAAAAATGGAGAGGGAGATGGAGGGAGGGAAAGAGGGAAAGAAGGAAGGAAAGGAAGAAGGAAAGAAGGATGGAAGGAAGGAAGAAGGAAGGAAAGAAGAATGGAAGGATGGAAGGAAGAAGGAAAGAAGAAAGGAAGGAAGGAAGGAAGGAAAGAAGGAGGGAAGGAGGGGGGAGGAGGGTGGGAGGGGGGAGGGAAGAAGGAAAAAAGGAAAGAAGTAGGAAAGGGAGGAAGGAAATAAAAAAAGGGAGGGAGGGAAGAGGGAATGAAAGAAGAGAGGGAAAGGAAAGGAAAGGAAAGGAAAGGAAAGGAAAGGAAAGGAAAGG
>NW_020945437.1:9950044-9995123 GCF_900497805.2 Vombatus ursinus | reverse complement strand
AAGGAAAGGAAAGGAAAGGAAAGGAAAGGAAAGGAAAGGAAAGGAAAAAAGAAAGGAAAGGAAAAAGGAAACGAGAGGAGAGGAGAGGAGAGGAAAGGAAAGGAAAAGAAATGAAAGGAAAGGGAAAGATCAAATGACTCATGACTTGTTTTTCATTTCAAAGCCCTTTGGAAACTTACCCAAACATTAAATTGAAAAGTTAAAGGAAAAGAGTTGTTCTTTTTTTCCAATATTTTATGATGTTGTATAGGTTTATTTTTGGAAGTAGTTATTTGTAGACATCACTGGATATTTACTACGGCTTTTTGTTTGGGGGAATTGTTGGAAGACATGATCTTAAATTCTAGATATGAAGTTATGATTCTGGACTTTGAGGCACTTCTACATTAAACATATTTGCCTGCATCTATCACAAATACTTTGTTGCATTTGTTTTTTAATGCTGATCTTGGGATGTGGATTTGCAATGTAAATGTGAATCTACTATGTTATATTTGCATTTGCTATGAACACAAGTTTAGGATGGCTTTTTGTGCCTGCTTGTCAATTAAAATATGACAATTAATACAAAGCCTCTCCAACCAAGAGAACAGAATGCACTAAGTGATCTACCTCCAAGTCAGCTGCCAGTGACATACACATTTTCCTGATTTGCCAGGATTCTGACAGTGGCCAGCCTTCCCCCATTCTACTCAAGGACTTTGCTATCAGTACACTCTTCATGTTCTAGCTAAAATCCCATCTTCTAGGACAAGCCTTTCCTGATCTTCCCTCTGTTAATTATCTCCAGTTTATCCTGCATATATCTATATCTATATGTCAATATAGCTAAGCATCTATTATTATCTACCTTGATAGATAAATAGATCTACCTATTGAGATAGACAGAGAGATACTGAATTATCTTTTGCCCTTCTTTGTATCCCCAACACAACGCAGTGCTTGGCACATAACAGGTGCTTAATAAGTACTTAATGACTGAGTGACTGATGTTTCCTTCAAAGCCAGCTTCTGACATTCAAGGCCTAAATTATAGAGCCAACTGGACAGACATCTAATCGTAAACCTATGAGTTCTGGTTTTGTTCTAGGTCACAACGTTCCAAGAGAAGGAAGGGGAATATGCTGATGTGAACATATTGCTCTTATTTCTTCTTTCCACCAACTGCCCTACCCCCTAAAGTATCATTACAAAGCTATTTTATATGTTAGGCAAAGATAGAACTTGAGCCACTGTTCCTAGATTAGGACTGCCCACAGGGGTAGTTAGTTCATGGCTTGCAAATTTTGGCATGAGCCCAGCATGCATGATACTCATATTTCCCAGTCTTTGGGCTTTTCCAAAGTCTCAATATAAATCAAGATAGATATCCACTTGCACCCTCACTAGAGGCAGATTTCTAATTGCTGTAGAACATTTTTGAATAAAACATGTAATTTTAAGTTGCCTCACTGCCTGCTGACAGTGAGTTAGCTACAGCTGGCCAATTCTGGCTTTAAGATTATATCATTTAAGCTTTTGGCTAAGAGGGCCTTGTACTGTCAGTTTCTTCTCAAAGTGAAAGGAAATGATCACTTTCCCTAAATCATTACATTTTGTACAAAAGAAAGTAAGACAGGAAAGACGGATATGGAACAAAAATCGGAAAAAGAGATAAGAAATTACAACAAAGCATTTTGGAAAGTCATTTTGAATTTTAAAATCCTAGGTTCAAAGAGTAGTGTGAACATTGAATAGCCACTCATGATAACCTAGATCAGGAGTAGGGAACCTGAGGCTACATGTGGCCTTCTAGGTCCTTGGATGTGGCCTCTTGACATCCATCCAAGTTTTACCAAACAAATATTTTTTTTTTAAGGAGATTTGTTCTGTGAAGTTTGGATTCAGTTAAAGGGCCACACTTGAGGACCTAGAGGGCCACGTGTAACCTCAAGGCCACAGGCTCCCTACATCCAACAGATCATTAGTCCACTGAGTTTACAATTGGCCATGGGTTCAATCTTTAACAAACTATCAATTGTTGTGTCCACATTGGAGCTGGGCGTAAGTGTTATTCTTCTATGGATGTCGTGAGATGAACCCAGCATTGTAAACCATTGTCATCAGAAGCAATGGACAATAAATTGAGAACATGCACAAGAAGATCACAGAGAAGACCTTTCTCAGAGAATTCCTTTGAATTTTGAAGGACAAACTTAGAATTTCTAATCATTTTGTTAAGTTTTATTGGGAAAGTAAGATAATGAGCCTAGCTAGTCACTTAATTTTTCATTAATGTCATTACGTACTTTGGAAACAAATCTACTCTTTCAGGAAAAAAAAAAGAAATATTAAGATGCTACTGGACCCATTGCTGGCCTGAAAAAGATAATGGATTTTATTTACCTAATTCTTTTTCAGTTTTTTTTACTTTAAAAAATTTAAATAACATACATTTTTCAGATTACTCTGTCCCATTATACCCTTCATTAAGCAAATTTTAAAAAGAGAAAAATCCTTAATTCACATATCTACATAGTCCAATGAAATAAATTCACACATTGGCCATGTCCAAAAATGCATATATTTTTAAACTGAATCTAACTTTGTTTCACTTAACAAAAATCCAATTTCTCATCCTTTCTCTTGGTCAAAGGATATGCCTAGTTTATTATTGTTTTTTCTCATAGTTCCAAATTGCTTTCCAGAATTTCTGGACTAATTTACAGATACATTGATAGTGCAACAATATCCCCAATTTACACGCAGTCCTTACAACGTCATTTCCTTTTTCTTCAGTTTGTCAGCGTGGTATGTATAAGATGGAACCTTGCAGTTGTTGTATTTGTGTTTCTCCAATTATTAGTTATTTGGAACATTTTTTTCATATGACTATTGGTAGCTTGGATCTTCACCTTTGAAAACTGCCTGTTCAATATACTTTATTCAAAGATGAGTGGATTTCCAAATGCTTACCAAAGCAGGGCTGTGTGGCGTAATGAAAAAGGCATGAAGTTAGAAAACCCAAGTTCAAGGCCTTTTCCTAACACTTAGTAGTTGCATGATCTTGTTCTTCTGAGTTTCAATGCCTTCTACATTAAGGGGAAATTTATTAGATTACCTCTAAAATGGCTATCATCTCTAACTTTCTGTGGCTCTGTGATGCTTTCTCTCCATCTATAGAATGAGGGGATCAATACTTATAATATTAATCTTATGGGGCGATTGTCAAGGTCAGATAGGACCATGTGTATGAAAGAGCTTTGTAAAGCACATATGTGTGTGTGTTTATGTGTGTGTATGTAGGTATGCATACCTGTTAGGGCTTATCAGTATTGCCCAGAGGATAATAATTGGTGATTGAAACATGGTATGAGTGAAGATAATCCCTTGGGGGAAAGAGTAGCAAGTCACAGAAATACTTACTAGGCACTGGCTTCCAATGAGAAAATGTAGACTAGCCTCAAAAAATCCAAAATGTGTAAGACAATACTAGGTGCTATTTTCAAATCTTAATCTTGGAGGATGGTGTTGGTTCTCTCTAGTAAAAGAGTTTGTGTGTGTGTGAGAGAGAAAGAGAGAGAGAGAGAGAGAGAGAGAGAGAGAGAGAGAGAGAAAGTGTACTCTCCTTTTTGGCAGTCTGGTGAAATCTATGGGGTCCCACTCAAATTATTTTTTTAATTCATAATTAAGGTTTGTTGAATAAATTTCAGTTAGAGGTTAGTGAAAATGTTGTTGTTGTTGTTTCTGTTTTTCATCTGAGTTCATGGACCTGAAATCTATTCATGAAACCTATATTAAGAGTCCTTTTTTTGGCAACTTACACTCTAAAGGGACATATTGCTCAAATCAGGAAAAAAGTTAGTGAGGGCAAAAAATTGAGAGAGTAAGATTTTTTTTTCCTTTTTTCCTTTTTCCTTTTTCCTTTTTAACTGACTAATAACAATGTCAGCTCCTAAGCCACAGTATATTTTCTCAGGATTATTTTCCATTTCACTTTGTTTCAGACAAATTAAACTTGCAGCTAGCTATTCCCTGATCTTGAGCTCTGTACATTTGCAAAGACCAATCCCCTTGCCTGGATTCACATCCCTTTCTTCTGTGCTTCCTAGACATTAATGAAAATAAAATAGCAACAACTATAATACCAATAACAACAATAGCATCACAATGGCACTTTCAGGTTTACAAAGCTCTTTACAAATATTTCCTTTTATCTCCAAATTTTTCAATGCTCCATTCAGGAGATATTCCTACAAGAAGTTTTTTCCTCACACCTCTTGTTAACTCTCTCTCCTTTCTCAAATTGCCAGGGAGGCACCATGGCCTAGTTTAGATAGTGCTGCACTTGGAATCTGGAAGAATGGGATTTAAAAGTGATGCCTATTAGTTTTATGACCATGGTAAGCCACTGAACCTCTCAGAGTCTGTTTTTTTTTTCATCTGTACAATCAGGATAATAACACCCATAGAAACTATATTGCAAGATTGTTGTGAGACCTAAATGAAATAATATATTTAAAGCATTCTGCAAGATTTAAAATATTATACATAAATGCTTTTGTTTTCTTTTCTCTTTATTTTCAAATTTTTTGGGAGCCACAGTATATGTATCAACAGAATCAGCGAGACTTGGATTCAGATCCAGTCTCTGAAAAATACTAATTGTTTGACCATGTAAATCTCTTAATTTTACTGAGCCTCAGTTTCCTCATCTGAAAATTGAAAATAGGAATGCCTGTTATAACTATCTCAAAGGCTAGTTTTGATGTTCAAAAAGGAAATACGTATAAAGCACTTTGAATGTCATAAAGCAGTATATAAATATAAATTATTATCATTATATTAATAATCAGTGGATATATGGAATGCAAGTGTATAATGTAAAATCCTTTAGGGTAGGGGGGCTATTTTGTCACTGTATCCCTAGAAAGAAAAACAGCACCTTTCATAGAGTATGCACTTAATAAATGCTTAAGAAAATGCAATGGGATTGATACATTTCTTTACTAAAATGAGAAAGCATAAATAGAATTTAATCTGAAAGATCAGAGTCCTCACATTAAGTAAAGCTCTAAGTACTAAAAAGTTGGTTTAGGACTCTTCCTTTATAAGGTGGAAACCTTGGAAAATTCTCATAGAAGAGAGGGAATAGATGTCAGGGGCGCCTTCTTGATAAAACTCTGCTCTAATTGATGCTCCTTAGTCTCTATGTGGCTCAAGGTCAGCATTAGAGGCTAGTGAACGGATTTGGCCGAATCACAATTGAAATACAGTGCACAGGTGAAATAAAGTCAGATGCAGTGCATGGATTCTCAATTAAAGATTTTTGGAAATCAAACCTTCTCTGAATCTCCAGTGAAGGTAACTTGGGTCTGCACAGTCTGAAAACTTAAATTATTTTATTTTTGCTTATTTTGCATTTTAAAACATTTATTATTTGTTCCTCCTATTCCCTCTTCCCATTGAATATTATTAAAGTAAAATAAAACTCTCCTTTCAAATAAAACAAATTCCCACATTAGTCACTTGGAAAAAAATGTTATGTCTTATTTTACATTTTTTCCCCTGAGACTGGGTCAACCTATCTCATCTTGCCCAGGCTGGAAATACAATGGCCATTCCTGGGCTTGATATCATTGCTACACTCCAACTTGGGCAGCTTGGTGATCTGCTGCTCAAAGACGCTTATCATATTGGTGCCAGATTTAGTGAGGACCTAAACAGTTTTAGCCTTATTGCAGCTCAGAACTCTGGAACTCAAGAGTTCTACCAGTCTCCACCTCCTTCAGCAGCTGGATTATGCCACCATATCTATCCTCCTTCTGCATTTAAATCCATCAAATCTCTTGTAAGAGATGGGCAGCATGCCTTATCCTCAGTCCTCTGGAACTATGGTTTATCATTGTATTGATCAGAGTTTTAAAGTCTTTCAAAGCTGTTTTTTTTTCTTTATAATGTTGTTATCACTGTAAAAACTATTCTTCCACTTCTGCTCACTTCACTCCTCAGCCATTCATACAGGTCTTTCCAATTTCCTTTCAAATTGTTTGTTATTTCTTACGGTGCAATAATTTTTCCATTCCATTCACATACAATAATTTGTTGAGCCATTCTCCATTAGGAAGGCACCCCCATTATTTTCCAGTTTAGGACTACTGCAAAAGGAGCTACTACAAATAGTTTTGTACACATATGCCCTTTTCCTTTCCATTTGATCTCTTTGAGGTATAGGCTTAGTGGTGGTACTACCATGTGAAAGATATGGACAATTCAGTGACTTTTGGGGCATAATTCCAAATTGTCAAAACTCAGATTTTTGTCTTGATACACAACTCACATGATCATCTCCACTTGGATGAAAATTATTTGAATCATGTTACTACATTGATAGGAATGAATTTCTAAAAAATCTAATCTTTACAATTACCTAATATTTCTATTAATGCTAACCTGCCACTGAATAAAAATCACTGACTAATGCACATAATGCGCTTTGCAAAGAGTTTTAAATATGGCTCACTATTACACCTATTCTAGTATTTGGCTTTTTAAATTCAATCCCTTCAATCCTCACCTCTGCTCACAATAGAATGTATTTAGAACTGAAAGGAGTCATGGAAGTCCATCTTGTCTTTTGTTGTTGCTCAGTTGTTTCAGTTGTTTCTGACCCTTCATGACCTCATTTGGAGTTTTCTTGGCAAAGATACTGGAGTGGTTTGCCATTTCCTTCTCCAGCTCATTTTACAGATGAGGAAACTGAGGCAAACCGTATTAAGTGACTTGCCCAGGGTCACCCAGCCAGTAAGTGTCTAAGGCCGGATTTCAACTCAGGCGGATGAGTATTCCTAACCACTCTATATACTGCGCCACCTAGCTGCCACCTTGTCTAACCCCTCATTTCACAGATGAGGATACAGGGGCCCAGAAGCATTAAGTGATTTCCCCCAAGTCACATAGAGAATAAGTGGCAGAGAGAGGCATGCTTTGAACAAGTGTTCTAAGACTCCAAATGCAGTGCTCTTCCATTGTCAAGCATTGGGCAGTGTTGGTTCTAAGGGACGGATTTTAATCCTTGATATTTTTCTGTTTATTTGTTTTCCCAAAAATAAAGGACAAGATTTTTATGTTCAGTCAGTCATGGACCTTTTGTATTTTTCTAATTTTACCATGCAGGATCCATAATTTAGTTGATTACATGAAGGCCTATACAGATCTTTAAAACATTCAAATATACTTGGAAAAATATAATTTGTTCCAGTTCAAAACATCATGAAATAGTTTTCTGATGTCTTACCTCTAAATTAACTTTCTAATGAAGTATATTGGGCATGTCTAGAGATGGGGTTGTATGTGTGTATCCACACACATACACATATATACACACACATGCATGCATGTACATATATGTATAGATGCATGTGTATATAAACATGTGTGTATGTGCATGTGCATTCATATATACATATATTACATATTGAATCTATATAAGTTTACAATTTATAGAGGTGGGGGTATAATATATATATATACATGTGTGTATATACATAAATATGTATATACATATACCTTAAATATACATATATGTATGTATTGAAAAGAAAAAAAAAGGAGACCAATTTTCATAAAAAGAGGCTAAACCTTGATTCTGACTTAATGGCTAACTAGAAATGGAACTGCTGGCATGGACTGATGCTGGGAAGTGTTGGGATTTGGATTCTATCACTGGCCATCTGGAGGTATTCATACTCAGTTGAATTTTAAAATAGCACAAAACACATTAAAAATCCAAAAAAGAGATTGCTGCATCTGGGATGCCTTAATTAATTCTGTGTTCCCCTTCTGATGTGGGCTTTGTCAGTTCCCATTGACAACGCCAAGTTAAAATCCGGGTTGGGGGCATCAATGAGTACAGTCCAGTTAGCAGAGATAAGGAAAATAACATAAAACCAGTGGTTTTTCATTCAGTGGGGATGTGTAAGGGAATTGAGGCTATTGCTCTTGGGTTGGTCAAGCATCTGTCATAACTAGTACTCACAACTTCCCAATGTCTGCCAACCAAACTGGTCTCTATGGCTCAATAGGTCCCAGCGTTTTCAGAAATACCAAAAAAAAAAAATTCTTGGAAATTTTTAAATTTATTATATTCATATTATGCCAAGTGGTTGTTCATTAGTTTCAGACATGTCCAATTCTTCACGACCCTTTTCTTGGGGTTTCCTGAACAAAGATGCTAGAAAGATTTGCCATTACTATCTCTAGCTCATTTTACAGATGAGGAAACTGAGGCAAATGGGGTTAAGTGACTTGCTCAGTGTCACACAACTGGTAAATGTCTGGGGCCAGATTTGAACTTAGATCTTCCTGACTCCAAGCCCAGAACTCTATCTACTTCACCACTTAGCTACCTCTGATATCAAGTTATTAAGCACATACTATTTGCCAGGCACTGTGCTGACTGAGCTTTTATGTTCAGAAGAGGAAAAAAGTAATACACCATGCAGACAGCTTACAAGAAAGGAGTTGGGGTCACTCCTTTTTAACAACCTTGGCTGCATCCTATTTTGTATCAGAAGCTAAGAGGTCCTTTTTCTCTTTGGCATCCACCCTTCATTTCCCTCCTGTCCTTCAGACAAGAGCAGCAACAAATCTTAAGAGTCCGTAAGAGCTGGAGGTTGTCTCTTCCTTTACTCCTTTCAGTGAAGAGAGACAGAGCACGAATCCCTTTCTTAGCTGTCCTAGTGGGGAGGCAGAGGTGATGATCCTTCAGCATTTGCCATTAGGGTAGGGAGTGTCAAATGTTATATTCTAAAAAGGGGTTACCCAGGGAGATGCCACTTAGTCAGAGGGAGAATTACCTAATGGACTCATAAGATCATACAATTTGATAGTAGGAAGGAACTTTGAAGTCATGTAGTTCAATCTCCCAATTAAGGCAGGAATCCCTCCTAGAGTAACTTCAAGTGGCTATCTAGTCTCTGCTTGAACACCTGTAGTGATGATCAACCTATTATCTCACTAGGCAACCCATTCCACTTCTGGGAAGGTCTAATTGTTATTGCATATTCTGGGCACTTTACACACTATGTTACAGACAAACAGGCTCATTTGTTATCCTTTAATCTTAGTCTTTGATCTCCCATCTCCATGCATTTGCACAGCCTGTTTTCCATGCTTGGAATGTACCTGTTACACATCTCCTCATTTCTGCTTCTGGGAATACTGAATTACCTTCAACGCTCAGCTCCAGGACACTTCCAACATGGAGATTTTCTTGACTCCCTCAGCTGTTAGTGCCCCCTCCTTCCTCAAATTATCTCCAGTCCCACAGAAGAATGTAATCTCCTTGAGGGCAGGAGCTGGCTTTAATTTGTCTTTTTCTGCCAAGGAACCAGAATTCCTTTCCACATTTTTTTTTTAATGGATCTGTAATTTTACAGTGGTGGAAGATGTTCCCAGTAGATGGCTTCTTCCAGCACTGAAGATGAGCACTTCTCTGCCCCTGCCGGTCTTACGATCAGTATTCACCCATGGGCCAAGCAGGTTAAGCAACTCGCCCAGGGTAGCACAGCCAATATGTGTCAGAAGCAGGACCTGATCTCAAGTGTGCCTGACTCATAAGCCAGCTTTCGACTCACTATGTCAGGCAGCCTGGCACATAATTGGTGCTTGTTGGATTGAACCATATTCCTTATATGAAACTGACTGCATTGCTCTAACTTTCAATCAATAGTTTTAGCTCTTTCCTCTAGAGTGACACAGGCTGTCTAATCCTTCTTTTTCATGATAACTCTTTACAAACTTAAAAACAGAAATGTGACTTTATGTCTATTTTTTTCCTCTAAGGGCAAAAATGCTCCTAGATTCTTTATGTGTTTCTCACAGGACATGATTTTGATCATCCTTACCATCCTGGTCTCTCTCCATTAGAAACAGTCCTAGTTGTCAGATACTCTTCTAACACAGGCCACCCAGAATGGAATATTGTACTGCCAATGTGGTGTGATCAGTGTTAGGTCCAATGCTTCTTCAATTTGGGTATGGGAGGTGATAATCTCTGAGTGCAGTTTAAGATTATATTTGCTTTTCATTTGCCTGTCTCATGACACTGCTGACTCATAGTGAGTTTGCAATCCACTAAAACCTCCTGATCTTTTTAGCACGTGAACTATCATTTAGCCATCTAGATGTCACCTTGTGTTACCAGCCTTCCAGGGTAAGGCTGAGGGTCCCTAACATTCTCTGTTCCCTGACAAAAACCTCTCAGATGTCATTATGAATCCCTGACATTACTTAACTCTTTTGAGTGAAGGCACTGAAGGTCACTAGTCAACATATCAAAGGTATACCATTTTGTTGGTGTGGGAAATATCCACTAATGTCAATTACAACCTGTCACTGTCATAGTAGATAGTATTAGAGAATGACCTAAGCAAATCTCAGTTAAGTGACTTACCCATGGTCATATGGCTTTTATATGTCAATGGTAGGATTCAAAGTAAGAGCTCCATAAAAAGGTTAAAATAATATAAAATTGTTCCATTATTCTATTGTCATTCATTATCATTTCATCATCGTCACTGTCATCATATTAATATTACTTGTTTGACATTAGATATTTCATCACTAAAACTCTCCAGATCTCAGTTTCCTTATCAATAATATAGGGATAGTAATATTTGCATCCCAAAATTGTTGTAAGGTTATTTAATGCAAAATTAAATAAATAAATAAATGACATTCTTTATTGTCACAGTGTATTCTGTTGGGCAGTGGGGACACAGAGATTTATAATTCCGACCTTACAAGGATTTATAGTCTTGGTTTGAGGCATGGCATAGATAGATAGATAAATAGATAGATAGATAGATAGGTGGATGGATAAATGGATGGATGGATGTAGATAAAAAGAAATAGATGGATGAATGAATAGATGGATAGAGATAAATAAACAGATATAGATAGATATAGAGGTGGCTAGCTAGGTAGATGATATAAATTATATATACATATACATAAATTATATATACATATACATATATGCATATACATATACATATATATGAATGGGTAGATAGGTGGATGGATAGATACATGTAGATATAGATGGATGAATGGGTGGATGGATAGAGATAGATACACAGATATAAATAGTAGATAAAGAGATGAATAGATAGATGATATAGACACAGATATAGACAGATGAATGAGTAGATAGGTAGGTAGATAGGCAGACAGACAACAATACAAAGCAGAGGTTAAATTACAAACACCTTATATAGTGAGGGAATGTTATACCTTAAAGGAAGGAATGAGAAATGAGAGTGGAGACTCTCAGGGAAGGCTTCAAGGAGAAATTGGAACTTGAGGTGGAATTTGAAGGAAAAATAGAACTTAACTGAACATAGAAAAAGGAAGAAGAGATTCCCAGGGAGGGAAAATAGTTTAAAATGTGACATAGAAGTGACAGAGAGACAATGAATGTTTTTAAATTCAAGAATCCATAACTGACCAGTGTGATTAGATCCACAAGTTTGTGTAGAGAGTGGTAGCAAAATAAATTTGGGGATGTGGATCAGAGGCAGTCTATAGAGAGACTTTGATGCTAGACTAATAAGTTTAAGCTTTATCAACTAGTCAATGAATACTTTCCACCATTGGAGTACAATGAAAAGTAGTGTTTTGTGAAGACTAATTCCACAGGTTGTGCTGAGGACGGATGACTTTATTGAATTAGCTAGGAAAGATTAGAGGCATAAGGTAATAGAAAATAGGTACAATTAGTTGCTGATGGAACTCAGGCAATAAAGAAATGTCCAGACCAATGGTAACCCAACCTGTAGACTGCAGACCTTGGTGGGGGGGGTTCATATCAAGTCATGTTTTTTTTTCCAATGGGCTCTTAAATTTTTATATCAAAAAGGATCTTTATATTATAAAAAAAAAAACTTAATCGTTGGTTCCAGACTATATGATCTGAGAGTTGGGGTTGAATGTGGGTAGAGACAGAAGTAGGAATGAAAGAAGGATGTCAAGGTGCGTGGTCAAGTCAAAGTAAAGGGTCCAGATTGAGAAAATTCCTAAATTAGAAGAAGCCTCAAAAGTCATCAAATATGATCCTCACCTGAGCAGAAATGTTCTCTCTAACATAGCTGATGAGTGAATAGGTAGGCTTAGATTGAAGGTCTCCTGCACCCAGAGATCCCACTAGCCCCCAGGGTAGTCCATTATATTTTGGGGTAGCTCTGGTGGCTAAGACCCTTTTTCCCTTACATTGAGCCAAAATCTGTCCCTCTGCAATTTATGTGCACTGATCCTAGTCCTGCTCTCTAGGACTAAGCAAACAAGTACAATCCCAAAGTAGAAGAGGTGAAACTTTGTTCATAATTTTGCCTGGGGTCACCCCTTAGGGATGAAGTACTAGGAATTCAGCACAAGGAAAGCTGGCCCAAACTTCATGAAGCCTAGGAGATAGGTCTGCCATCATAGCAGATATAGACCATTACGATTAACCAGTTTCCCTCTCCTTGAAGTCAGACACCTTCATCTTTTTGACTACCCCAGACCCTAGCACAGGTCCTTACATAAAGGCTAAATATATTTATATTTGTTGAACAGCTGATTTTCTGGATCAGAGAAGGCCCAAGGCAAATCCTACCCCTGTGGACATAGTCACAACGAGGGATGGGGTGGAGGCCACCCCAAACACACCGACAGTCTATCACAGAATCACATAGTCTCAGAGTTAGAAGGGAGTTTAGAGACCATATAGTTCAACCTGTCCCTGAACTGGAATCCCCTCTCTGCCAAGCCTCAGAAGTGGTCATTTATCCTTTACTTCAAGCCCTGCAGTGATAGACAACACAGTGCCTACTGAAATTAGTCATTCCACCTTTAGATAAGCATTATCGCAACTGACTTTCATGGAGTACTTTAAGGCACGCAAAGATCTTTACACAGATGACCCTTGATCCTCACCTATGAGATGGTTTCTGTTATTATCTCTACACTCTCTCTTGGTACTCCCATCAGATGCCCTGGGTTCACCTATCATCTTCAAGAAGATGACTCAAACATCTCCATATCCCACCCTTATGTATCTCCTGTGCTCCAATTTCACAGTAGCAATTCCCTACTAAACACCTTTACTTGCATGTCCTATAGGCACCTCAAAAAAATTATACCTAAAACATAATAATCTGCCACATGGCAATACCTACCCAGTGTCCCTGATTCTGTACTCTTCAGACTAAGAACACCAACTTATCTTTAAGTTAGACCTACCCCTACTCTCAACTTTACTATTATTACACACCATCCTTTCTTCTAGTCACCAAAATTCACAATTTAGGAGTTATCTCCAACCCTTCCCTTTCTTTCACCCTCCAAATTCAATTGATGGCTAACGTTTGCCATTTCTGCTTAGACAACATCTTTTCAATCTTTCTTCCCCTTTTCTTTTCACATGCCTTTTACCCTGGTTCAGGGGCTCATCACCCCTTGAACTATTCAATAGTCTCCTAATTAGTCTAACTGAGTCAGGCCTCTCTCCTCTCCAATCTGTCCTCCATACAACCACCAAAATGATATACGTAATGTTTAGATCTGATTATTTCACCATCTCAAAAAGTTTTCATGGATCCATATTGCCTTTAGAATAAAACACAAATGCTTCTGTTTGGCTAGTAAAGCCCTCTACAATCTGACTCTGACCTATCTCTCTGTGTATATTATCTATTACTTACCCTCTCACATTCTATAGTTCAGCAAAACTGATTTATTTCCTACTCTTTGAAAACAACATCCCATCATCTGCCTCCTCGACTATCCCCCCTGCCTAGAATACCTTTTTTTTTTTATTTCTGCCTCTTAGAATTCCTAGTTCCCTTCAAGGCTCAGCTCAAATGTCGCTATCAAAAAGAAACCTATCTTGATTGTCTAGCTGTTAAGGTTCCACATTCCACCTCCTGGAAATGATTTTCTATAATTTTGTATTTGAAAGGCTGCATGGAGTAATAGAAAGGGAGGCAGCCTTGAAGTCAGGACAACCTAGATTCAAGTTCCATTTCCAACATACTGGCTTTGTGACTTCAACTTTGTGACTCAACCTCTTAGGGTCTCAGGCAACTCTCCAAGACAGTAAGTTACAGGACAACAGTCTGCTGGCTTTGGTAGAGAGAGTTTCCCAACTCTGCCCTACTCCATGATTCTAACTCTTCTGGACTCCAGTGCTAGACCCCTTTTTACTTTCTGTTAAATCTTGCCTAATGTATTACTTTTTATATAAGCAGCAGGCCTCAGGTAGCTGTCAGGGAAGAGGGGAGATCAATCAATAAGCATTTATTAAGTGTTTACTATATTCTGCACAGTTCTAATGAAAGAACTCACAAAAAGCGTGAAGAAGAGGGGGAAAATATTTATTAAGTACCTCCTATGTGCCAGACATTGTGCTTAGTGCTTTACAAACAATATCTCATTTGATCCTCACAAAAACCCCGGGAATTAGGTGCTATTATTATCCCCATTTTATAATTGAGGAAACTGAGGCAAATAGAGGATAAATAACTTGCCCAGAGTCATACAGCTAGGAAGTATCTGAGGCTGGATTTGAACTCAGGTCAGCCTGACTCCAGGTCATCTTCTCTATCCTTTGCATCACCTACCTGCCTCTAATAGAACATTTCACCTAATTAGTAAGATCTTCAAGGTTTGACTCTATCTTAAGGAAGAATACTAGAGTTTTACTGATATGAAAGGCAGAAAATCCTAAGACCAAGACCTTAGGATTTTAACTATAAAATTGTTAGAATGGGTGCCCAAGGTCCTGTCTTACAGAAGATTATACATGGATATTATGAGGAAGACTTAAGTCTAAAACCTTCCAGAATGATGAAGTTAGAGTTAGAGATACAAAGACTAGCACAAGTTATCAATAAATGAAACCATTTCCTCAACAACTTTTAGGCTTCTAGGTAATATCTAGAAACATTGGCCACTGTGTTCTCTCATTCTATCCCAGAGAAAAATGTAGAAAGGACAAGTGATTCCTCAGGCTAAGGCAAATGTTCAATTGTCTTTAAGAGTATTCATTCCACAGCAATGAGCACATTGGGGGCGCTTCAATAGCCACAAGCTAACACACCTCTTAACTATCATCTCTTTAAAACCAATTTAGAAGATCTTTGCACAGCTAATTATTAGCTAATGCACTGCTTCCCCCACCCACCCCAAATGAAGGTGATACAGAATTCAAAGTCACTGTACACATTGGACTCATGCTAGACTCATGTTCATGTAATCTGAACCAATCCTAATTTTTGATCATTATTACTCCCTCTCTACCCTCTGACCTCCAACCCAACATCAATCTATCAGGACTACTTAGAATTCTCCCAGTGGCAACATTATACAATAGAAATAGGGCTGGATTTAGAGTCAGAAGAACTGGATTTAAGTTCTTCTACTTGTATAATGCTGGGCAACCCCCTCTCCCTCAGTCTCTACATCAGTAAAAATGGAAAAATAAAAACGCTACATTGTATGAACTTCGATATCCTTTCTGGTTCTAAATTGAAGACCCTGCATTTGGATGTGGGCCATTCCCACATTGTACCATACTCATGGAATACCCTCTTTTCCATTTTTATCTATTGAAAACTTTTTCAACTTTCAAGCATGATATCATTTTGTTCACAAAATTTTAGCAATACTGCTATCCTCAAGTCAGGAGTAATCTGTCCCAGCTCTGCTCCTAACTCCGGGCTTTGTCATCAGGTTGTCTCATCCTAGAATTTCCCTCAGTGTCAAGGGCCTCCTTGACCTGGAACATGCAATTTCCCTGCAGCCTTCTCATCCTGAAATATACTTCTGCCAGGCCGGCCCTCTCCTCCCACTGGTGAGTTCCTCCAGAAGCTTCTAGTTTGTGAAGGAGCCCAGATTGTCCTGCTGTCCTTCCCCTGCAGGTTTTGTTTCCGACGTCCCATACACTTCAACACCACACCCGAAAACAGGTATTTCTTCCCCTTTCCCCTGTTCTTCAGCTCTCTTCTGTATGTTGAAGCTACCTAATATAATGTTACATTCTAATATAAGCTTCCAAGGAACTAACAGAATGTAATCTCCTTGAGGCCATGGGATTGTCTTTTTTGTTGGTTGTTTTCAAATTCCCAACCATTAGTGCAGTATCTGGCAAATAGTAAGTGCTTAATAAATACTCATTGCCTGGTCTTGCCCAGCCTTGAACTTTTTCTCTGGACCTTGTTCCTACTTCTCTTTCTATTATAATCATAGATATGTATTTCTTATTTTAAAATTAAATGAAATTCAACATATTATTAAGCACTTACTACATGTAAGATGGAGCATATACATAGCATAGTGCATAGAATGCCAGGACTAGAGTCAGGAAGACCTGAGTTCAAATTTGGCCTCAGATACTTACTAGCTGTGTGATGCTAAGCAAGTCACTTAACCCTGTTTATCTCAGTTCCTCATCTGTAAAATGGGAGCACACTGGAAAAGGACATGGCAAACCATTCTAGTATCTTTGCTGAGAAAACCCTCAATGGGGTCACAGAGTTGGATATACCTAATACAACTGAACAACAAAAACACCACATGTAAGATACTGTGCTAGATGTTGCCAATATAAGGATAAAAAACAACAGTTCCTGCTCTCCCATAGCTTACAGTCTTCTTTACTAGATTTTAAGTTCCTTAACAAGGGAAAGGACTCTACTTCATGCATTTTACATAATAATAATAATAATAATAACAATAATGGCTCACATTGATTTATTGTTTCAAGTTTCACAAATGAATTTCTGTCCAACAGCCCAGTGAAATAGGTACTGCAAAAATTACTTTTAACTTTTATTTTTAACTTTGACCTCATGATTTTCCTGTGAGAATTTCCTTCACCTATAAAGGCTATAATCCTTCTATACCTTAGTAAGTTCTAAGGAGTTGCCCACAACTTGGAGAGATTGTGATTTGCCCACAGTCAGAAAGCTAGCAAGAATTAAAACAAGGATTTGAATTTTGATCTTGCTAACTGCTAGCCTGGTACTCAGTCCACTATGCCATGCCAAGGAGACTCAGGCTCAGACCAATTAAATTACTTGCCCCAAGCTCAAATGACTTGCATCCATAACCATCATGATTTAGAACCAAACTCTCCTGATTCTAGGTTAGGGCTCCTTCTGCTACACAGCCACTGCTTTGTACGTAGTTGGCTTTTAATATATTTTTGTTGAATATTTAATGAAGACTTCCTTGTTGCTTCCCAGACCTCTCTGTGACTGAAAACAAGAATCAGAAGTGCATTTCTTTTTGTTTTTCCCCTTCAGGTGTCTCAGGCTTTATTTTCTGAAGACAATGGAAGGAACGATGAGGCCTCGTTGTAAAAAGGTTCTGCTAAGGTGTTAGGCAGACCCTCACACTCAATGCCAATGACATATTTTCACTTTTCCTCCATAGGGGGTGGAGAATTAAGGGAATGGAACAGAGAGCTCTGTCTTTTCTCCTGCCCTGGTGCCTGAGCTGACAGGAGGAGAGGGGTAAGGATGTATATTACAGGGAGACTCTGGGCACCCCATGGCCGAAACTCAAGTTGTTGGACACACAGCAAGATTCATACAAGTGGAAAAGCAGCAAGATGTGCTGTCTGGAATTTCCCTCCTAGCACTTGGGTTGCCTAGCAACGAAATCACTCTGTTTCCCTAACTCCTGCTCCAAAGCCTGGGGCTCAGTCGCCTCTTATTCTAGTACTACCCCCCCTACACCCCCCATCCCTCAACCAATTCCTTGGAAAACAAGGTTACCTCAGAGGACAGCATGTTGTGTACAATTTAAGCTATTTGACTAGCGTATGTTTTTCTGCCTTCTTTCATTATTCTACCTTAACTTTCTTCACATGGACCCTTTCCGTGTGTGTGTGTGTGTGCGCGCGCGCGCGCGCGCTCAAGCGCGCGCATGTGCATTTTAATGTCCTAAAGGTGCAGTCTAGTGACCCTCAGTTTTGGTTTTTTTTTTTTTTTCCCAGAAGCAAACTCCAAAGAGTATGCATTACTGACAACATTTTGGCTTGGGATCTCACGGCCCAATTCTGCCTATGGGAGAGAATGCAAGACTTCCCCCTCCCTTAAGTGACCACCATACTCCCATCCTAAAAATGGGAAAAAAAATCAGTCTTTATAGAATAAGAGATCTAGAACTCAAAGGCCATCTGTTTTAACCCTCTCTTTTTGCAGATGAGAAAACTGAGGCCCAGGAAAGCTAGGTCCCTATGGTCAAGTAAGTGATAAGTATCATATGTGATATTTGAACCCAGGTCCACTGAATGGAGAGCTGCAACACTTTACATACTGTAATATATTTTAATACTGACTCCTATAGGGCAGGTGTTCTTAACCTGTTTTTAGTATCATAAACTCCTTTGGAAGTTTGGTGAAATCTTTGAACCCATCCTCAGATTGTGGTGGTGTTTTTTTTTTTTAATTATAATTGAAGGAAATACTAAATATTGAGTTTTCCCATCCAAGTTCATGGGCCTCTTGAAAACTATGCCCAATTTAAGAACACCTAATCTAGTCCAACTTTCTCATTTTAGAAAAAAGGAAAATTAGCCCCAAAGGGAAGTGACTTGTCCATGCTCACAAAGTGAGTTAGTGACAAGAACATGGTGTAACTCTCAATACTTTGCCAAATCAAGCTAGCTATGGCACTTCATTTCAGAAACCTAGTTCTTTTCTTGTGGGCAAAATTTTTATTATATTCCAATTCCAATTACTTTATCAATGTGCTATATCTTAATTCTTAAGTTACTACCTAGTAGATCCAATTCCTAAGCAATGGGGTCAAACCTTATCTCTTTCTCTCAGTCCTCCTGGGGACTAGACTAGAACATCCCCTATGCCTCCCAAACCTAATTTCTATGGCTAGATTCTCATTATGTATTCCCTGACACTGACCTTCTACTTGTCTGGTCCTCTGCCAATGACCACTTCTAGTCTTCCTAGGTGATATACTCCATCTACTTTCAGGACTTGTTACACACAGCTGGACTTGCTGAATATCTACGGCCTGACTACATAGGCTCCCCCTTGCAATCCACAATTAAATTCCATCTCAGTAAACCCATCACATCTCTGTATCTTGGTGGGGTCTAGCCCTCTGCTGACCACACCACGGACATGACAAGCATATAATATATGATATAGGGCAGACAAGCTAGATGACATGACTATATTCAAAGCCTGTTTAATGTCTAATGAGTGGAAATTGATGTTATTGTAGAATCCTATCTTGTACCTAAGTTGACTTGTGGAATGGCCTCCCTTCTCTTTACTCACTTCAATATTATTTACCCTTTATGGCCACCTCAAGTATCCCCTTCTTCATGAAGCCTTCTCTGAGAGGGAGCTCTTGTTCCACTGAATGAAATGTATCAGAGTTTAGCTTATAGTTGGTTTTTGTTTTACACATGCTCTTTTTGGCATCTGCAGCTGAACTCTAAGCATTTGAAGAGCAAAGACTAAGCCTTGTGTTTCCTTTATATTCCTCACAGTGCCTAGGACTGTTTTGGGCACACATTAGTTGCTCATGAAGACCTTATTTAACCTATGCTAACAGATCTCAGAGCAGAGGAGTGATCAGAGAGAGAGGTAGAGTTCTTTGGGCTAGAATTCCAGGGTGTAGCAGAATTCAAATCAATTGATAATACTGCAAAAAACCTCTCATATTTTGAGAGGAGGGTCTTCATATGCATGTTGTCAATTTAAAATTTTGTTCTGTAGAAAGTATAGGGCTTTCTTATACTTTCTACTAGTACATTCAGGTCAGCTAAGTGACAATTACCTCAATTCTGGAGGAAAAAAAGTGCAGTAGTAGGCACTGAAGATAAAAGAGAAAAATGAACCATTTCTTGTCCTCAGGGGGCTTATACTCTGCTTACACTCTACCCAACTATAAAATGGAGCTAATAATACCTTACAAGGTGGTTGCAAGGAAAGAACTGTAAACTGTAAACTGTAAAGCTCTATGTGATTTTTTATTATTATAAAACAATAATGACAATAACACTAATAAGTGTTTTTAGTGTTCCAGGAATTGGTACACAAGTCCACATTTCTCCTTTGCATGTCCTTCCAAGATTTTATGAACTTTGATTCACGTCTCCTTGCAGCCTGAGCCTTTCTCCACTAAAGAATAATATTTTTAGTCTGTCATCCTATGGCAGCTCCCCTCTCCCCAGATTAATATATCATCACTTAGGCTTGTGTCTGTTGCCTGCAACTGTCGACGCAACAACAGCTCTCTGGAGGAAAGGGGAAGCTTTCGGTCAGCCAGTCAGCCTTCCAAAATCTAACTGCTTTGTGTGATATGACTAAACATCCAGATATATAGACATACCTGTGACATGGACTGAGTCTCATTTTTCATCTGGATGCTTGGGACTATACAGGCCTAGCCTTTATTTGTTTGTTTGTTTGTTTTAGGGAGAGGAGTGTGACAAAAAAATTACCCAGGCATGACTAGAATATGACTTCTTACTAGCATGAATAATTAGTTACCCCTCAAGGTTTTTTTTTTTCTTCATAACTGCAGAAGATGAAACTAAGCAGATCTGAATATACTGATAGAAATAAAAGAAAGTCCTATAATTTCTACAGAACAAAAATAAAAATAGGCATATGAAGACCCTATTCTCAAAATAGTATGGGTCCTTTGCAGTAGTAGCAATTGAAGGTGCTTAATAAATACTTGCTGGATTGAAGGAAGTGCTTGCTGGGGAAACTGAGGCTGTAAGAGCTTCAATTACTTTTCCAGAGGCAGAATTTTAACCAGGGTCAATTCTGAATCCATGTCCTGCATCCTTTAAATTGTTCACAGAGGCAGGGATAGTGGAAATTCTGGTGAACTGACCTCTCCTACTGACAATGGCATTTACAAACTATATGACCATGAGTCAAGCACTTACTCTTTAAGTCCCAGCTTCCTTTTTTTTTTTGTAAAGTAGAAATAATAATAGTGCCTACTTCACAGAGTTGTTATGAGAACCAAGTGACAGAAAGTATGGAACAGAGCCATAAATAACAATGTGTGTGGGGAGATGGGGAAAGTGTGAATGGGGCTTTGTCTCAGGGAACTGATAAGGGTGGGCTGTGGGGAGAGAGAAGGGAGAGATGGGGGCTCAGACTTCTGCCCAGAGGGAACATTCTTCCTCATGGTAACAATTTTCCCCATGCATACATCCCTTGGTGTAGTATGCTGCTATCCCTAAAATCCTATCAGGTGGCTAGGTTGTGCTACACCTGAAGTCAGGAAGACCTGAGTTCAAATTTTGCCTGAGACACCTATTAGTCTGTCACCCAGGTCCAGTCACTTAAGTTCTGTCTGCCTCAGTTTCTTTATTTGTTAAATGGAGATAATAATAGCCCCCACCTTCGAGGGTTGTTGTAAAGGTCAAAGGAGATATTTATAAAGTGGCTTTGCAAACCATAAAGCATTATGTAACCTCCCTCTAACCAGTCGCCCCTTTCATTGCTATTGCAATTGATCTGAAAAAGGGTAAACAGAGGCAAAGTTTGGAGTGCTATGGAGTGACCTAAAGAAAATCTAATTGAAGAGCTAATGTGAAACATGAGTCACTAGTATAATTACTGAAAGCAATGCTGCCTATTAGCTAGCCCACAGCTACTAAATAAAACAATAAACTACTAAAAAAGCTGCTATCTTGGGCCTGTATAGCAATTACTATAGCTGAAGAAGCCTTACCCTGGCTACATGCAAAGATAGGTGGCATTTTACTTTGAAACATGTTCTTTTTGTGCTTCACCTCCCTCCCTCCTACCCCCTACCCTCCATCCAACAATGGTCATGAAGTTCTGTATTACAGAGCACTGAAATTACAGAATGGGAGGTTTTCACATGCCACTGAGCAAAGGAGAGAGAGCTAGCCTCAGTCAGAAAGCCCCAGGTTTAAGTCTTGCCTATTACCCACACAAATACTTCTCAGTATTCTAGGAAACTCTCTAAAACTATAACTTCTGGGGAAGGCACTTACCTGTCCTGAGAGGATGGATTGCCTCCTCCAGAAATTCCCTTTGTCAATGGAATAACAGGGCCAACCTCATCCCTATCACTAAATTAAAGAATGCATTGTTCCCTGTAGAAGTTGATTGGAAAGGGTCTCTTTTCAACAATGCTATTTTTCTCTACACACTTGGGTGAGAAAAAGGCAGATTGGAAAAATTGAAGGCTAGAATGTCCTTCTGCTTCTGTGACACAAAAATGTCTTGCTATCATCTGGGGATCTTTATCCTACAGGTCATGGACTGTATGGAAAACAAGGTAAAACTTAACCCCAGCTGTCCTCATCTCTGCTTAACCTTGGACAGGGAGACAATAGTCCAGATTTTCCTAATGTTAAAAGCACTTCAGATGACTCTACTTCTGGAAGCTACATTAGCTATTTTCTGCCACTCCAGTACCATTTTATAAATCCTTCCTTCACTGTACATACCAAATGGCAGCCTAGTAGTGGAAAAACAGTTAATGCAGCTGCCAGGAAGCCTTTACATTCAGGCTGAGGAAATCTGACTTTGCTTTTATAGACTTTAAGAAAATTTCATCCAATCCCCAAATTTTTGCTTCTGTTAGTGATGGCAGATTTTGTAATTGAATATTCTACAGAAATAATATTCAGATAAAGATTTCAGTATCTTATCAAAATTGGGGCTCAATCTTTCAAAATTTATCCAGCTCTGTTATCCACTGAACGTATTTCAAAAGCAAGAGTCTGTCTCTCCCTCTCCTTCTCCTCTCCCTCTCCCTCTCCCTCTTTCTCTCTCCTTCCCCATACCCATCCTCATTTGGTTGCTTCGGTATTCAAGATGCAGGGATATAAATGATTTGGATATAAAATCAGGTTCAAATATCCATACCTGTTTTAGAATTCTTATCTTTAGCAAATAAATATATGGATACATTATATATGCCTACGTAAATGTTAAGTACTTGAAAATCTCCACTAGAACTAATTTTTATTGACATAATAAAACCCAGTGATTGAAACCTAAAACACTAATTACATATTTAATAGAGTATGTTCATAGAATTAAACTGGAAGGCTATTTTCATATAATAAAAAAGAAAAAATTTCAAACCTTCACCCTGAATAATCAGGTTAATTATGTATAATGTTATATGAATGTAATTTTTTGAATCTACGTTTCATACATTTTAAAATAATCCTGTGAAACTTGAAATGAAAAACTATTTCTTTAGCCTTTTTTGAAATTGCTTCTATGACTTATCCAGCTTATAAACTGTGGAGGTTATTTGAGGTCTTCTGCATACTCTATTTTGAATTCCTTGAGAAAGAAAAAAAGGTAACTTCAAGATGACTTCATATTCATTCATCCATTCCTTCGTCCAAGAAACATTTAAACCCCTACTCTGCATTATGTGCTGGATTACAAGAAAGTATCAATTATATCTCCCCCAAGACTACACACACACACACACACACACACACACACACACACACACACACACAAACCTACATACATAACTGGACTCAGCCTACTAAAATTACATGAGGAAACTGAGATGAGTACTGCAGGGTCAACAGATAGCAAACACAAGGATGGGACTCAAACTCAGGTCTTATGATTCCAAGGCCAGGGCTCTCCTCTCTCAAATCACCCCCACCACCATCACCACCAAGTCTTGCATTCTAGTCATGGTTTGCCAGAAACTATGCACATCAGTGTCATTTGAAAAATTAGATTACATAACTTTGAACCGAATAACACTCAAGATGCTCACTAGCCCCAATATTCCACAATTCCTCTTTGATTCAATGAGTCTAGTATAATTATTAGGAGAATAAAGCATGTTTCCTTTCACATCCAAAGACTTCTAGCATCACGATGGTGACCTGATCTTATTTGGTGTCCAATGCTCTTTCTACTATACCATACAATTATATCTTGTATTCTATAAAGTCAGGATGTGATGATTCATACTCCATAAAGATAAAGAATCTACTCTGATCCATTAAGGATCACTCAGATTTTAAACCTTGGCTTGGTAGTTCAATTGACATTTCAATGTAACAAGCATTGAAATATGGCAGTTAGGTGGTACAGTGGATAAAGCATTGGCCTTGGCATCAGAAAGATCTGAGTTCAAATTTGGCCTTGCACACTTACTAGCTATGTGACCTTGGGCAAATCATTTAACTTTTATTTGTCTGTTTCCTCATCTGTAAAATTGGGATAATAATAGCATCTACCTCACAAGGTTATTATAAGAAGTAAATGAGCTAATAATTGTAAAGTACTGAGTACATTGCCTAGTATATAGTAAATCCTACATAAATGTTAAACCATCATCATCATCATCATCATCATTATTACCTAATATATGCCACTCTAGTAAGTGCTAGATATTCAAAGACAAAAAACACCCTAGCCCCTACCCTCAAGGAGCTCACATTCTACAGGGGGGAAGTTGCAACATGTATACCACTACTAGTAGTAGTTATCTAACCTGCATTTATACAGCACTTTAAGGTTTATAAAGCACTTTACATATACTCTCTCCTTTGAGCATCATAAAAACCCTATGAGGTAGGTGCCACTATTATCCTCATTTTACAGATGAGGAAACTGAGACACAGGGAGATCAAGTGACTTGGTTAGGGTCATAAGTGTCTTAGGGAGTATTTGAAATCAATCTTCCTGACTCCAAGTCCAGCACTTCATCTCGTGTCATTTTTATGTTGTTTTTGTTCTTTCTAATTACTTGGGAATCAAACATGGTCATTGGTGTATGGTCTAACTGTCAAATCTCTATTAAATATAATCTCTTCTTATCTAGGGTAAGTTATTATATAACATGATCATGCTAGAAAACAAAATGTTTATGAATGATGTTGACAATGGTGGTGATAATAACTGATAGTTCTAAAGGTTTTTTTTAAGGTTTACAAAACATATTATAAACATTATCTCACAGGTGAGCTGAGTACATTACAACTTCATGCCATCTAGCTTCAACAGGGCCCTCATTGCAGCAAGGCAATTATTTTATTCTTCATTAATTCATTCTCTATTTTAGTACCCCCCAAAAGCTTTTCCAAACCTTTTCTTCTCTCCTCAAACTTGCTGGACCGCCATCTCTCTCCTCTAAGTTGTGACATTCTCTTCCTACTTAGAATTTTTCACCTCTTCTATCTCAAAATCCCTTGAGAGCTTCCTTTATTCTCTCTTTCTTTCCCCTCATTTTCTAAGAATGAAGTAGCCCTACCACTTCCCAAGGATAACACTTCTACATGTTTCCCTGTTCAGAACATGGCAACCTCAGTCACCCCCTATCTATACTCTTCATTTTCTCCCTATATACTATTTCCTTCCCCACTGCCTTCAAAAACATGACCCATCATCCCATACCCTGACAAAAATTTCAGGTCCCACCATTCTTTATCAAGGTACAGTTCCTCCTATAGTGCTTCTCCGTTTCTTGATCAAACTCCTTGAACAAAGCTTTCTCCATCTCCTGTCTCCACTTCCTCTTCTCTCACTCACCCTCAACCCTTTGTAATCTGGCTTCTGACCAACTCAAACTGTTCTCTCTGAAGTCACCAAGCCAATAAACTCTTGATGACCAGCTCTGGTGGTTTAATCCTAATTATTCTCTAGGTATCTACTCTATTTGAAATTGCAGACCACTATCTCCTCCTGGATATACCCTCCTCTCTGGGTTACCATGATATTACTCTCTCCTTGTTGTCTTTCTCTGGTTCATTCTCTAATCCTCCAGATCATGGCCCATAAATATGAGTATTCCCGCAAAGGCTCTGTCCTAGGTCCCTTACTCTTGTCTTTCTACATTCACTCTCTTGGTAAACTCATTACCTCCTATGAGTTTAATTATCATCTCTATGCAGATAACTCCTAGACAGCAACAGTCTTTTCATTTGAGCATTAATCATGCATCACCAATTGTATCATTGTTCATTACATCCTCTCCCATGTTGTGAGATCCAGACAACTGTCCACTCTGTTCCTTACACTCAATCCTCCATTTCTTCTTTCTGTCCCTTTGCATTGGCTATCTCTCACCCTTAGAATATATTCTCTCCTCACTCCTGACTCACCCTCTTTTCCTTTGAAATGCATTTCTAGCTCCATCTTTTGCATTAATCCTTTCCTGATCCCCTCAATTACCAATATCTTCTCTTCTTAATTACCCTGTATTTAGCTATGTTCTACTTATTCTCATATGCCTGCGTGTATATATGTATATGTGTATAGATACATATATGTATGTATACGTATATGTACATATATACATATATATGTCCTTGTTGTCTCTCCCTTTAGAATATGAATTCCTTTTGAGTAGTGACTGTTTCATTTGTTTTATTTTTCTCCTTAGCTTAATAAACACTTCTTGCTTAATTTCACTTCATTGTACTAACATGTTTCCATTTTTGTATTAGGAGAAATAGAAAAAATTTTGGTGAACAGGGGGATGGGGAGACGAACTGGACATGTGGTTTAATTTAGTTGGTGAAACAATACCAGGGTAGGTTGGCAACTTTTTTGCAACTTACAGCTTTAGAGAATTTCCTAAAGCAGAGGTGTCAAAGTAGCTGCCCAGTCCACAAAACTCTCAAGTGTGGCCAGAACCAGATGAAAATGTAACTGAGAAATGTTTAACAAAATAAGTAAAACTATAATCCAACATGTTGTACTTCAGTCATTTTCAGTCACGTCCTCCTCTTTGTGACCCCATTTCGGGTTTTCTTGGCAAAGATACCAGAGTGATTTGTCATTTCCTTCTCCAGCTAATTTACAGATGAGGAAACTGAAGCAAAAAGGGTTAAAAGACTTGGCCAAGGCCACACAGCTGGTAAGTGTCTGAGACTGTATTTGAACTCAGATCTTCCTGACTCAAGGCCTGGTGCTCTTATGCACTGTGTCACCTAACTGCCCATAATCCACAAAGATAATGTTAATTTGTGGTCTTCTAAGTCAAAATGCAACCTGCAAGGATCTGTTTCTATTTGAGTTTGATACCACTGGTCCAGAGCAATCAATGAAAAGTCAAGTGATTTGTCCATGATCATACAACCAGCTTGATCTTCCTGTCTTTAAGGCCAACTCTCTAGATACAATATGATACGCTGCCTTTCTTGGGTGAGCAAAGTTTGTGAAAAATGACATAAGCAATGTTAAAAAGCACACAAGGATGAAAATAAAACTGTCAGTGATGATCACCTTCCTGTGGTTTGAGGAACCATATAATCAATACTGCGACTTGAAACAAAATCATTTAGAAACAGTCTTGTTTGTGAAAACATCCAATGTTTTCTTAGAAGGCAATTTTGTAAAATTCTTGAATGGAAATCTGGACTTGGGCCCTGTTCCTTAGACACTTAATGGGAAATGACTAAGCTGTAACACACTTGCTTACAGTAAGCACAGGCTCCCAGATGGTAATTCTACTACTACAGTTAGCCTAGGAGAACTTGGAACCCTTGCTCCTGTCTAGGCTTAACAAAGCCTGCTTTTATTCAGAGGCTAAAGGAATTTTCCTAAAATATACTTCTTTGAGGTGAGTACCGCCCTAATGCCTAGCGTAGGACATGTGGCATCACATACCATATGTTGGGCTGGCTTTGGAATCAGGAAGACCCTGGTTCACAGTCTATCTCTGACACACATAAGCTATGTCACCATTTACAAGTCATATAGTGCCTCTGTACCTAAGGCAATGGTGTAAGGTGATAAATCTCAGGTCAACAAGCCAAGTCAACAAGCATTTATTAAGTACCTACTTTGTTTTGGAGGAGTTTTTGATCGAAATTGGTAAGGGCAATGTTGACAATGAGATTTTTCCCACTCTGAGGAAATCACAAGTCACCCCTTCTCGCCATCATATCCCCAAAGTAAATGTTTGGCATTGCATTGCTCATATTGCTGCTGTTCAGTCATTTCAGTCATGTCCAACTCTTTGTGACCCCATTTGGCCTATTCTTGGCAAAGATACTGGAGTAGTTTGCCATTTCCTTCTCCAGCTCATTTTACAGATGAGGAAACTGAGGCAAACAGGGTTAAGTGGTTTGCCCAGGGTCACACAGCTAGGAAGTGTCTGAGGCCAGATTTGAACTCAGGAAGATGAGTCTTCCTGACTCCAGGCCCAGTACTCTAACCACTGCTCCACTGCACTGCCCTGGTATTGCCCATAGTGCTACCCAAAAGGCCAGTCTTAAGCAGTATAGAAACATAAGTAGCATATTTTCAAATTTCTCACAGGAACTGTCTAGACCTGTTTTTGCACTTATCTCAATCTCCCTGTAATTAGGTATTGGTGCACATGTTTTTTCTGACCATTGTCTCTTTGTATCCAGAGCAATAAGAATGAGACTTTTTGTACCCCAATCTCTCTTCTGACTTCTAATCTCCTACATCTCAAACTAGATGTCTAGTAGATATCTTGAACTCAATATTTCCAAAACAGAACTCATTATTTTTCCTGCTAAATCCTCAATCCAACCTTCCCTATTACTGTAGAGGGCAACATCATCCTTAGGCTTGCAACCTAGGAGTCATCTGGGATGTCTTACTATTTCTTACTCCCATATCCAAGCTATTGCCAAGGCATATCGATTTCACCTTTGCAACATCTCTCAAATCTGCCCCCTATTCTCCTCTGATACTGCCAATATTTTAGTGCAGGCCCTCATCACCTCATGCCTTGATTGCTACAGTAGCCTGCTGGTGGCTCTGCCTGCCTCAAGTCTCTCCCCACTCCAACTAATACTCCATTCAGCCAGCAAAGTGATTTTCTTAAAACACAGGTCTGATCATGTGACACACACACCTCTCAGTAAGCTCCAGTGGTTTCCTAATGCATGCAGGAACAAATTCAAAATGCTTTGTTTGCCTCTCAAAGCCCTTCATGTTCTACCTTACTCCTACCTTTCCAGTCTTCTTACAACGTATTTCCTATAATGTACTCTTTGATCCAGTGACATTGCCTCCTGGCTATTTTGTGAATAACATATCTATTTCTTGGCTCTGGGCATTCTCTCTGGCTGTTCTCCATGCCTGGAATGCTCTCCCTCCTCCATTCCATTTACTTACCTCCCTCCCTTACTTTAATTCTCAACTAAAATCCCACCTTCAATAGGAAGCCTTCCCCAACTCCTTACAGTTTTAGTGCATTCTGTCTGCTAATCATTCCCTACTTATCTTGTATATAGGTTGTTTTGTATATATTTGTTTGTATGTTGTTTTCCCTATTAGACTATAAACTACTTGAGATCAGGGACTATCTTTTACATTCTTTTGGTATCTCCAGCACTTAGCATAGTGCCTGGTACATAGTAGGTATTTAATAAATGTTTATTTCTTAATTGGATCACACCACTGTTGAGTGAACAAGTGAATAGATGGATGGGTGGACAGACAGATAGATGGATGGACAGATGGATGGATGATAAGCTATAGGGTATTTAATTAATGACCTTCCAACTTCCACCCATTAATTACTTTATCTGCTCTAAGGTAGTAAGTAGGGTCAGAGGAAAGAGTAGAATTATGAGGCACTCTTGCTCTCTTTCTCTTATCTTTTGTCACATTCCACCACTTAGGGGGTATGAAAACAAATCTTAATCACCACCAGTATATCCTGGGAGTATTTGGAGCTCATCACTGCATTAATGTGCAGAGTGATACACGGTCGGGGAAGAGAACACCTTGGAAAAGGATGGAACACATCTGGAATAAGGTTACCAAAAACCAAGAATGCAGACAAAAATAAAACCCAAAGTATGCTAATTCTGAGAAGTTCTTTCAGATACAGGGGACAACGTGAAAAACAGTAAGATGAGAATGTACATGTCTCTTTTTAGGTCTAGAGAGCCATTTAAAATCTAGTCTAGAGTTAAAAAGACCTATGATAGTCCAGTAATTTTTCATCAACTATCCATGCTAATATATTGGTCTAGATTATCTCAAAGAATTGAAAATTCAAATCTCACTTTAAAGTATTTGTTTTTGGAATGCAGTTCAATTTTCTTTCTTTTTCCTCCAATGGATTTATTTCCCCAATTCTGTTTTGCTCAGACTAATATTAAAATGAGTCTGTACCTCCTGAGCACAGGCTTAGTAACAGCAGCTGGGGGCAGCAGGGAAGCTCTTGGTGACAGAGAGAGAACAGACAATGTATCTGGCATTAGACCATTCCTGCAGATTTTCCACACACAAGTAATGAAGAGGTGACTATAATATATACAGTACTCTTGTAAATGTCCTCATCTCAATATATGTAGCCCTTTAAGATAGGTGGAATAGGTTATATTTTTTTTCCTTTTTATGGATGGTAAAACTGAGTCATAGAGAAGGAAAGTGACTTTTCCAAAGTCCTACAAGTATTCAGTGGTAGAGACAAAATGAGAATTTAAATCTTCTGGCCTAGAAGTTCAGCACTCTTTTTTTTTCTATAGCTCTACATGACTTTGGTACAAAGAGGTCAGAGAAGGAGATGATGGATAGACCCAGGAGCAAAAAAATTATATTACCTAAGATGGCATATTGTTTTTTTTCAACATGATGATTTGGGGAAAATAAACTGACAGGTTATGAAAAATGTTTGCCTCCTGCTGTCATTCATCATGCCCATCATTTCTCTCAATTAGGATGTGACTAAGTATAGCAGGAAGGGAATAACAATACCACAATACCCAAGTTGATGAAGCACCTTTCAGACATTTGCAAATGAAGCCTGATAACCTTCATGTCAGACTGAGTGGAACGTGTAGATCACCGTCCCTATAGGAAAGGGTATAGAAGACCAAAAGGGTGAAAGAATTTGTCAGTTATTAAAGGAGAAACCAAGATTGGCATCAAAACTAGAATCCAGGCCTCCTAGAAGCCAGTTTAGAGCAATCTGTCCAATAGACACTCATTTCATTAAAGTCACTGAAGCACAGATGGGTGAAAGCTCAGAGTTGTAAGGGACCTCAGAGATAGACCTGAGTAGAAAACCTCAGAACACTATCTGTGATGCGTGATGGACCAGCCTCTGTTTAAACACCTGTAATCCCATGGAACTCACTTCCCCCTAGGACAGGCCACTCTCCATGTTGAGGCTGCTCTAATTGACCGCATGTGTTCCCTTACATTGTACAGAAATCTCTCTCCTATAATTCTTACTTGTTGGTCATGATTCTGTCAGTTAGGAGCAAGCAAAATAAATAAGACCTTTCTTTTCCTCTAATTGATATCCCTTCCCTCAAATATTTCAAGGCTTCTTTAATTTCCTCTCACGTCTTCTATAAAATGAACAAGTTTTGCTTTCCTCATCTGATCTTTAAAATGCATTGTTTTGAGTCCCATCACCATAGTAGCAACCTTTCCCCAAACTGCACCTTCTAAAATGGGATGCCCAGAATACAACACAATATTGCACATGGGATCAGACCAGGGTAGAGTGCACTGAGACTACCACCTCCCTAATATTGGATAGTGTACTTCTCCTCATGGAGCCTAAGACTTCATTGGATTTTTTGGATGTCATACAGTATTGATGCCTCATTTAGAGCTTGCAATTTAGTAGAACAGTGGTTGCTAAACTTTCTCTGACCATACACCCTCAGTCATGAGAGAAAAATGGGATGGCGGAATATATTTGGCCATAATGATTAATGGGAGTAGTGTAGTTATACTGGAAATAAGCTCACAATTGGCTATCACAGGGAGAGTAGGGTGTAACCTATCTTCCTACCTTCCAATTAGTTACCATGACCATGTCATAATCCCTTGGGAGTATGCAACCTTCACTTTAGAGGCCACTGAATAGAAGATATGATATAGACTAGACCAGAGGTGGGGAACCTGAGGCCTCAAGGCCACATGTGGCCCTCTACATCCTCAAGTATAGCCCTTTGACCCTCAAGGCCACATGTTTCCTACCCCTGGATTAGACTAAGGTAGACATCATTAACCCAGGTCTTATCCCTAATGAATATAGGTAGCTTCTTGAAGTCTATACTTCAGAGAAGAGAAAGAAACTGGGTGGAATGTCAAAATGAGATTAATTAATGTGCTTGTACATCTGTGCAGATGCTCTTTATAGTAATCAGTGAGTGAAGGGTAAATATCTTAAAATATAGGCATGTACAGAAAAGCATTACAATGATTTGATTTGGGTCCATCAATTTTACTCAATAGATTTTTTGCTTCATCTTAAATTTCTATTTTAGATATAGGATGTTTTGCACAAAATGATGCTGCTAATGAGTGTGCCTAATCAATCAGATTTGTAGGCTTCCATTATAAAGAGGCTACAAAAAAGTATATGAGATATCCAAAAATGCCCTGAAGCAAAAATACCAATCTGGTGAATGGCCTTGTGTCTATGCCACAGTGGGGATGGGTGAAAGATCTGTGAATATTTAGCCTAGAGAAGGGAAGACTTGGAGTGGGGATAGGGTTGTTGACAGTTGGTTTCAAGTATATGAAGCATTGTTATAGCATTAGATTTATTGTGCTTGGACCCCAAGGACATATTCAAGAACAATAAGTAAAAATTGCAAAGAGGTCAATTTAGTCTTGACTTGGAAAAGCTAGGTAGCACAGTGGATAGAGGACCAGGCCTGGAGGAAGGAAGACTTGAAATCAAATCTGACTTCAAACACTTATTAGCCATGTGACCCTGGACAAGTCGCTTAACTCTGTTTGCCTCAGTTTCTCATCTGTAAAATGAGCAAGATAAAGAAATAGCAAACCACTACAGTATTGCTGCCAAGAAAACCCCAAATGGAGTCACAAAGAGTCAGATACAATTGAAACAAGTGAACAACAACAACATAAAAAAGTGAGCTATTGTTTTCATTATATACAGTTCTAATTATCTTAGAGTCAGTGATTCTGATTAAGTAGAATGCCCTCTCCAGTTTATCTGGAAGGTTGATCGTTCAGATCATAACTGGAAGCAGGAGACGTCAGCAAAGAGAGATGGAAGCCAGGAAAATACAGGCACTAGTGAAGTCCATGATAAGAACGCCAGATTGATCAGGACCTCAATGTCTCTGAATCACTCTCAGACAAACCCAATTCATATATGTATATATGTATATATACATATATATATACACATTATATATACACATACACACATTATACACACATATATGTGTATATATATAAATACATATATATATATATATATATATATACACATATCACATAAGATCTACCATTGCCCTACCTTACTAATATGTTTATGCTTTAATAGGTGTGGCAACTCCCATCACTGTATCAGATTGTAACTTGTCCATTTTGTTCATATTGTCGAGTCATTTCAATCCTATCTGACTCTATGTGATCCCATTTTTGGTTTTCTTGGCAGAGATACCGGAATAATTTGCCACTTTCTTCTCCAGCTCATTTTACAGATAAGGAACTGAAGCAAACACCATGGTCACACAGCTTGTAAGTGTCTGAGGCCAAATTCGAAGTTATGAAGATGAACCTTCTTAATTCCAAGCCCAGTGCTCTATTGGCTGCACCATCTAGCTGCCCCCAACTTGTCCATTTGTTAAGCTAAACCAAAAAACATTTGCAAAGTGCCTACACTTGTTAGGCACTGTGCTAAGCGTTTTCAAATACAAAGAAAGGCAGAACCAGTCCCTGCCTTTGAGGAGCTCACACTCTGAAGGAGGAGACAACATGCCAACAATTATATATAAACAAAATGTAAGTAGGACAAATTGGAGATAGCTCAGATGGAAGTCATTAGCATTAATGGGACTGGGGAAAGCTTCTTAAAGGAGGTGAGATTTTGCTGAGACTTGCAGAAAGTTTAAGAAGCCAGAAAGCAGAGATGAGGAGGGAGAACATTCCAGGTATGGGGGAATGGCCAGTGAAAATACATGGAGTCAGAAGATGGAGTGTCTTGTATGAGGAACAAGAAAGAGGCCAGTTCGTGCTAAATTGCAGACACTATGGAGGGGAGTACAGTGTAAGAATACTGGAAACATAGGAATGGGCCGGGTTGCAAGAGATTTTAAAAGCCACGCAGAAGATTTTATATTTGATGCATCCTGGGGGTAATTGCAATCTATGGAAATTTACTGATAGGAAATGACATGTGATAGGAAGTATGACAGTGGTCATATTACCACTAGGGCATTCCTTTGATAGCTGAATGGAGGATGGCCTGGAGTAAGGAAAGACATGAATGAGAGAGGTCAAAGAGAAGGCTTTTAGTCCAGTTGTGAGGTGATGAGGGGCTGCACCAGAGGTGCCAGTTTCATAGAAGAGAAGGGGGAGTATACAAGAGATGTTGTGATGGTAGAAACAACAGAATTTGGGGACAGATTTGATAGGTAGGAGAGAATGAAGGATTGAGCATGACAAGTAGGTTGTACATCTTAGTGACTAGGATGGTGGTAGTGTTCCAATGGCAATAGAGGAGTTTGGAAGAGGGGAGGGTTTTAGGAGAAAGATAATGAGCTCATTCTAGGACATATTTGATTTAATATGTCTTCAGAAGATGCAGTTGAAGATGTTAAGCCATAGTTTTCGTCAGACAGTATGATGTAAAGGATGTTGCACTAAGCATCAGGAAAACTAGATTCACATAAGCGTACTAACTGTGTGACTGCTGGGCAAGTCACTTCACCCCACTAAGCCTCAGTTTCCTCATTTATAAAAGGATGGTAATAATACCTATAGTATATACTTTAGAGTATTGTTTTGAGGCTCAAGTCAGATAATGTAGCTTAACTAAATCTAAGTTACTATAAAAAGTCAGTTATTATTGTAAGCTCATTGAGTATGTTCATTTTTTACTTTTGTACCCCAGTGGCTGATCTGTGCAGTAGGTAACAAAGATGATGAGGGTTATTAATATTGCTCTTAGCATTATTTCCACGGTGCTTTAAGGTTTGTAAAGCACTTTACATATTATCTCATTTGACCTTCATGACAACTGTACAAGGTAGAAGCTATTATTTTCTCTATTTTTTTCAGATGAGAAAACTGAAGCTGAGATGGCTAAGTGATTTTTCTAGGGTCATATAACTAGACAGAGTTTGAAGTTAGGTCTTCCTGACCCCAGGGCCTCTGCCCTATTTACCATCATCTTGAACATTACCATAAGTAATGAACTAACTTTTTCCTTTGGTTGATGCTTTACTTTCATTAATTTAATTATTTTATAATAGGAATTATTTACTAAGCAAATGTATATCATTTCATATTATTATATTATTTGTATATTGTAAGATACATTATTTTATTAGGTAAACTATATTATGTATTTATTATTTATTTAGGTACCTAGCTGCCTTAATTAATACTTGTTGATGGACTAATTGATTACTGTGACTGATGAAGTCAATGAGGAAGATGAAGGTAATGAAGATGATGATCAAAATGCTTTGGATAAAAAAAAAAAATTCCTTCCCTGGGGGCCAGCCACGTGGTGACGTGGTACCTCTTCACTCAGACAGGCTGGTCCATAAACAGAAGTCCAAAGCCTTTCTAGCTTGGTAAGACTGGCCAGAGCTTATGCTCCCCCAGCAGCCTTTTCAAGAATCAGGGCCTCCTCTACAGCATAATAAGATTTGAGAGAAGAACCCTTGGTATACTGCAATCAAAAGTTAAGGTGCACAGTGGACAGAATGTTGGATTCAGAGTCATCAAGAGCTGTGTTCAAATCCTGCCCCAGCTTCTTCCTTAGCTGTGTGACCCTAGGAAGGTCACTTAACCTTTCTTAGTCCCAATTTCCTCTTCTATTAAATGAGGATAATGATAGCATTTACTTCAAATGGTTGTTGTAAGAATCAAATGAGATGACATATATCAGGTGCTTTGTAAACTTTAAAGGAATATATAAATGTCATCTATTATTAAGTCATTTAGGGGTAGCTAGGTGGTACAGGGGATAGAATGCTGGGCCTGAAGTCAGAAAGATCTAAGTTCAAATCTGACTTCAGACACTTATAAGCTTTGTAACCCTGGGCAAGTCACTTAACTTGCCTTGGTTTCTTTATCTTTAAAATGAGGATAATAATAATAGTACCTATCTTTCAGAACTGTTATAAGGTTCAAAAAAATAATAATTGTATAGCACTTGGCAAACAATAAACACTATATAAATGCTGTCGTTATTATCATTATTATTATCTATTTAAGATCTTTTTCCTAAAAAAGTTAAAAATTAGGATGTTAAAATACATGGGAGTCATGGAAATGTTTAACTCACTCTCTGGAGAATTTGAGCTATTCTGAAACCTGCCTTTAGGAGTGAAAATGTCAGAAGAATTTTTTTTTTTCCTTAAGAAAGGTGGCTCCTCATTTGCATCTTCTAGTGCAGATATAAGAAAGACATTTCAGAGGTCCAAGAAGACTATAACGTTGAATTCTGTTTTCATGCAAGGCTAACAATTGAGTGAAGCATTGACATTTAAGAGTCATACAGTATGGAAACAAGATCACATGAATCATTATCATGGCTGCTTGATGCCTACTCAAATCATCACTAACTGACAGCAGTCCCCCCAGTCACATGGCAAGGGGCTTGTCGATGAAAAGTTTTAACATGTGACTAATGGATAGATTTACAGCTGTGACCAGGGATGACATTTCAATGGCATACTAGCATCTCCCTAGCAGCTCTGACTTTTTACAATTGTATTGCCTCAAGTTTTTTTTTTTTTAATGAGGAATTGCCAGTAGGATAAAAGTAATAAAGAAGTAAAATGATTTTTTTTTCTTTTAAACTCAAAAGATTAAGAAGTCATAAGGGCAAGGATTTCATTCCATCAAGAGAGAACAAATTTCTAAGTTCTCCCCACACTAAAGAATGAATAATTTGAGGGGCAGGAAATCTTTGGGGCAGAAAAGTGTTTTGAAAGCTTGCAGATGTGTTTTCAAAGACCTGTTGTTCTTTCATGTCTGACTCTTTGCGACCCTATTTGGGGTTGTCTTGGCAAAGATAGTAGAGTGGTTTTCCATTGCCTTCTCCAGCTAGGTTTACAGTCTTTAGAGTTTAGAGACAAACAGAGTTAAATGATTTGCCCAGGGTCACACAGCTAGTAGATATCTGAGGCCACATTTGAACTCAGGTCTTCCAGACTCTAGGCTCAGCATTCTAACCACTGTATCACCTAGCCTACTATTTGAAGACCTGACCGTGGCACAGATTCACCATGTGCCATTGGACAAGTGACTCTATCTCATGATGTGGAGTGGTACAATGGCAAAATCAAGGGCTTTGAAGTCAGAGGATCTGCATTCAAATTCCACATCTGGCACTGCCTTTGTGACCCTGGGCAAGCCAACCTCATTTCTCAGAGCCTCTTTTTCCTTATCTGAAAAAATGAGGGGAGTGAACTAGATGGTCCGTAAATTGCCTTCCAGCATTATCCCATGACTGAGACAGAGAATCTGAATTGGAAGGATCTGGTCTCAACCTAACCTGAACAAAAATCTACTCTATAGCAGCCCTAATAAGAGGTGATTCAACTCCTGATGGAAGACTTCTGGTTAGGGGGGATCTACTGCCTCCCACTTGGTGATGAATTCTTTAGACTGGGCAGCCTAGGAAATAAAATTACAGATGCTCTAATTTTATTCTGTCTTAGGCCAAATTAACTTTTCTGGTTGTCATATGCCATTATTGGTTTACATCAAACTTGGATACCAGTAAAACAGCTAAATCAAGTTTACATGAACTGGAAAGTAGCTACATCTCCTCCATTCTGTACTTTCTACAGTTAAATTGTTTTCCTATAAGGGTAGGACTTTATTTTTATACCTGGTAGATTTTGTCTTATTAGAACCTCCCCTTTCTAGGCCTTACATAAGCATTCTCTCTATCTCAAGGGTTCCTTCTAGTTGTAAAAATGTCGGAATCCACGAATCAGCGTCCTAACTATGCTACTCATTGTTTCTGTAACCTCAGATGTGACTTCTGACCTTATCAAACCTCAAATTCCTCATCTCTTCATGTTGAGGCTCATTTCCATCATCTCATAAGAACAAGGGGTTGTACTCTATGTCCATTAACATCCCTTTCAACTATAAACCTTATGATTTTATTTCTTTGGACCTTAGTTTTCTCATCTGTTGGATAAGAAGGCTGAACTATACTCTGAGATCCATTTCATCCCCCATATTCTATGATCTACATTAAGCATATGTGGCCTATTTATTCATTATTTTAACACCCACATACTGTGTTTGGCACTATGTTAAGCACACACATGGAAATTCAAGGTATTTAATATCAGACCTTTACAGCATATAATGTTATCATAATTATAACTGCCTTAATTTCATTTATATAGAACAAATGTTTTTTTTTTTCTCATGAAAATCTTGAAGTTAGGAAAGTCATAGTTTTTCCCCCATTTTATAGATAAGGAAACTGAGACTCAGAGAGGTTAATTCACTTCACAAGGTCATATAGCTAGGGAATGATGGAGTTGCCATCAGGAATCAGGCTGAAATTTAGCATTCTTTGCACTTTAAGCTGCTTCTCTGTTTAGAAAGGTCTCAAGCATCTTGTCAGGGTGGATGATTTGAAGCCTCCATTTATATTTAAAAGGATTTGAATTTTCCTATCTGCTGATTTCTTTGGTTGACGGTCTGAAAATATAGTAATTTCATGTGCTAATAATGTTACTACTGAATTACCATTGCCCTTCTTTCCTACATAGGATTCTAGAATTATCTGGTTCACTTCTGCTTTAAGGAGATCAGCATTCTAGAGAATCCACTCCATGTGACTCCATCACAGGAGTCAGATTTGACCTGGAGGGGATAGAAGGGAAGGGTAGGAATGGAAATGACTGGGAAGCCTATTTACCTAAATTTCATTCCCTTTCCTTTTTTTTACCTTGCTACACTACCAAGCATAACCTTAATACTCCTTTAGAAACCTAAGCATCATCAATTTTTTTTAAATTGTGCCTCATTTTCAGAGCCATTCCAATGTCACACTTGGAAGCTTTCTATCCTCTGCTGAAAAGCAATGGCCTGAGAAGAACAATGTCTCTAGTTCCCACAATTCTTTATTTACTTTTCATAAAACAATTTTCCTTGTTTACCTTTCCTAATGAACTTGGGGATTGGGACTTATAAGACCTGACAAAGAACATGAAAAGAATCATCAGTCCCTTTTAGTAAATACCTATGAATTAAACCGCCATTATATGGCCCTTCTTTAAAACCCAAGCCAATCTTTCTGCTTATTTTCACCTGGCAGAATTTCCCTGTACTATCCTTCCCACTCCAAACTACCAATCTGTGCGTCCTTCTATCAAAATGAAGCTTAACATGTACTTCTGCTGAGCAGCTTTTTTTTCCTTATCGACCTGACCAACCACTCTTATCATCTGTATCTTTGAACAGAATCATATCTACAACCACATGACTGTGGCTTTGTCTCAGAATGATGACATTTAGAAGGCACTGAAAACATGTGGAGTCTTTTACCACTACAGGAACAAATATATTTAGTTCCTAATTAACAAGAATAATTAGTTAAAATTGGAAGCTAGAAGATAAGGCATTTCTTTCTTCTAGTAGCCTCATCCCAGGTCATCTCCTAGCTGACACAATAGGCCCTACTGGAGTAGCCTACTCAGCTGCATTTGAGGGTGTGATTTGTGCTACTTGCCTCAGGCACCAAAACTGCTAGTTATGTCTCTGTTTCTTAGTTTTCATAATATTATTTTTTATTTGCTCTTATAGAGCAAACAAAATAATTCCTATAAAGTCAGAGCACATGTTAGGGGGCATTTCATCCCAAATACTGAAACCTGCCCAGCTTAGACTTTAAGGATGAGAGCCTAAACCCAGATCAAGTGGAAACTCATTAGATTTTCTGCTTCTGCATTTCTAAGTTAGCAAAGCCAAATGTTGTAAGGCAGAGTAACAACAAGTAACTTCTAATTAGGTTCATTATTGTATTTGTTGTACTTACCACTAGGGTAGGTGGCTTTCAATTTGCATTGCTAATAGACCTCTTTAAAAGTACACTGAACTTTCAGATGGCTTTGAATGACTCTTAAATGTATCCACATTTGGGTGCAACTGGACTTTATCTACAAATGGGCCAAATTGCACATCTGAATTCCAATGGTACTTTTTGCCTGTGCAATCCACTGAGAATAAGACTTAGAAAGCATTATATGATTCTCCATTCCATACTATTCCATTCCATCAGCATTTATTAAAAGTTTCTTATGAGTAAAGCACTATGTTAAGCTTCACCAAAAGCAGTCTAAAATATTAAATAAGATTGTTTATCTGACCTCCTGAAATTGCATATTTTTCCATTCTTAGATTATGATGTCTTTGAGGACAGGGTGTTTGTCTTGTATTTCCATTAATCCAAAAAACATTCATTCATTCAAACATTCAACATTGTTTTACTGTCTGGTATAGATGAGTGAGGCACTGTCCTAGGTACTGGGGATAAAAAGACAAGAATGAAAAACACACCCTGCCCTCAAGAAATTTCCATTCTACTTACCTATTAGTATGAATTAAACATTCCTAGAAATATCATCTCCATTTCCTTACTTCCTAACATTCTGTTCAACCCTTTGTAATCTAGTTTTTCACCCTACCACTAGATTAAATGCTACTAGATTACCAATGTAACTAATCTCATTCTTCTGGACTTCTTCCTTGACATCTATGAAAATACACCTACTTGGTTGTCTTCCTACCTACATGAAAAGTACTTCTTAATGTCCTTTGCTAAATCACCTCTACATCCTGGTTTCCCCAGCCTCATTCAAATCTCAAATAAAATCTCATCTCCTGTAAAAACAAAACAAAACTTTCCCAGTCTCCTTTAATGCTAGTCCCTTCCTTCTGATATCATTATCCTGTCTGTATCTTGTTTGAACATGGTTATTTGCATAATGTCTCCCCAATTAGATTGTAAACTTTTTGTGGGTAGGGATTGTTTGGGCATTTTCTTGTATCTCTATCACAGCATAATACTTGGCACACAGTAAGGACTTAATAAATGTATTGATTTGACAACACTAATATTGTTTATGGCATATATGGTATTCAGAATTATTGTTCCTGCTGTACTCAGCCCTGGTCAGAACCCATATGGAGTATTAGTTTCAGTTTTGTGTGCCACATTTTTGGAAGCATGGGGAGAAAGGAAACTCTCTCACTCCCAAGGCAGCACATTTAACTTTTAGATAGCTTGATTTTTTGAAAGCGTTGATTTCTTTCTGAAATTAAACCAAAATATGCTTCTCTACAACTTCCATTCCATTGTTGCAAGTTGTGGCCTTGCAGCCAAGGTTAATAAATCCAATCTTTCTTTCATGACACATCTTCAAAGACTTGCTATCATGACCCCTCTAAGCAATCTCTTCTCCACTCTGAAACTTCTCAATTCCTTCATTGATTGCTATCTGACCTATCTTTACCATTTAGCCTCCTTCCTCTAGTTTCTCTCCAGCTTATAAAGGTTCTTCCAAAAATATGTCTAGAAGGTCTGGTACAAGAAATAGCAAGAAGGCCAATATCACTGGAAAACTCTTGTAGTCTGCCACATGTGAAGATTCTTACTGAGCTTGCAATATATTTAATATATGTACCTTTTCTTCAGACAAGTATGTCTATCTATGCCTTCCCTATGTAAGCTTTATTTTTTTAAACATCAGTGTACTACATTAGATTTATCTCTATTAAATTTCAATTTATCAGCTTCATCTCAACATTGTAGTTTGTCAAGACTTTTATGGACCTTGCTAATATCTTCTAAAATGCAATCTATCCCTCTTAGCTTTGTCCTATCTGTAGATATAAATATAGTATCCAAATATTTGTTAATCATTTATAAAAATGTTAAATTGCACAAGACCAAGTACCTTAGGAAAAGCCACTGGTGACCTTCTTCCAGGTTGGCATAGAACTGTTATTTGACCCAAGAAATTCAATCAGTTCTAAATCCATATAACTCTATTGTTATCTAGAACAAATCTCTCTCTCTCCTCCTCCTCCTCCTCCTCCTCCTCTTCCTCCTCCTTCTCTATCCCTTTCTCTCTCATAAGAATAACAAGGAAAGACTTTATCAAATGTTTTGCTAAAAACTAGGTAAACTACATCTACAACATTCTGATGCTAGTCTAATATTATCTAAAAAGAAAATGAAATTAGTCTAGCATGACTTCTTTCTGATGAAGCCATCTTGGCCACTTGTGATTATTGATTCCTTTCTGGCTCAAGAGATTTGATCTCATCAAAGGTAGCTAGGTGCTCTTCTATCTATTTATCTATCTATCTAATCTATCATTCTAGCTATCTTCTTGGTTGTTTTCTTGATGCCACATGTAGGTTGGACTACGGTCATAGACTTAAAAAAGAGTCCTTAGAGACAAAAGGCTTAAATTCCAAGTATGATTCCTCTATTTATTAGCTGTATAGGTTTGGACATCACTTAACTTCTCTTATTGTCATTTTCCTCATATATAAAATGGGCATAATGATACTTGGGACCACTCATCTCACAGGATGAATGGAAGCTTCAAAGGAGACTATGAATGCATAGTGTTTTGCCAGCACAAAGTATCTTACAATGTCAACTATTTCCAGATATGTAGTATATTCCTTGAAAGTAGAAGTGGTCTTCCTGCTTTATTTTTTCATTACCCCACAATGTCTAACATAGTGCTTTGTTTTGTTTTGTTCCCTTATAGGACTTGTTCAGTTAATGCTCTTGACCGATTACTTTTCTAGCTTTGCAGTCTCTACTCAGGCACAGCTCACCTATAAGGGCAGTAAGAAGTTGACCTAAATCAGGCTGACAGCCTGGGCTCTCATGAAACCCATGGTGCTGAGGTGCCTGGGGAAGATTATTTGGAAGGCCTTATGTAGTATGAAAACTGGAAACATGTTCTTTGTATGACTTGATTTGACTTGCAGCCATATGTGGCTTTCAATGACTTGAGAAATCTACCACTTCACATACACATCCCTCTATCAGACCCTATTGTCAGCCTACAATCAGAAACAGACTGATAGTGGCCTTCCTCTATTTTCATTCTTGCAGGGGAAGGTGGGAAGAGAAGAGTCTGAAGTCTATCCACAAACGGATAGCATTAAACACTGAGGTTATTAATACTTGATAAATGAGTAAAGGAAATAATGAGCAAGTGGCTATTTTAAAAACTTGCCATTTATCTTATTACAAGGACCTAGGTAGCATAGTGGATAGAGGACTGGTCAAGGAGATGAGAAATTGAATCCTACCTCAAAAATTTACTAGTATATGTTCCTTTTCAAGTTTCTTGCCTACTCCTAATCTCAGTTTTCCACATCTATAAAATAAGGTTGATAATAACACCTATGTCACAGTGTTATATTAAGGATCAAATGAGATGGCATACTTAAAGTGCTTTGCAAATCTCAAAGCACTATCTAAATCCTAATTATTAGTAGTGATCACATATCATGTCTTTGCTAGTTCCCATATAAAATATGCAAATGTCTGGGTTGCTATCCACTAGAAGCTTTTAATCCAAAGTGGTGGGGTACATACCTAACACAAATTATTACAGGTTGAGTTGGTGAGATCTCCTCACTCATAGGAGGAGGGAAATTCTGTTAGAGACATATAAAATGAATGTTACCAACTTCCTTTTTTATCCTTATTTCACCTATTCATGACCATTGTATTCAAAGTTATTTAGGGTCAGCTTCCATTAAAATTGGTAAATTGGTTAGCGATTCTAGTTTCTTTTATCATTAGATTGTAAGTTCTTTGAGGTCAGGGACTGTATTTTGCCTCTTTTTATATCCCCAGCACTTAGCATAGTGCCTGGCATACAGCAGGCACTTTATTGATGATTGCTGATCAATCTCAATATAAAACTGTATAGCCCCTAACACCTGTAGACCATCCCATGGCTTGGATAAAACTGATGTTCTGAGACAAGTCATGTGTTTGGCTTCACTTCCCTGAGACAGAGAGCCCAGGACAAAGTAGATGACAGTGAAGAAGAACACAGATCTCCTATTCTACCAATCTTTCATGATTAATAACATCTAAATCAGTTTATGTACTATCAATACACCATACACTTAGATCAACTGAATATGAATCTTTATCTCTGTTCCTTGAAATCTCAAACCAAATGCAACCAAAAACCTAAAAGCTATCTGTTCTGGCTCTGGCTTCTCTTCATTTTAGGAACTTTTGGACAAATTATTGAACCTCTCTAGGTATCAATTTCCTCATTTCTAAAGTAAAAATGTTGTTCAGATGATCTTTATGGTTCCTTTCAGGTACTATATGCTACGCTATGCTATGGTTCCATAATTCAATTCATTTCAGCAAAATTGCATTGAAGTGCCAATTACATGTGAAACATTGTTCTGGCCTCTGGGGAAAATGAGCCCTACCTCTATGGAGCCTACTATCTAATGGGGGATATGACACATATATAACTTTAATGCAAAATCAAACAGAATAAGTACATAAAAGTGGAAACAAAACGTTATTTGAGGAGGTGACTTCTGGAGTAGTGAAAAAGTCAAGGGCACACGTGTATGACAGGAACCACTATTTATGGATATTTATTCACAAATCCAAACCATCCCTATAATAATCAATAATCATTTGTTCAAAGCTTCAGGATGTGAAAAGTCATATAAGATAATAATGGGCTGTAGTCTTCTGTAACAAGAGGTGATAAGCCAGGATGTCTAGAATACCATCAAACATTAATAATCTATTAGACACCCATTCTATGCAAGATGGGGAAGGGGAATGCAAAAAAGCATATGATGTAGTCTCTGTTCTCATGAAATGTATAGTTTAGTTGGGAAGACAAGTCACATAATACTAAAAAGCTAAAATAATAAGTTAAATATTATCAGAATCCTAACTAGTGCAAAATGGGAAGGGCATAGCTCCAGGACACCAAAATTTGGAGGGTACTGTCAGCACTTCTCTCTCTCTCTCTCTCTCTCTCTCACACACACACACACACACACACACACACACACACACACACACACACACACAC